>NC_072801.1:66325704-66628734 GCF_028583425.1 Eublepharis macularius | reverse complement strand
GAAACAATTGCTTCTTGCCATCCTTCACCTGACTGACAAATATGCACTGTTGGCTGAACATCTGAACAGAGTTCACCCAAACTGCCTTGGAGTTGCAGTGATATGGAAACCCTCGATCTGAATCCACACAAGAATGATGTAAACGAGCATAACCACAATTATATGAGAATTATCATGCAGAGTTTATAACAAACGAAGACCTACTTACAGGTAGCCCTTCATGTTATATGGTTGAGCATTAAAGTTTGGTAGTGGTAGAGGATTATAGCCAAGGGATACAAAAGCACCAATGATAATGTCATCTCTGGATCCTGCAATGTCATGTTGAGATTGTGGCTGCCGATGGCACACTGAGTTCAAATTCTTGCTGAAAGCGAGAAGCAGAAGCAGCAGAATTATCAGTAACATGAATGCTAATAAATTTGGGCTGCAATCCCTTCTGTTCATATGCATTATAAGCTACCCATCATAAGGAAGAGCAAGGTTATGGGGTGGGGGGAGGGGAGAAACCAGCCGCAAATGAATTACTACTGTGGGTAGTCAGGTGAGGAGAGCTATCAAAGTAAAAGGGATGTTTTTTGCTCTGTAGCTTGCCTCTTAAGACTTTCATATGAATGAATGAATAAATTCACAATGGTTTAAGTAATTATAGAGCAGATAGTAACTTTTCCCCCAAACCCCCAAGGCTCGGCACATGTAGTTTGCATGCACAAGTTGTTATGCTCTGTACTGGGTTACTTATAATTAAGAACTTTCAGGTAATTAATGTTATTATGTTTCATCTTGTAAACTACTTTGGGCAAGGTCTGTGGAGAGGTGGCATAACATCCCCCCCCCCTAATAAATAAATAATGACGCAGCCAGTGTGGCTCGGGACAGTTAAAGGGATGGGTATTGATAAACTCTTTGGGGAACAGAGTGCCTGGTGGTTCTAAGGGTTATGTTTCTGAACAGAGATCTAGTGGGTTATGAATTCTGGGAAGAGGAAATGCAAGATGTGGATGAATTTAAATGGGTAGCCAAATGGAACTAAGCTGATTATCCTTCCCTCCACCTCCTGACTAGAGATGGGCATGAACAGCAATATGAACTAAAAAAAAGCCACGAACAGCCCAATCAGCTGTTTGTGAACAAGCTGTTGGTGAAGCCCCATTCTAAACAACTATAGACGGACAGGTGTTAGTTGCAAGCCTCTTTTGTTGCTGTTCTTCAAGCCAGACAGTCTGGCACCTGCAATCAATTCCCTTGGCAACCAGAGGCAGGGACTGCCTGAACTCTGTCTGAACTCCTGCTGTTGCCCTGGAAACCCCAATCTAAGCCCAATTTAGCTTGATTTAGGCCAATTTAGGCAGATCTTCCTTTCAAGTGTGGAGCTCCAAATGTATTACAAGGAAGCAAAGAGCAGGGGGGAGGGGGACTCCCAGCTCTGGTTTTGCAGACAGTGAGGGAGAGGCAGTTGCTGTTTGCATTTTGAGAGAGAGGGAGGGAGGGAGAGAGAGGGAGAGTGAGTTCATTGGAGCTTGAATTTTCTTTGTGTGTGGTGGGATAGGGATCTACCTCTTCAAGTTCCAATGCTGCTGCCAGGCTCTGGGCCAAGCTATTATTTATTACTGGTACCTTTCCTGCTGCCTACTCAGGTCAGGTTTCTGGGAGTGGTGCAGTAGGGATCTACCCCTTCAAATTCCAGGGCTGTTGCCAGGCTCTGGGGTCAATCTATTATTTATTATTGGTATATTTCCTGCTGCCTGCTCAGTTAAGGTTTCTGGGAGTGGTGCAGTAGGGATCTACCCTTTCAGGTTCCAGGTCTGCTGCCAGGCTCTGGGGACAAGCTATTATTTATTACTGGTACATTTCCTGCTGCCTGCTCAGGTAGGGTTTCTGGGAGTGGTGTGGTAGGGATCTTGATGGCTGGAGGAGAGCCTGCTGGCCCCCATGAACAACAAACAATGAACATGTTCGTGAACAGGTCATGTTCGTCAATGTTCGTTGTTAGTGGATGGCAATGAACAACAAACATGTTCGTGTTTTTTTTCCTGTTCCTGCCCATGTCTATTCCTGACATATATGGATGTGATTTCTCCCACCACCCCTCCTCCAGTAGAAGCTCTCCATGCTTCCTCTATCAGGCCTTATGAAATCCATACTCCATGCAGAACTCTGCATCAGGGAAATCCATTCAGAAATCAACTAACAAAAACCTGAACTGGATCCTGTTCTTGTCCAGGCACTGTGGCATTCTGTCCAAAAGTGGAGACTAATATTCTCCTGCGAATCATCCTTCAGAAGTGATGTATCAGTGCAGAGGCTGGCACTGTTTTTTTCTTTATTTTTCATCTGGTGCCACTTTGAGTGGCATCCAGCAATGGACACAATGACAGGATGCCATTTTCCTGACTTGCAATTGTTCCAGGGGTTCACTCTTTATCCTTTCGGGGATGTGCTGAACTGACATTTCACCTCAGGGATCTCTGAAACAATTTTCCACTTTGCTTTATGAATGTGGGGTTTACACTCTGTGAACCGATTAAGCCCAAGCTGACCTTACAGGTAGTCTAGCCTAAAGAAAGAGCCAGCCCTTCCCTTCTCGGTTCCTTCAATACAAGCTGCAGAGTTTGACGGAGAAGCCATTTGTGTGGTAATGAATGCCACCCAAGAGGACAAAAGAGCAAGACCGGCATGGCCTGAAAGCATGCAGCCAATGAGACTTGGACGTTACTAGATTTTCCCCCTTTCTACCTGCTGAATGTCCAATGGGCGGAGTTTTAGAGAATTTGAGGAAGAAGTTCTCTTTGTTGTGACTCCTCCTGGGCCAGAGTCAGGAACAGATTCCTCAAAGGATGATATAGACAAGCCTGGGGGAAGAAGAACAGGAGGCTCAGGGGACACCAGACATCACCAGACCCCCCTCTAGACCCAGAGCCCCTGGATCCGGAGCCCTCAGTCAAAGGACCTGCTCCTGAAGGCTTAGTCCCAATATGGCAGACCCCAGGGAAGCCAGCCCCCTGCCTTATAGTGCAAGATCCAGGACTACCAGTCCCACAAGTTCTTCCCTCAACCAGTGGGAGAAGTAGAGTTAGTGGGCCCACATTTTTTTCACTGCTGACCTACTGAGTGAGGACAAAGTGCCAAACAGGAGACCTTCCTCTGGCAGCCCCCAAACCCTGGCTACCACACATAAAAGTGCATGAAAAAGTTGCTGGGACAGTGATGGTATGATGTCAGTTCCGGTATGACCTCACTTCCAGCATCATCTTGATGCTCTAGGACTCCTTTGAGTATTGCCCTAGTACAATGATGTCACTTCCAGGACCCTGCCAGAAGTGATGTCACACTGTTGCTCTGATGCCAATTTCCCTGTCCATGCTCCATTCCAAGTCTTCCACTTGTTCCTACCACTGGTCTAGCAATCCTACTGGCAGTCCATGTTCCAGCCACTGAGCCGGATCACTGCCAAAGCACATTTAGTGCTTCACAAGATCAGGGCTCAATAAAGTCCTAGCCTGATGAAGCCAAGGAATAGGAGGGGTCTGTTGCTCTGCAGGATACATAAACACAGGGCTAAACAGAGAGCATTGCTGGTTCAACTGGTTTGTCTGGCTAGTATGCATCTCTGCTACTAGTGAGCCTGGATCCAGATATCTAGACTAGAGTTGCCAACATCCAGGTGTTTTTTTCTTCTAATTAGTTACAGAACATTGTGGTCCTTCTTGGTTTGTATAAACTTACAGGTGGTGGCTGGGAATTTCCCAGAATCACAAATGATTCCAGACAGCTTGACTGCTCGAAGCCAGAACTTTATCAGAGCCAGAACTTAAAGAAGGGGACGGTGATTTTTTTGAGGGCAGCCTTTGAAGGAGACACCTGCAGGCACAGGGTCTGAAGAGGGGTGGCCAGGCAATTGGAGGAAGTGTAAAACTGACATGGGCAGATCCTGAACCTGGAACCATTAAGCTATTTCTATCTCTTTATCATCGTAGAGCTAAACTAGCTTTGCCCTGTGTTCAGAATACTTGTCGTCTTTTGCTGTTCATTCATTTATTTTTATTTATTGTAACCAAGTATTGCTTTTATGCTTAAAATACAATCTAAAAAAAAATCAATTTGGTCTTTGTAATTATAGACACCCCCAAACTTGTCTTGCACTCTTATCACAGAACACGTGACACCCGGGGAGAGTCTGCCTAGTTGGTAATGTTAGCTGAGTGCAAACAGAGTAGAGAAGTTATGCTGTGCTGATTAAAGAGGCAAAAAAAGTTTATTTGAGGAAATACGTACTTGATAGTGAAGAAGAGAGAGAGAGATAGGTTCCTTGCTATCTGTCTACATCTTGCAGAGAGAGTGAATAAGGCAGGAGAGAGAAGAAACAGGATGTTGTCCTGTTTAGCCCAATAGGAGACAAGACAAGGAAATGACCCCCAGGAAACAAGAGAGATGCTGCTCTCACTATCCTAACTAAGTGTTCCTTGCTGCCTCCTGCATAGAAGGCACCTCTTCCCTTCTGGCTGCTGCAGGACACCAGACATTGCTGTTTCCAACAGGTAATACCTCTAAGAAGGTTCTCCTATCTCCATGGTAGCTGGAAGGAGGAGTGGATTCTGAACTGGAACTGCAATACTTCTAGTGGGCTGCTGGTGACTTCAGAGATGGAGTGTCTCTACACGAGACCTCTTGCACGTGGATGCTCAAGTGAAGAGAGACGCAATGTTAGCTGGGAAGTTGAGCTTTAAAAGACAGATGGGAAGGCTCTGTCAGTTTCACCTCTCTACAGAAGGGGAGGCAAAGAGGAAACAAACAAGCCCTCTGAGGAGCATCTTTGTAGGCAAGAAAGAATACTTTGGTTACCGCAAAGGGTCTGTGGCGCTTCTTTCCACCTTTTCTGTAACTGGACGAGGGAGCAACTTCTTGCATATGAGTCTGCACAACAGCCAGCTCCTGCGGCAGCCAATTCAAAACAACACACACGCACCATTTCTGAGCAAAATAAACTTTACAAAACCACGACTTTACTTCAATTCCCTTAGCGCCGATGCGCCGCCTGAATAGGTGCCAGCTCTTAGAAAAAATTAGAATTTTGGATTTTTCATAGTTGATTATCAGCCGATTCAATTTACAAATATTGATAGAAGGCTTCTAGATTTCTTATAAGGCCAATTCTAGTGCGGGAAATAATAACAGTGTCATCAGCATACAGCAATATAGGTATTGCTAATTGCTCCAGAAAGGGCGGATGGCCATTTACAACAGACATATGTTGCTTCAGATCGTTCAAAAATAAATTAAAAAGGTGTGGGCCAAGGACACCGCCTTGTTTAACTCCCTTCGTAATTGGGAAGTTAGATGAAAGCTGGCCATCTGGGGATATCTTAACGACACCCGAAGTAGCTTCGTGTAATTTCTTTCCCCCCCTTTTTTTTAATAGAATTTTTATTGGATGAGGTAATATACAATCATTACTTAATACAATATATTTATCCAATTTAACTCTTCTACATGTCTATATACCCCACCCCTCCCCTCCCCCTTTTCTTTGTTGACTTCCAACAACACTTGAACCCCCCGTTTATTCATAGATATTATTATTATTACACTATATTGCTAATACTTATACCATGGTATAGATCTTAATATATTTTCTTTCATTAAGGTCCTTTGTATAAAATTTAAAGTCCCTCAAAAGACCACAATTGCCCTTTAACATCGCATTTCTTTTCCAAATATTTCTTGAACTTCTTCCAATCTTCCAAGAAAATTTCTGGATCTTGCTCTTTCAGATTGCTAGTTAGTTTGTCCATTTCGGCCATGTACAACAGCTTCCTTGTCCATTCTTCAATATTTGGTACTTCTTCTTTTTTCCAGTACTGAGCATATAGAATTCTTGCTGCTACTGTCATATAATATAACAATATCTTATCATTTCTATTGACCTCTTCTAAATGTAACGATAATAATAACATTTCTGGATTTTTAGCAACATTATATTGTAATATCAAAGACATTTCAGCACATATTTTAGACCAGAAGTCCCTAGCCGCTTCGTGTAATTTCTTAATTAAATAAAGTAAGCGGGGTTCCATCCCGTGTTCTGAGTTTCTTCCACAGCAAGTCCCTAGGGATTGAATCAAATGCACCCTTTAAATCAATGAAAGCTGCATACAGTTTCCCTCCTTTAGGCTTCAAATATTTATCTGCCAAAAAGGCTGGTGCAGTGATCGATTGTGGATCTCCCTTTAAGGAATCCAATTTGTTCTGGTCCAATTATTTCCCCTTTGGCTATCTAACACGTCTTTACTTAATTGGCCAGCGGTAAGCCGAGCCGAAACAGACTGTCTTTCAGTCACATGAAAGAGATTCCTCCCCACCTGCTTTGAATGAACATTTCACCAGAGTGGATGATGCTAGTGAATAACACTACCAGGGGAGGGGAGAAGGCACTCTAAAACCAGAGTGAATCCGCCCCCCCCCATACGAGGCTGACATCATGGTGACTTTCCCTGGGAGCTGTTTGGAAGAGATGGGAACAGAGCTTTTGGGAGCCAAAGATGAAATAAACAAACCCTCTGTGGGGAAATTGACAAAACCTTCAGATCTGTCTTTTAAAATCCAACTTCCCAGCTAACCTTGCATTTCTCTTCACTGGAGCGTCCGCATGTAAGAGGTCTCGTGTAGAAAGACTCCAAATCTGATTGGTGAAAAGAAATAGGTGCAATAAATCTGAAGAAATGAACTCCCCAATGAAGTCTAGTAGCTTGAGATGTGAGCCAGCCAAGTAAATCCCTCTTTCTGTCTAATAAAAATAGCTTTCTTGAGCTATAGAAAAGGTGGGATATATCCTAGGAACCCCTTGGGACTGTTTCAGGTTGGGAAAATGGCCTGGGAGGAAGGCTATAGTCAATTCTCCACCATTATTCTGATATGTATTGGGCATTGCATCTGTAGGAACTGAGGTGAACCCCACAATTCACATCTGTGCCTCTGGCACAGCCTGGGGACCACAGAAACCACCTGTATATTTTTCTAGTTACCAGCCATTTCTTAGCTTACAGGCTTAGTTCTCACTGCGGTTATAGACTTGGGCTGGGCTGTGTCACTTGAAATTGCAGAGGGGTGGGTCTTTTGTATAATTGAGTTCTCTGATGTAGAAAAATATACCTGCAGATAGCAAACTAGATATCAGTGAGAAGGTTCAAATTCAGACCTTGCTTTGACAAGATTTCCATATGGGAAGATTCATGTTTGTATGTATGAAGAAAAATTCAGACATGTGCAAGTGGTAGAATGCAGATAACAGGTTGCTTCTAAGAGCCAAGCTACAAGTGATGTCTGACACAGGTTGGACACTTGTCAGCTTCCCTCAAGTTTTGGTGGGAAATGTAGTCATCCTGGTCTTGCAGCTGTAATGGAGAGCCAAGCTGTAAAACCAGGACACCTACATTTCCCATCAAAACTTGAGGTAAGCTGACAAGTGTCCAACCTGTGTCAGACATCACTTGTACCTTGGCTCTAAATCTGCTGTTTGGAAGTCCAGGTCAGAATGGCCTTAGCAGGTGTGAACATCTGATGAAAACACTGCCCATTTCCTTAAAGCATCCTGTTTAGGCTGGACTGATGACAAAACAATCTGGTGTATATTGCTACCCAAAATGGACCCGAATTGAGGCATGCCCATGTGAGAATCCTTACACAAGTACTAGAGGATTATTTAACTTTATGGTATACGCAGGTCGGGCTATAGCTTACTATTCTTCTGGGAATGGGCATAATAAGGGAAGATGTAGATACATAGACAGAAAATAGCTTTATTGTCCTAGTCAAGATACAGGATAGTAAAGAAACATAAAATGATAGCAATATAAGGTAGCAAGGCTGAATGGTCCAACTGCAATAGCACAGTAGCCATTTCCTAGTGGCAGACCAATAAACCATTTGCTGTGCAAAATCCAAAAGATTAATTGTAGTTACTTTGAAGTAGCTAGTGCCTAATTATAGTTTAACCCTAAATAGGTTTCTCCCTGACGGCTGTTGCAAAGAGAAGAGAAAAGTAACAGGGTAGCACCAAAGGAGACACAAAAATACAAAGGGCATTATCCAACGTGTGCGGAATCACTCCCCATCTCACATGTCCAAACTCAGCACTGAGCCCATTATGGCATGGTACACACAGTAGGCATCGGTCCTATTCATACTGCCGTTCAGACAAAACCAGGACCATCAAGCAAAAGATCAGTACTTTGATTCCAATATCTTTCTTCTCAGCATTTTTATCACTGCCCTGTGGATATCCTTATTCCGCAAAGTGTAAATGATAGGGTTGAGAAGAGGGGTGATCACCACATAAATGACAGCAATTTGCTTATCACGATCAGGGGCCGTGTGTGACCGGGGTATCAAGTACATAGAAATGATGGTGCCATAGAACATGGTGACAACTGCCAGGTGGGAGGCACATGTGGAAAAAGCCTTATGGCCTCCTGAAGCAGACCGCATTTGTAACACAGTGGACAGGATGAGTCCATAAGAAGTCAGGATAACAGCCAGGGGGCCCAAGGAGGCCACCGTCGACAAAACAAAAAGGATGATTTCTGTGACACGAGTGTCACCACAAGCAAGTTTCACCAGCATTGGAAGCTCACAGAAGAAGTGGTTGAGATGGTTAGGCCCACAGAAGGACAAACGAAGTGTGCACACCAAATTAATCGAAGCAAAGAGGACGCCAATGGCCCAGGAGGCTGAGGCAAGCTGCAGCTGACGCCACCTGTCCATGACAATGGCGTATGTCAGAGGATGGCAGATGGCCACGTAGCGGTCATAGGCCATGGCGCCCAGAAGAACACATTCTGCACCACCCAGGGACAAGGAAACGTACAGCTGGGCCATGCAACGGGTGAAGGACATGGTTCCGTTTCCAGACAGAAGGTGAGCTAGCATCTGCGGCAAGGTGCTGGTGACGTAACAGATCTCCAGGCCTGAAAGGTGCATCAAAAAGAAATACATGGGGGTTTGGAGGTGGGAATTTGTTCTCACCAGAAGGATGATCAACAGATTCCCCACAACAGTAAGCAAGTACATGAGCAGGATCACAAAGAACAGAGGAATCTGTGTCTTTCGATGGTTCGAGAGTCCCACCAAGATGATTTCTGTCACATATGTGAGGTTCTTAGTTAGCATCCTGGCTTTCTGCCTGCAAAGAAAGGGTAACCGTAAGTGACAGTGGCGTTCTTTGAGGACAGGACCATTTTTAAAGAAGTCGTGTTTTACCACACACCATGAGAACCCCCAAATCATCTCTATCAAACCTGGCACCATCTTCTTCCAGTCATTAGAATAATTGACTAGCTGATTCTTAAAGATTCCTTTACCAGAATAAACCTCTCTCAAAAGGACTTAATGTGGGGAGTCCCTCTATTTGACTCTCATGTCTTAAAATGCTCCTCGTTATCCTTGCAGAAATTCTCATTTCTTGAAGACCTGGTGCCTGTGTTTTTGGAGATGTAAAATTTCCTGGAAATTTCAAAGATATGGAAAATGTATTATGTTTGCAGGAAAAACCAACTATTTGTTAAAAACTAAAACATGTACAGTAATGTATGAAACCAAAATTATGTTTCTGTTTTAGCAATGTAAGTAGCATATAATATTGTACTTTGCCATATTGATGGCATTTAAAATGTGTTAGTGGTGATGGGGGGCTGTCAAATCATAGTTGACTTATAGCTGACATGGTGTAATCTGCCTTAGGTCTCAGTGAGACAGGTGGACTGTAAATAAATGAATGAATGAATAAATAAATAAATAAATATTGACCCTCACTAGGGTTTTCAAGGCAAGAGAGGTGGCATGCTATTCCCTGCCTCTGCATGGTAACCCTGGAGGCCTCCCTTCCAATTACTAACCAAGGCTGACCCTGTTTAGCTTTTGAGATCTGACCAGATCCAGCTTGCCTGGGATACCCAGGTCAAGGCATTTAGCATATAATGGTACTCCTTTTCTACGAGAAAAAAGTGACTATCCCAACTATTTGAAAGAGAGCTGCAAACTGCTGCATACTTTCCGACCAAGGCTCCCATATCTTCGCTTCAAAGGTCACCAGGGGAAGGCAAAGAGCAATCTAGAAGTTAAAAAGGCCCTGTAGGCTCCAGTTATGAAGATGGCAGCATCCTCTAGGTGCAAAAATCCATTCTGGATGTGGGTACTGAAAATGTCTACAGTATATAAAGGAATGATTTCCAAATGCCTCAGATGCTGTAGATAGTCTTACATTAATAACTTCATAGTGAATTCCTTCTGAGTGAATAAACGCTTGTCTTTAATAACATTTGACTCATTAAAAAAAAAAGAAAATGATTCGTACATTAATCCCTAACACTGGAACAATGAAAAATGTCCTCCCCTATGTTTTCCAAGCTTCATTGTGGTCCAGATTGGTTAAATCTGGAACAGGGTGTGGTGTGAGTACACTTTCAGAAGGCAGGCCGCCTTCATTTCTGCACAACCTTTAAGAAGTTAGAAAAGCTAAGAATACTGAAAGGAGTCTTTTGAAAGCAGAAAGAAAACACATTTTAAGTCAGCAACATTTTAGCCTGGAAAATGTCTACAGTGTTAGGTGACTAGGAAAGCTGTGGATAAAACAGTAATGCCAGATCTCAAAATACCAGCTAAAACAACATCATGTGCTATTTTCTCCACCGTCTGTATCCCAAACTATAGAATATAAGCTTACCTTCATGATTCTCCCAAGTGCATCTCAAGAAGCAAGAAGGTTTCCTCCCCTACAGGTGTGTGTTAAGGTGTACAACAGCCAAGAGGGTATCAGTTCAATTTCTAAGGCAAAATTACCAGGGAGGCTGATGGTGTTTCAGAGTCCATGGCAGAATATACAGCGTTCGTTGCAGAAGGGTTACTGGTGAAGAGGTTCTCCGGGCTCTTCTGAAAAAGGTGCCTGTGGTAGATCTCACAAGCCTAATGCCTGATGTCTTGTCCTCTCCTGTATGACAGCAGAATGCATTTAGATGCTCTAGCTATAAAATGGGGGAAATGTTAAAATTATTCACTTTGCACACATGTGTACTTTCCCCCAAAGAGAAGATGGTTCTACTACTGGTTGGGAATATGCTTTTTAGTCTACACATTTATCTTTTCCAAGGAAAGCCATCTGGTGTAGAATTAGGGTCGAAGCTGTTTAGTACAGAGACAGATAAAATGTTTCTTCTAGCGTAATGCTTTCTCTCTTGGCTGGAAGCTTCTCTCCAAGGTCTCAGATGGATGTTCACTGATGCCTTGCTACTTTAGTTCTTCTAATTTGAAATGAGACCTTATACATGCACCCCTACGTTCTGGTTCCTAACCAGCTTTCGCATACTCCTCCACACAGTCTTTAAATTCTGCCAAGCTAATAGCTAACTCCAGAGTTACATTAGAAACTTTTTATGGAGTCAGGAAAATGGTGCTTCTAGAACAGCCCGGTGATTCTCGGTTTGCAGCAGAACCCCAAGGCCTCTGGTGGATGTCCATTGATGCCTGATCGCTTTAACTCTCTGCCTTGAGATCCCAAGACCTTTATGCAGGTCATGCATGTACTCTGCCACTAAACTCTGGACTCTAACCAGCTTTAACATGCTCCTCTAAGCAATTTCTAAAGTCAGTGCAACCTGGTTTGATCAAAGCCCCGCCTGTTCTGATGAATGCAGGAGTGGCACTATCAAACACTTGAAGATTTAATAGGGTAATAGATTGTGGAGCTTCTCCCCCAGGATTGTACCATTTTCTTTGTTGCTTTCATGACATTTTACTACTCAGTTCTCTTTGTGTCCCAGGGGCTTACTCAGTGTAGCAAAATGGAAACATTCTGTGTAGCTCAGTATCCAAAACAAGAGTCAAGTTCAGTCCTAAACAGAGATCTACCCTTCTGAGCCCAGTTACTTCAATGGACTTGGAAGAGTGTAACTTTGCTTAGGATTGACAAATTCACCTGTTTTCTCCAAATAATAGATCAAGATGCATAGCCATGTTAGTCTGTCTGTAGCAGGAGTCCAGTAGCACCTATAAGACAAAAAAATATGTGGTAGGGTATGAGCTTTTGTGAGTCACAGCTCACTTCTTCAGACACCAAATAATGGAAATGATAAATTAAGCCATTGCGTAACTTCCACACTATGTTAGCAGCAAACTTGTGCACCCCACCCCATTGGGGGTGGAGGTGGTTTCATAAATGCTTTTCATTTGTAAAAATTTGATTTTCCCCATCCAAGCAGGATCTGCTTTCCGGCCTGCAAAATCACCTTCGACCTAAACACAGACCTCCTCTGTAGTTGCATTTACACTTCGGAAGGGCCTCCCTTAAAATGTCAGGAAGGAATTTGTAGCATTTTTATCAACCATGTAATAGTTCTTTGGGGGGGGGGCGTCTTTTATTTGATGCTTACTTTATAATGAAATACTGAGTAAGGTTTTTGATCAGCTGTCGGTGTTTGTTGTTGTTGTTTGAAATACTTTTAAATATTGATACAAAATGAAAGGCAAGTAAGTAGGACTTAGAATGGGCCACAGTTATGGCAAAGTTGTCAGCTGCATGATAGAATTCTCCTATTAAAGAGCACTTAACTCTTTTTACCGAATGGTGACCAAGTTCTACCAACATGTCCTGGCATTTGCAGTCAACAGAGTCAATGAGAATCCCAAGATTTTGCCCAATATCATACTTGGTTTCTACATCTATGACAGCTACCACAACGTGAGGAATATACATCAGACCACTTGCTCTTTCAAGCACACGTGCTTGTCCCCAACTACAAATATGACCTCCAGAAAAATATGATCGCTGTCACTGGGAGTCTCAGCAGTGATGTCTCACACCATATGGCAGGCATCTTGGATCTTCACAGAATTCCATAGGTAGGATGTGTGCATGGTGACCGCTTTCAGAGGCGTAGTGTAGTTTCCCAAGGGTAGCTTCAGGCTGCTTTGGGCTCTATGGCATTATACCCAGCTGATGTCCCTCCCCTCCCCAAACTTTTGGCAGAGTGCCTATGCAAGTGTCAGGACACAGAACTATTTAACTAACAGTAACACAAATTTTATTTATGGAACTAACAAGCTGGGTAGCAAGAGAAGAGATAAAATTAACTGCTTTGCTAGTTGAGAGAGCGTGTGTAGATTTCTATGAGAAGAGCCTAAGAATAGAACTCTGCAGACAGACAAGGGAAATCCCCTTTTGAAAGAAGGTACTCCCCCTCCCACCCAAACACACATTCCTATCTAGCTAGAGCTTGCTGCCCCCCTGCACGATCTTTTTCTTGTTTTCTTTGCATACGTTGCTTATTCTAACACAAAACTTCTCAGGCAATTTCTAGGAATTTCCCAAACTTGAGTGGGCAACGTGAGTCTGTCTCCACCTTAACCAGGGCCTGTGCCCGTGAAGAATGCCTCCCAGAGTCTATTGCAGAAAACCAATGAAAAAGAAAGCTTGGGGTTAGATCTCTCAGACTAGAAACGGACTTCAAGTAACCAATGAATATTTTTGAATGACGAAATTTAGCTGCAGGCCCTCTTTCCGGCATGTTCTGTTCTGGATACCTGGATCTTCTGTTGTGTTTTAGGAAATCATTTAAAGGATTTCCTGTCAAGGGCTCTCAAAAACACTCATTGCTCAATCAAGATGCCTTCTGCAGATGTCATTAATTTTAAAAAAATAATGACCATTCTCACAACTTATTTCAGGATTTCTTTGGCTGTTGTTAGAGATGAGAGAGGGGCATGAAATGGGAAAAAAGGACCTGAGTTTTGTGGTTCATCGCGTTCCACAAACCATGAACCACAAATTTTCACGAAATTGTCCTGTTTCGCAAAACGATTCATTAGGTTCATGATTCGTCAGATCCTGGGGGCCCTACAATGGCCCCCTTCATACTCAGAGATGCTAAACTCACAGGGAGACTTCAGCAGGTGTTCCTCCAGCCGCCCTCCAAGTTTGGTGAAGATTGCAACACCTTGACTGGGAGACTGCCTCCCTTCTGTCCCCCCGGGTGCCACAGGCTCGGAGGGTGGGGGGTGGCCTCAGTCAACCTAGGCCCCAGAACCAGGCAATACCCTGAGACTGGGGTGGGGCTGGCCGGGTGCAGTTGCCAGCCCCAGGAGCGCGCCTGAGGAAAGTTTAATGGCGCGGGCGGCCTCCCAGCCACTCATGCTGCCTTTTGCCTTTCCCGCAGGACAAGGGGCGGCCGGCTTGCGGGAAAAGCAGGCCACCCACGCCATTCGTCTTCCCCCAGGACAAGGGGCGCGCGGGCAAGCCAGCCACCCCTTGTCCTGGGGAAAGGCAAAAGGCAGCGCGGGAGGCTGGGAGGCCACCTGCACCGTTTGCCTTTCCCCAGGACAAGGGGCGCATGGGCAAGCTGGCTGCCCCTAGTCTTGCGGGGGAGGTGAATGGCGCGGGCAGCCTCCGAGCCACCCGCGCTGCTGCCAGCTCCGCAGCGCACCGGGACAGCCGGCTTGCTGCGTGGGCGGGGGGGGGGACGGACTCAGGAGCACGCGCAAGAGCCTGACTACGGTTGCCCTGGGTGCTGGCAACCGTAGATCCGGCCTGGTGTGAATGTCCCCTCCCTGAGGGGAGGCGGCTCGTTGCCGGGTTAAAATTCCCCCCCTGCTCTAAGTGTGTTTGTGTGTGTGTGAACGTCCCCTCCCTCCCTGAGCGGAGGTGGCTCATCGCCGCCTCCCCGTGCCCGCTGGGCCTGGCAGCCGCTGTCACCAACCACCGTTCCTATATTGCTGGAAACAGCGGGGCGCCTCCCACTTTGGCCTCTCCGATTCCCGATTCCAGATCGGAAATGGGACTTGATCGGTTAGAATCGGTGACCTGGGTTTGGCGGCGGCCCGGATCCATGAACAGCTTGATTGGTATTTTTTTTGGATTGTGCCCACCTCTAGTTATATGAAATATGAAGGTAACCCTTATCCAGGCTGTGGAAGGGACTTACTTTTTGAAGAGTAGCTGCCTTCAGGGAATGCATTCAAAGGGTTTCCTCTCAAACATTCATGATTGCTCAATCTCCTGGTACCAATTTATTTTAATGCAACGACAGTGTATGCCAGGATTTTTTTGGCTACAGAGAGAGACAGACTGTTCAGTGTTAGGTAGTTAATTAACTTGTTTAGCTGCAGGCAATAGACAATTACAAGTAAAACAAGCCATGCTGATGAAAAATAGATCTGATAAACCAGAATAAAGTCTTTTACATTGCTAATGTTCTACCTAATACATTTTTGTCTGTGTTTTGTAGTTGCCAGATCAAAGGAAGCTGTGCTGCAGGTAATACCTTAAGCCATCCCTCAAAACAGGATAAAGGCATCTAAGGCTAATTTTCTTTCGCAGAACACTCAAACAGATAACTTTTTCTATAAATATATTAGGGATCGCATTCCCATGGAGGTGGCGGGAGGTCTCCCGCTCCCAGCATCCGACGCCTGCCACCGTTGGTGAGGGGGAAAGGTGCAAGGAATGGGCCCAAGAGCCCCACAGCACTCTCGCATGCTCCAGAGCACTTCCTTGTTGTGCTGGGAATTGTGCATGCTCCCCAGACTCTCCCACTGCCCCCTGGTTTGGGCTCTGGGGTACCTGGAAACCCCAAACTAGATTGCCATGAACACCAAAACTTATCTTGTACAGAGTCAGACATTAAAACCCATCCAATGATCCAGAGCTGCTAGCTGCACAGAGAAAATGGCTATTGTGGGAATGGCCCTTCCCTCCAAACTTTTCTCATAGAGTTTACTGTACTTGGCCTAACTTGCAAGGTTAGTGTAAGAAAGTAATGCCCATCTCTCAGGGCTAGTTAGATGCCAGCGGGGTATAATGCCATAGACTTCACCCTCCAAAACAGCTACTTTCTCTGTAGTCTGGAGATCAGTTGTAATTCAGCGAGAGGTTGACAACCCTATGTTGAGAGCAGAACAAGGATGTGGGGAGATCCAGTTGAAAGATCTCCTGTGTCACACTGTCATTTGAGCCTGAGAATCCTAAACCTATTTTGGAAGCTGTGACACACTGTTCATGAGACACTTAGACTGCTACCAATTCTTCCCTCTTTGTTATAAAGATGCTCTTAGCTAGTTAAACTCTTTAATAGAATTCTCAAAATGCTATAAGGAAAAGCTGCTACGCACCTATTGTTCCATGGAAGTTTCAAAAGCCGTGGACCAGAACCCAATTAAAAATGGTCACTCTGCACATGTTGCCTAGAGACTTGGCACTTCCTTGTGTGTGTGAGTGTGTGTGTGTGTATGTGTAGGTTAACCCTTCTCTTCGGCCCAATTTCCCATGCTTATGTCACATTCCCCAATCTGTTGCTAGTTTCAAGGAAGGGGAAAAACAGGTACTTGATTGTGTGGGGGGTGGGAGTGATTTTAATAAGGAAAATATTGCACATGGAGAGACAGAAGGGTTAATGCCAGCGTTGCTGTTCTTATCAAATTAGGGTTGCCTAATCCCAGACTGCAAAATTCCCACCAATTTGAGGTGGAGCCTGAGGAGGGGAGGGTTTGCGGAGGGTGGAAACCTCAGAACCAAGCTAGAAGTGACGAATTACACTTGAATGGCAAGTGAACAGACTCACATGTATTCCTCCCTGTTCACTTGCGCTCCACTCGGTCACATAGCTCTCCAACCCGTGTCTGTGCTTGAACTGATTCTATGTGATTGAGTGGAGTGCAAGTGAACAGGGAGGAATACATGTGAGGGCCAAACTACAAGTGACGAATGGCACTTGAACAGCAAGTGTACCCCTCCCTGTTCACTTGCCCTCCACTTGCTCTCCACTCGATCCACTTGCCATTCAAGTGTCATTTGTCACTTGTAGTGTGGCCCTCAGTCTCTTCACTTGCCATTCAAGTGTCATTTGTCACTTCTAGCTTGGCTCTCAGTGGAGTATAATGCCATAGAGTCCACCCTCCAAAACAGCCATTTTCTACAGGGGATCTGATCTCAGTCACCTGGAGATCAATTATAATTCCAGGAGATCTTCAGGCTCCACTTGAAGGCTGGCAACTCTAGCCTCTCTTTAATGAGTATCTTTCATTGTCAGGGGATCTCCCACCCTGGGTTGCCAGCACAAGACTGGCAACTGGAGGGAGACTTACATCTTGGGGAGACTCGCAAGCAACATAACAACATCATTGACAACATGCTGATGTCAATTCCTACATGCCCGAAAGTGACATGAGTGCATCACCAGGGACGCTCAAGCATTTGGACAAAACTCTATGGTTTAGCATTAACTCTTAATTACAGAAATTTCAGAAGTTGATTAATTCATTGAATTTGCTAGTACTTAAAGCTAAGAAAATGTTAATTTTGCTCAGAAACCTTCCTTTTTAGTGCACTTGGCTTTTAGGCATAATAAATACTGATAATAATATTAAGCACCTCTGTGGCTTTTTGAAGACGAAGGTGTTGGGAAATCCAGTCACTTTTACATGTAATTTGGTCTTGATGACTTTCATGGGAAGACAGGACATTGCGACAACAGGTCCCTTGTCGGGAAACCACTCCTCCACTTTCCCGCTCTTAAAAGCAGCTCGAGACTGGGTACACTTTAGAATACCTACAGCCCATCTCTTAACCCAATCAGGTTCTCAAGGCTGCTCATAGTCCAATTTGTAATCAGTAATACAGGAGAACATATAATTTGCAAAGTGACACAGGTAGAAGCAGCCCTGCAGGTACTCTGGAACTAAACTGTTTAAACATGCACCCATTGGGTACCTGAATGTATTTTAAAGAAAAGATGACGTGTCCTTGATGGACCATTTAAATTCATGGACCATGCCCCGATAAAGAGTGGACATGTTGTGCATATTCCTCAGAACCAATAGTAATTTCAATATCTGCCACTTCCTTTCTTTTACAATGGTGTGTATATATACCCTGGGCAGGCACTAGAGATCCAAAGATTCTTGAATAAAACCTGGCTTCTCCCAGGTTTTATGAACTTGCACGTCTGCTAAGATCAGCATCTAAGACAGTCTTCACTTTTGAAACAAGGTAGGGAGTGACCAGCGACAGGGCCTTTCCTAGACAGACAGTGTGTGAATGGCCCAGGTTTAAATTCAAGAAGAAAAACTGACTTGCTATGAATGGTAAATCAGAAATGTGCATGGAATTTTATTTTATTTTTTTAACCATTTATTTTCCAATATCACTTAATGTGAAAATGAAATCCAGCCCTCATAGCTGAATTATGGCAACCTTTGGTGGGGTTTTCATGGCAAGAGACTAAGAGTCTCTCTACATAAGACAAATTACATGAGGACATTCAAGTAAAAGGAGATGCAATGTTAGCTGAGAAGCCAAGCGTTAAAAGACAGATTGGAAGGTTCTGTCAATTTCACCTGTCTAGGGCAGCAAGAAGGAGCTGAAATTGACAGAGTCTTCCAGGAGGCATAGAGGAAATAAACAAACCCTCTGAGGAGTGATCTTTGCTGGCTGACATCACTTCCAGGTGACACCAGAAGCTCCACCATTGATGATAACGCTGCAACTACCTGTAAGTTCTCACCTTTTTCATCTTCTGACAGTTGCCCGGCAACCCTGCTTCAAATGGTTCCACTTGAGTCATATTAGCATGGCTGTAAGTAACTGCTGTGAGGTTTGTCATGAAGGCAGGATATCAGACTTTTTGAGAGGCTGGAGGATGTAATAAATAGGGGGGGGACCCTGGATACAAACCCTTATTTGCCTTAGACAGTCAAGCGTTTCAGAAAACCTTCTTCCATAGCTCAGCTGTAAGGCTGGATAGTCCCACTTTGGATGAAGAACAGCATGGAAGATATGATGAATCAATACGCAAAATTCACAGAGGAAGGAGAACAATGGAAATACTTGGCTGATCTTTCCTTCTTTCTCTTTCCTTTCCTTGCTCCTGCACAGAGAGAGACACCAACAAACCTAGAGAGTAATGGCTGCAAAAGGGCCCCTTTCAATGTTGCTGATTTCTCTGTTAACCTGGATGGTGCTGGAGACTGTGGCGGAGTCAGATTATGACAGCTTCAAAGAGCAGCACATCGATTATCCAAAGACTGACTCTGCCTACTGCAACAGGATTATGAATGAGAAGGGCCTCTATGTCTCAGAGAATACTTTCATTCATGTCCCTGAAGAATACCTTATAGCCACCTGCTCAGTGAATGGGGGCCCACAGACTGGTATGAGTAGAACTTCATTTCCTGTGCCATACACCCATTGTGTAGCCACTTCTGAGGAGAACAGTAAATTCAGAGGCACCTTAGCATTTGGAGTCATTTTTGTCTGGTGTGACAATGGACTGCCTACCTATCTTCATGGGCCCGAGTAGACAAGTCAAGTAGGAGATCTGGAACGCAGCTTCATTCCATACTGCTGGCAAAACCTGACTCCATTTTGTGATCTAAAATTACCCACTGGCTCAAAGTAGGTCCCTGGCCTGTCTCTGTATGTGTGTATAATCCAAATTAATTAGCTCTTTTTTTCTGCTCTGGGTTTAGGCAGCTCCTTGCACTCTGTCTTGTTTCATATCAATCCTTGTGGGCTTTCTGACACCATCACACACTTTTACATGTATAAAGTTCTTGTCCAGTAGCATCTTAAAGACCAACAAGAATTTCCAGGGTATAAGTTTTCAAGAGTCAAGCTCCCTAATCTTAAGCCTTAGGAGTGTGACTCTCAAAAGCTTATACCCAACAAAGTCTTGTTGGTTTTTAAGGTGCTACTGGACTCGAACCTTGAACATCTACTGCAGACCAACATGGCTACCTGTCTGAAACTGGTTTCCATATGTGACTCAGATAGGAATACTTGGAGCAATTCTGAATATCTGCCTGACTCCAGTCTGTATAGAAAGATTCAAGAGAAGAGGTTGTGTTTATAATTTGGAGTGGGATCCATCCAGCTTTTCTGCAGGTGAAAAATAGGAGTCCTCTTTTGGTTACCCAACAAGGCTGTTTTGGGGATTTTGGGACCTGAGTGGGACATGTGGGACAGGGGCTATGGTAAGAAAGGGAACTGGGTGGAAAGATGGCTGGATCCAACTTCTGGTATCTACAGCTAGCAAAGATCAGCGCTCCTGAATGTTTGATGGGACATCCCAGGTATGATTGTGACTTGGCAAAATTCCTGATCCAGACGTTGAGGCAATCTTGGATAAGACACCAATTAGCTGCATAAAAATGTCATAATTTCTTTTCTTCTGTGACAGATTTTATGTCTCTCCCTCCCACTTCTCTGAAATGCGTCTTTACTATGTGTTGTTTCCTGCATTGTAAAATAGTAAAGAGTCCAGTAGCATCTTTAAGACTAACCAACTTTATTGTAGTATAAGCTTTTGAGAGCCACAGCTCTCTTCGTCAGATGCATCTGTGGATCCCTGGATCTCTGCATCCCTGCTCTGTGTTTTCCTCAGGTGTGAGTGTTGGATAAGTATTGTTGCAGAGTAGAAAATTTGCACAGCAGATAAAGAATCACAGACACACGTGTGTTCAGCTTCCAAAATAAATGTTTACTACATATAGGGAAAAAAATAAAGGATACATTGGTGATAAAATAAAGAAGAGCTAACTTAGTTTTGACATCTTTACATCCTGAAGATAACAGTCTAACTAACTGGAGAGCAATGGTGTCCTGAGCAAAGGAAAGAATGTCAATTGCCCCCCAATAACCCAAGTCAGCCAATAATCGATCCTAGATCTGTTCATTAAGCATGCAACTCCCCTTTTACACTGGTGGGAAGAACAACTCGACATCTAACTGGTCTTATGCAAACTAGTTGTCTCTAACTAAACACAAATTAACTCTTTCATGACTGAAGAGAATGACACTTGTAAAAATCCCAACAGTGAGATTATTGTTGATTACTTGGCTTCGTACAGTATCTGTCAGTACTATGCCCACCTTCAGCCCTTTTGACTCTCATTGAGTTCAAGAGAATTGGAAGGAAGTCCTCAAAGGTCAATGGATTGGGCCCCCATGTCTTTTGAAGGGCTTAGCTACTGGGAGACCAGCCACCAGCTCTCATCCTAACCCCTCTGACAGAATTTTTGTGAGGATAAAATAGGAAGAGAGGTGTAACATATTTTTTTATAACAGCTTGTAGGTCGAGGGCAGTGTGCATGGTTCTCTGCTCTTGCATTCTATCTTCTAAACAACCTTGTGAGGAAGGTTAAGTTGAGAGAGTCCGAAGTCCAGGCAGCAAACTTCATGGCAGGGAAGGGATTTGAACACAGGTCTTCCCAATTTTCGTCCAACCACTACACAGCATTGGCTGCCTTTTGGATTATTTATTGCCTGGACAGCTGAATCCCTGCTTTGGAATATTAAACACTACCTGAAACCTGCTCGGATAGGTAGCTCTAACGTCACCTTTCTGATTTATCTCTTTGGCCTCTTGCCTCACCTTCTTGAGTGATATGCATTGTACAGTTTGTGAGTAGCATCTGGAATATTTGTATCTTCATATAGACATGATAGTGCTGATTTATTACTAGATGCTTGATATTATCATGATTTACTGAATAATGTTGATTCAATAAACCTGTCTTTGATTTGCTCCACCCTGCTGCTCAGAATTCTTTTCAAGGCTTGGGGTGGAGCTGAGCCTCATTTGTCACTGGATGCTTTTTTATCATCTGTGTGAATCATGGCCCAAATTGGGTACATTTCCCATAACCAGCTGTAAAAGCTAACTAGCAGTTCATCTAGCCCGAGAGGTGAAAAACAGAGGGCTTTCTTGCTTATGCTCAAGCTACCCCAGTGTGAATTTGGGCCAAATCAGAAAGTGGGCTTTATTCACTAAAATACACATTTCTCCCTGGTGACACAAAGATTATGGCAGTGTGACAGAAAGGTTTCAGACTCCCAGATGGGCTTGGACCTTAAAGTATATGTGCTGCCACCATCTGGTTCTTTTCCAGAGATCTCCGCACAACTCCAATTTCCAACTTAAAAAGGGAAAAGAACTCTCAATATTAACAGGGAAGAAACTTTGATAAAATGATAAGTCTTCACATTGGTAAGTGGGGTGTGAACCCCTCGGATCTAGTCGTACATTCAAAAAGAAGAGAAAATTCTCAAATAAAAATCAAGTGTATGACATTTTAAAAGGCAGAGAGCAGAAAACGCAAAGGGTAATGCACTACACCAGTTTGGTATAGTGGTTAAGAGTGCGGGACTCTAATCTGGAGAGCAGGGTTTGATTCCCCGCTCCTCCACTTGAAGTCAGCTGGGTGACCTTGGGCTAGTCACAGTTCTCTGGAGCTCTCTCAGCCCCACCCACCTCACAGGGTGTTTTGTTGTGGGGATAATAATGACATACTTTGTAAACTGCTCTGGGTGGGCATTAAGTTGTCCTGAAGGGCAGTATATAAATCTAATGTTGTTGTTGTTGTTGTTGTTGTTGTTGTTGTTGTTAATAAAGGGGGGAAATGTGCAATTATGTCACTAGTAAATATGGACAGAGTTCTAAGCTTGTGTATCTTGCAGATATTGTCCCTTTTAAAGGACAATAGCTTCAGCATATGTGGTGTTTAGGGTTGCCAGCTCTGAACTGGGACATTCCACGATATTTGGAGGGGGGGTGGAGCCTGGAGAGGGAGGGGTTTGGGGAAGGGAGGGTCTTCAGCAGGGTATAATTCCATAAAATCTACCCTCTAAAGAAGCTATTTTCTCCAGGGGAACTAATCTCTGCTGTCTGGAGATCAATTGAAGCTCCGGGAGATCTCTAGCCCAACCTGGAGGCTAGCAACCACATCCAAATGGAAGGAGGAAGAATGTTCAGCCCTTCTGCCTGGACTGCCCTAAAACCTTTGGAATATCAGAGAGCCTGTTCCAGTGCTGGCCAGTCAAGTTTTATCCTGCTGCCCTTTGCTTATTCCTTGTTTGTTTCTTAACTCTTTAACATCCATAAAGGCAAATGAGAATACTGGGCAGAAACCTTAAGCATGATTTATACTGTTCTGGGATTGCCTCTTTTGCTTGCTACAAAATTGTCTCAGGAGGAGTAGGTGGGGTCATGGGAAGGGGCAGGAACAGAAATACAGTGCCTAGTTTTACTCAGCCTGCCATCGTTTTGTAATTATGAATTACCATCTGCATTCTTTTATCTTGTCTGTAAGAGACTGTAGGCTTCTGAGCATGTGCAGAGTACCAGTGAATAAATACTGTCAAGATGCTCTCTGTAACACCTTCAGAATATGGGGCATGGATTAAACGGCTGAGCCATAAGATCCAGATAGCCTTAAACCTCTTACTGTAGAAAAACAAGCTCTTTTGAAGAATCCTTGTCCTGAAGGCTAAGAGTACAGCACTTCGCACATGTAAAGCTCTTCAGGTCTACCATGGATAGGGGCGGGGAGTCAGACCAGCCACCATGGAGGCAAAGTTGGGAAAGAGGCAGGAGCTGCTACCGCCATCACTGCAGCAGTGAAGCTGTGGATGGGCGAGGGTGGGGGAGAGTTGCAGCTGCCACCACTTTGGGGTGGGTGGGTGGATGAGCAGGTATGCAAGTGTAACTCCTCCTTGTATTGGGTTCTATGGGGCTTAGCAAGCAAACTTTCACACTAATTTAAGAAAAAAATATTTTTTAAACCTTTTAACAATTAATACCATGCAACTGTTTTTTTAAAAAAACTAAACTCATAAGTGCAACCGTACAGAAACTTTAAACCAACAATGTCTTTGAAAAGGTAAAACAGAATCAGACGAGTGATAAGAGCGATTTTTTCACTATCCGTCCCAATTCCAAGCCACTGCAGCCCGGGCTTCTGTCCTCTTCTTGGAGAATGGCAGCCCTGCAAAAATAATATAATCCCAGTAACACCATCCAAGCAAACACCACTTTAAGCCATAATGTTCACATACATTAGATTACCTTATTCAGGGTGATAAGAGCATATTAATGATTATTCAGCTCCCCAGCAACCAGCTTCTTCCTCAGGTGCCTGGCTCTAGCTACTGACTCTGCCCTACTGGGCTAAACGAATAGGGGTTACACAGGCTGTACCAATGATGGGGGGCGGAGTGGGCAGGCAGTCCACACTAATGATGAGGGAGGAAGCAGGTAGCAGGCACACAGGTTCCTGCGAAACTGTGGGGCATCTGTCTGGTGTCCGATGTAGGGAAAGAGGATGGAATCCCCCCCACAATTCTTGTGGGTGTCGGACAGACTTTCAGCATATTTGCCATGTATCGTGCGTTATGTGTATTTTGCTTCAGTGCCTCTGAGTGAGTGTAGAGCAAACCAGAGTTGTGTAGACCTGTTACTAACTGCTTGTCTTCCAGGCAAGGTGTTTTAGTTATGAGCTGCTGCAGAAGCCTGGGAATGTGACCTTGGATAGACTATGCCATATATGCCTATCTGCAATACATGCCATGAGTATGTTGCGTGGGGCCTATTAATCCTCTGACACTATGGAGAGTTCCGATTACCTTTCAATGCCTGTTCTTTGGAAGTTCAGTGTGTTATCTCTGCTCTGAAGTTAAACACTCTCCCGGCGAAGTAGAATACTTTCGCTTTTAAAGCGAGCGGCCTTGAGACCGGCTGCACCTAACACAAACGATGCTTCTCCTGGGAACAGGGATGGTTTCATGCTTACTTTGTAGATGTAGGCTGCTTCCACACACGTTGGATATGTAGGCTGCTTCCACACACGTTGGATTCTGCACACTTTCCAACGTGTGCGGAATCAGCCATAGTCTAAACTGTGATATTTTTTGTCTCTGGCATACGTGCCAGAATTTCAACGGACTTTTAACCTGGGGGTGGGACATTATATCCAGGGCTTTTTTTTCAGCTGGAACACCATGGAATGGAGTTCTGGAACTTCTGGAAAATAGTCACATGGCTGGTGGCCCCACCCCCTGATCTCCAGACAGAGGGGAGTTTAGATTGCCCTCCGCACCACAGGAGCGGCATGGAGGGCAATCTAAACTCCCCTCTGTCTGGAGATCAGGGGGTGGGGCCACCGGCCATGTGACTATTTTCGCTGAGGGTGATTTAAACTTTAAAAAACTCCCCCCTTGTTCCAGCTAATCTGAAGTGATGTCATTGTACGGTCCTGAGTTCCACCACCTCTTTTCCCAGAAAAAAAGCTCTGATTATATCTAACCATGCTTTCCCTTAACATGACACTTCTGCCAATTCCACTGTCTGAGCACCTTGAACCTGACAATCTCTAATAAAAGTTACTTCAACCAAATCGCCTGGTATTTACTCTAATAAAAGTTACTTCAACCAAATCGCCTGCACGATTGCTGTGGAGAACTTGGGAATTTACTTGCCAAGGACTGACATACTACAGAGACTGAGCTGAGCTCCTCTTCTCCCAGCTCCCTTCTTCCCAGGCGATGTGCACCAAAACTTCTAACTGCCTCTTCACCCTTCTGGGGGGATGCGACACTGGGCAAATCCACACTTACCGGCACAGTGCTAAACAGGCGGAGTGAGAGCGTCTTTCCGGTGCGTTTTATGATGTCATCACACCACAAGAGTGGCATCATGGCGCGATGACATCATAAAACGTGCCAGAAAGACGCTCTCACTCCGCCTGTTTAGCACTGTGCCGGTAAGTGTGGATTCAGCCATAGACCTATAACTGGCCTGACTTTCCCACCTTTAGGCATTCCAGTCAATTCCATTGTTACAGTATCTTGAAAGTGGTATTTACTCTAAATAAACATTTTTAACTCATACACTGGAGTGATGCAGTAAAGTGTTTGGGAGAAGTACCTGGCAAGACCTGACATTGGGCCCCTGTTTGTACATTCTAATTCTCAACCTGGCCAGATCTGAGGATACTTAAATCCAGAAACTGGAGCTGTGAACAGTGTATAACGTCATTCACGTATCTTTTTCAATGTATGTCATCTTAATCATTGATTTTATTTCTGTTCTGCAGTATATTTGTAGATATTTCCTAGATAGGTGGGTGTCAAGTTCCGCCCCCTTTCCAAATCACAGCATAACTTGCAAAAGAGACAGCAGTGGCACAGGCCTGTTTGTGATTACTCCACCACCTTAACTGGAAGACCCTTCATCTGACGAACTAATCTTATAGGGTAATTGTGAAGATAAAGTGAGGATGGGAGAATCTAAGTTCCTTGGGGAGGGGAGGGGATAAAAATGTACTTGGTGAAAAGTGGTGAGTGAAAAAGAAGGCAAAGATTCCTCTCTAGAAGGAGAACTGGTCCCCTCTCCTGCTGTACCCTTGAGCTTTTGACTGAAAATTGCTGGCCCTCTGTCAGCAGGACCAAACGTGGAGGGAGGGAGCTGTGAACTACTGCAGCGCTTCTCTTTCTGTGGGGCCTCTGGCGTTGTTCAGTTTGCTGTGTCCCTCACATTGCAGGTTGCCAGGCATGAAGTGCTTCTGGACTGGGGGTGGGGGAGACCTTCCTTCTGGGCAAACATGGGGCGGCTGTATCATGAGAGGAGCTAAGACCACTATGATGCCTTTTCCCAGAACGGCTTATGGTCCTGTCAGCTTTGCTTGCTCCCCACTGATGCTGGTGGTAGCAGTGGGGCCCTGGCAATTGCTCCACCTTGCTGTCACTCAGGGCTTTTTTTCAGCAGGAACGTGGGGGAACAGAGTTCCGGAACCTCTTGAAAATGGTCACATGGCTGGTGGCCCCAACCTCTGATCTCCAGAGGGGAGTTTAGATTGACCTCTGCACCGCAGAGCGGCGCGGAGAGCAATCTAAACTCCCCTCTGTCTGGAGATCAGGGGGCGGGGCCACCAGCCATGTGACCACTTTCTCCAGGGGCAACCCACTGAGTTCCACCACCTCTTTTCCCAGAAAAAAAGCCCTGCTGACACTACCTATGGACTCATCTCATGTTCCTCTGTGGTCAGCACCACGGAGGAGCCTTGCCTGGTTGGGGAAGGTTTGTATTTCCCAGACATAAGATTTGCATTTCCTGGCCTAGGAACATACATTGAGAAATTGATGACTATAATATAAAAAAGAGGCATAGCTGTAGGGTACATGACTTGGCTGTTCCAGGAGGCTGGATATTCCACTGTATGAAACTCGTTTAATGGGCTTCCCATCAAGAGCCCTTAAAAACATGCTCATTGCCTAACGAAGAGGGCTTTTGCCTACTCATGCCATTTTTTTTCTTTTACTGTATCCTTATTGTACTCCAGGGTTTCTGTGGTTGGGGGCAGATATCAAATTCCAGAGAGATTTCACTCCCTGAGGGTTTACGCCCGGCCTTGTTGTCCCCTTCAACAATGTTGTCGCCTTCTCCGTTGTACTCTCATAACAATCCTGTGAGGTCTGAAAATGTTTCACTTGCCCAAGGTCACTGAGTGAGTTGCAGAGGGAGATTCAAATCGGACTACCCCAAATCTGAGTCTGAGGGCCAAACCACAAGTGACGAATGGCACAGGTTGGACACTTGTCAGCTTCCCTCAAGTGTTGATGGGAAATGTAGGCAGCTTGGCGGAATGTTGGACAAGTGACAGTTGAAAAGTTGGAGAGCCAAACTGCAAGACCAGGATTACATAAATAATGCAGCAAGTTTTTTTTATATACAAGGATTGCATATAAAAAAACCTTGTTTATAAAAAAAACTAGTATATAAACTTGTTAACATGCATTATTTATGTAAGCTGTAATATATCGGTATGAGCACTGTTTAAACGATTATTGACAAGCTAATTTGACATCATATGCAAGCTATAATCTATCAGTATGAGCGCTGTTTGAACAGGCATTGACAAGCTACTTTGACATTGAAAATTTTATTTGTTACGATCTGTAGGGAATTGAATGTGGCTGTGAAGAAGTGGTTGTGGCGAAACGGGAAAAACCGAGGCTGGCAAACCCTTTCCATCACCTGCTCGGAAGTTTTGCTCTTGGGCATTTCTTGCCCAAGTTTCCAGTAATCTTGAGTAATATGCATTCCTGCTCAGCTTCGTTCTCTTGATATAAGGCACCTGTGGCTAAAGAAGCTTGGAAGATTCACAGGAAAACCAAAATACCTTTGGAAGACGACAGCTCTTTGGAGAATAAATCTACATTCTATTGAGTAAGCGGAAAATTTCACTGTGGTCTAATTTCTATCATGCCCCCCTTCATTTCTCTTTTCTAAACTGATTCTCAGACTCTTCAGCCTTTCTTCTTAAGAAAGGTGATCCAAACCCTGAATTATCTTGGTTGCACTCTTCTGTACTTTTTCCAGTTCTCCAGTGTCCTTTTTGAGATGCAATTGAGGAATATGGATTTGAAGAAAGGGATTTTATATACCACTTCTGTGCCTTTCAGTGTTCTGTGCCTTTCAATATTACATGCCTTGCACTTTTTCTATGCTCAGGAGCCAATGTAGTATTTGTAATGCAACCTGTAAGAATATGACACTTGAAACATGAAGAGCAAGGAAGAATGTAAGCTGAAACTCTGTAAGAACTGAGGACTAAATATATTGCTTGTAGGAGATGCACTTGTAGAAATATTACACATATGTTATGTTAACCTATAGGATTCCAATAGGATTCAATACGAGAGAGCCTTTTGTAGAAACTGATTCATGCAGCAAGCTGGGTCGGCCACCTGTGGCATTATCTCCCTCAAGGCTGCAAAAATGGGAGAAAGGGCAGAAGTGGGGGAACATTCCTTTCTGCCCACGGACCCCAGTTATCTGAAGGCCCCAAGGCTGCCAAATTGAGACTCCATGGCGCCACTGAAGGTAACAGTAGCAAAAGGGGGAGATGCCCTTCCAAGGGGAACAAGCGCAAGGACAAGATAAGGGGCTGCAAAATATGGAATTCCCCCAAGTAGGTAGCCGACCCAGAAATTGCGTCTTCCAATCAGACTGACCCTAGACACCTGTGTCAAAGACTACAAGCCAATAAGATAACAAATATTAGAATATTGTAATATTATTATAATTAACCTGAGGGTATTAATTGCTTTGCACTTCTATTGTAGTTTTGATGAGTACTGAGCACGAGGGAATCCCTTTACTTTCGTTTAAAGGGGGGCTCATCCATCGTTTAATTAAACAATCCATTTGCTTCAATTCAACAGGACTCCGGGACTAATTTTTGCCATTGTGATTGGCTAAGAGAGAGAAAGATACGACAGAAGCGCAAAGTTTGCGCGTAACACAATGACCATAACTGCACCCAGTATTTCAAGGGAGGCTGCACCAAAGATCTATACAAGGACATTATAATATACTAGAAACAGAGCCCGTTGTGCAAATAAATACAACGGGCTCTAGAAAGCTGGGGAGGGCTGGGGGAGGGGAGGTGGTTAAGAAGGGCTGGCAGGCGGGGGGCAAGAGGAGTCTGGGGAGAGGTGAAAAGCAGGAGCGGTCTGGGGAGGGATGGCAGGTAGGGAGGCAATAGGGGTTTGGGGAGGGCTGAGAGGCAGGTGGGGTGTGGAGAAGAATGGCAGGTAGGGAGGCAATGAGGGTTTGGGTAGAGTGGAAAGGCAGGAGGGGGGTGGGGTGGGATGGCAGGTATCAAGGGCAGGGGTGGTTTGGGGAGTGTGGAAAGGCAGGAGGGGTGTGGAGAGGGATGGCAGGCAGCAAGGGCAGGGGTGGTTTGGTGAGGGCGGAAAGTCAGGAGGGGTGTGGAGGGGGATGGAAGGTAGCAAGGGCAGGGGTGGTTTGGGGAGGGTGGAAAGGCAGGAGGGGTCTGGAGAGGGATGGAAGGTAGCAAGGGCAGGGGTGGTTTGGGGAGGGTGGAAAGGCAGGAGGGGTCTGGAGAGGGATGGCAGGTAGCAAGGGCAGGGGTGGTTTGGGGAGGGTGGAAAGGCAGGAGGGGTCTGGAGAGGGATGGAAGGTAGCAAGGGCAGGGGTGGTTTGGGGAGGGTGGAAAGGCAGGAGAGGTCTGGAGGGGGATGGCAGGCAGCAAGGGCAGGGGTGGTTTGGGGAGGGCGGAAAGGCAGGAGGGGCTGGAGAGGGATGGCAGGTAGCAATGACAGGGGTGGTTTGGGGAGGGCGGAAAGGCAGGAGGGGTCTGGAGGGGGATGGCTGGTAGCAAGGGCAGGGGTGGTTTGGGGAGGGCGGAAAGGCAGGAGGGGTCTGGAGGGGGATGGCTGGTAGCAAGGGCAGGGGTGGTTTGGGGAGGGTGGAAAGGCAGGAGGGGTCTGGAGGGGGATGGCTGGTAGCAAGGGCAGGGGTGGTTTGGGGAGGGCGGAAAGGCAGGAGGGGTGTGGAGAGGGATGGCAGGTATCAAGGGCAGGGGTGGTTTGGGGAGGGTGGAAAGGCAGGAGGGGTCTGGAGAGGGATGGAAGGTAGCAAGGGCAGGGGTGGTTTGGGGAGGGTGGAAAGGCAGGAGGGGTCTGGAGAGGGATGGCAGGTAGCAAGGGCAGGGGTGGTTTGGGGAGGGTGGAAAGGCAGGAGGGGTCTGGAGAGGGATGGAAGGTAGCAAGGGCAGGGGTGGTTTGGGGAGGGTGGAAAGGCAGGAGAGGTCTGGAGGGGGATGGCAGGCAGCAAGGGCAGGGGTGGTTTGGGGAGGGCGGAAAGGCAGGAGGGGCTGGAGAGGGATGGCAGGTAGCAATGACAGGGGTGGTTTGGGGAGGGCGGAAAGGCAGGAGGGGTCTGGAGGGGGATGGCTGGTAGCAAGGGCAGGGGTGGTTTGGGGAGGGCGGAAAGGCAGGAGGGGTCTGGAGGGGGATGGCTGGTAGCAAGGGCAGGGGTGGTTTGGGGAGGGTGGAAAGGCAGGAGGGGTCTGGAGGGGGATGGCTGGTAGCAAGGGCAGGGGTGGTTTGGGGAGGGCGGAAAGGCAGGAGGGGTGTGGAGAGGGATGGCAGGTATCAAGGGCAGGGGTGGTTTGGGGAGGGCGGAAAGGCAGGAGGGGCTGGAGAGGGATGGCAGGTAGTAAGGGCAGGGGTGGTTTGGAGAGGGTGGAAAGGCAGGAGGGGTCTGGAGGGGGATGGCTGGTAGCAAGGGCAGGGGTGGTTTGGGGAGGGCGGAAAGGCAGGAGGGGCTGGAGAGGGATGGCAGGTAGCAAGGGCAGGGGTGGTTTGGGGAGGGCGGAAAGGCAGGAGGGGTCTAGAGAGGGATGGCAGGTAGCAATGACAGGGGTGGTTTGGGGAGGGCGGAAAGGCAGGAGGGGTCTGGAGGGGGATGGCTGGTAGCAAGGGCAGGGGTGGTTTGGGGAGGGCGGAAACGCAGGAGGGGTCTGGAGGGGGATGGCTGGTAGCAATGACAGGGGTGGTTTGGGGAGGGCGGAAAGGCAGGAGGGGTCTGGAGGGGGATGGCAGGTAACAAGGGCAGGGGTGGTTTGGGGAGGGCGGAAAGGCAGGAGGGGCTGGAGAGGGATGGCAGGTAGCAAGGGCAGGGGTGGTTTGGGGAGGGCGGAAAGGCAGGAGGGGCTGGAGAGGGATGGCAGGTAGCAAGGGCAGGGGTGGTTTGGGGAGGGCGGAAAGGCAGGAGGGGTCTGGAGGGGGATGGCTGGTAGCAAGGGCAGGGGTGGTTTGGGGAGGGCGGAAAGGCAGGAGGGGCTGGAGAGGGATGGCAGGTAGCAAGGGCAGGGGTGGTTTGGGGAGGGCGGAAAGGCAGGAGGGGTCTAGAGAGGGATGGCAGGTAGCAATGACAGGGGTGGTTTGGGGAGGGCGGAAAGGCAGGAGGGGCTGGAGAGGGATGGCAGGTAGCAAGGGCAGGGGTGGTTTGGGGAGGGCAGAAAGGCAGGAGGGGTCTGGAGGGGGATGGCTGGTAGCAAGGGCAGGGGTGGTTTGGGGAGGGCGGAAAGGCAGGAGGGGTCTGGAGGGGGATGGCAGGCAGCAAGGGCAGGGGTGGTTTGGGGAGGGCGGAAAGGCAGGAGGGGCTGGAGAGGGATGGCAGGTAGCAATGACAGGGGTGGTTTGGGGAGGGCGGAAAGGCAGGAGGGGTCTGGAGGGGGATGGCTGGTAGCAAGGGCAGGGGTGGTTTGGGGAGGGCGGAAAGGCAGGAGGGGTCTGGAGGGGGATGGCTGGTAGCAAGGGCAGGGGTGGTTTGGGGAGGGTGGAAAGGCAGGAGGGGTCTGGAGGGGGATGGCTGGTAGCAAGGGCAGGGGTGGTTTGGGGAGGGCGGAAAGGCAGGAGGGGTGTGGAGAGGGATGGCAGGTATCAAGGGCAGGGGTGGTTTGGGGAGGGCGGAAAGGCAGGAGGGGCTGGAGAGGGATGGCAGGTAGTAAGGGCAGGGGTGGTTTGGAGAGGGTGGAAAGGCAGGAGGGGTCTGGAGGGGGATGGCTGGTAGCAAGGGCAGGGGTGGTTTGGGGAGGGCGGAAAGGCAGGAGGGGCTGGAGAGGGATGGCAGGTAGCAAGGGCAGGGGTGGTTTGGGGAGGGCGGAAAGGCAGGAGGGGTCTAGAGAGGGATGGCAGGTAGCAATGACAGGGGTGGTTTGGGGAGGGCGGAAAGGCAGGAGGGGTCTGGAGGGGGATGGCTGGTAGCAAGGGCAGGGGTGGTTTGGGGAGGGCGGAAACGCAGGAGGGGTCTGGAGGGGGATGGCTGGTAGCAATGACAGGGGTGGTTTGGGGAGGGCGGAAAGGCAGGAGGGGTCTGGAGGGGGATGGCAGGTAACAAGGGCAGGGGTGGTTTGGGGAGGGCGGAAAGGCAGGAGGGGCTGGAGAGGGATGGCAGGTAGCAAGGGCAGGGGTGGTTTGGGGAGGGCGGAAAGGCAGGAGGGGCTGGAGAGGGATGGCAGGTAGCAAGGGCAGGGGTGGTTTGGGGAGGGCGGAAAGGCAGGAGGGGTCTGGAGGGGGATGGCTGGTAGCAAGGGCAGGGGTGGTTTGGGGAGGGCGGAAAGGCAGGAGGGGCTGGAGAGGGATGGCAGGTAGCAAGGGCAGGGGTGGTTTGGGGAGGGCGGAAAGGCAGGAGGGGTCTAGAGAGGGATGGCAGGTAGCAATGACAGGGGTGGTTTGGGGAGGGCGGAAAGGCAGGAGGGGCTGGAGAGGGATGGCAGGTAGCAAGGGCAGGGGTGGTTTGGGGAGGGCAGAAAGGCAGGAGGGGTCTGGAGGGGGATGGCTGGTAGCAAGGGCAGGGGTGGTTTGGGGAGGGCGGAAAGGCAGGAGGGGTCTGGAGGGGGATGGCTGGTAGCAATGACAGGGGTGGTTTGGGGAGGGCGGAAAGGCAGGAGGGGTCTGGAGGGGGATGGCAGGTAACAAGGGCAGGGGTGGTTTGGGGAGGGCGGAAAGGCAGGAGGGGTCTGGAGGGGGATGGCTGGTAGCAAGGGCAGGGGTGGTTTGGGGAGGGTGGAAGGGCAGGAGGGGGATGGCAGGTAGGAAGGGCAGGGGTGGTTTGGGGAGGGCGGAAAGGCAGGAGGGGTCTGGAGGGGGATGGCTGGTAGCAAGGGCAGGGGTGGTTTGGGGAGGGTGGAAGGGCAGGAGGGGGATGGCAGGTAGGAAGGGCAGGGGTGGTTTGGGGAGGGTGGAAAGGCAGGAGGGGGTGTGAGGTGGGATGGGCGTTTCACTCGCCTGGCCCCGCCGAGAGCGCCGTGGCGTGGCTTGGCAGGGCTCCGAGGGCGATGGGCGCTTCACCTCCCCCATCCCTCCCCATTCCACAGCTCTGCAGGGCTTGGAAGGCAAGGGGCGTTTTGCCTCCGCCTGGGCCCCATTGAGAGTGGCGCGGCTCTAAGGACACCGGGCGTTTACCTGCTCAGGCCCCGCCGAGGCCATTTCGCCGTCGCCCCCGGACGGGCGCTTGAGCGTGCCGCTCTTCCCACACAGCCCTCTTTCTCCAGCCGGGCTAGCTTGCCCGCGGCCTTCCCTGGCGCCCTTTTATGCTGCAGCGCCCGGGCATGCGCACCAGCATCCATGTGAGTCGTCGGGTAGACGTTAAGAGAATTATATAGTAGGATTATTTTATAAGAATATAATATTGGCTGTTTTATTTTCAATACTTCTCTAATAATCTCCAGCTCAAGGATTTCTAATTCAATGTGACAAACCAAAAAACGAATTGTAGGATGGAAAAGCTGATCCTCAGAAGTGGTTGTGTATATTTTTATTGCTAATTGTGGTTTATTTACATTTTGCTTTGTGTTCTGATCATGGGATGCACGTAATGCTGAGAAAAGTGTATAGGAGTTAATGAACAAGCCGTGGGATATAGGCTGTTGGGAGCTGGGCTGAAAATGGGCTTGGGGTCTCTCTCATGAAAGTCTACCTCGCAAGGCAAACGTGAGGCAAATTATGAACCCACTTGGGACTCCTCGGAGAAAGAACCAATACAAGAGGTGATAAATGTACAGGAAAAAGAGATGTGTGTAAACCGGAAAACATGATCTTTGTCTCTTTTCTTCCCTTTTCCTTTCTCTTTCACACAGAAAAGTGGACCAGGAAGTCGTCATGAGTACTAAGGGGCTCGGTCCAATGGTGCTGCTTTGGGTGTTGGCCTGGATGGTAGCGGAGACGGAAGCGGAGGGAACGTTCGAGTCCTTCAAAGAAACAAATGTTGATTATCCAGGACCACCAAATAAGGATTCTAACTACTGCAACATAATCATGAAGCAAAGAGGACTGAATTACAGAACGGAAAATGTGTTCATTCATGCTTCAAATAAACAGTTGAGAAGAATCTGTAGGGATATGAGAAAGCAACCAATCACTGCGAGCAAATGGAGCAGTTACGAACTATTTCCACTCACCATCTGTCGAACAGATGAACTTTCCGAAGGCCCCTATGAGGACTATGTTTCTACACCAACAACAGCACTTATTTACGTTAAGTGTAAAGATGGGTTTCCTATCCGGTTTGTTGGAATACGTACTAAAAAAATTGGGGGGTGAGAACTTCTGCTATTCCTTTGGGGATCAACAATACTATCAGATCTGGGATTCTGCTCTCTTGCCTTAGCCCAAACCAACTCTATTTGGGGGATAAACCTCCATTTTGCTCTCTGCTTGTTTTTGAAATCTCCTTTTTCAAGGTCCCCCTCTTTAAACTTTTGCTCCGTCTTCCTGTTGTAAGATCTGGCAGCTTTTTCCAAAATCTCCTTATTAAGTACATGCTGGCCTTCCTTGGAATGCGTTCATGGACTTGCTTGTGCCCGTATATGCATGCATGCAATCTCTCTCTCTCTCTCTCTCTCTCTCTCTCTCTCTCTCTCTCTCTCTCTCACACACACACACACACACACACACACACACACAGAGTCTTCATATGTACTCTCAACATGTCATTCGACACAAAGAGCGGTATTAATCAACCGGCATTCATAAAAGGCCCCTTTGTTGATTGAGGCTGTCAATTGAGAATAAGTCTTGGCAAAACCTCACCATTTCTAGCCTTTTAACCATCTCAGCTAGGATGCTGATAGGCTACTGTCTTCTGTGCAAATGTCTGGACAACCCAGCAAAGACTTCCTGTGCTTTTCTGGCTACACCCAAATAAACCTTTCTCTTCATCAAGCTCGAGACTTGTCTTTTACTCAGAAACCTACAGCCTGAATCCATAACATCTCTCAGATTGGAAAGGTTTAAATAACGGCAGGAATCTTAGAGGGAATGCTGATTAAATTTGCAGACGATACTAAATTGGGAGGGGTAGCAAATACGGTTGAAGACAGAGTAAGGATACAGGATGGAAAACTGGGCTAAAACAAAATGAATTCAACTGAGATCAATGCAAAGTTTTGCATTTAGGAAGGAAAAAATCAAATGCATAATTATGGGATGGGGGAGATTTGTCTTGGTAGTAGTATGTGTCAGCCTGCGGCTAGATAAGGCTCTTCCTACAGGTTCCCTTTCAAAATCAAACAAGAGTCCATTGATTGAACAAGGAAACTTTACTGCAGAAAAGGTCCATTATAGTCCACTGTCCTGAATAGGAGACTCAGGATGGTACACAGTCATTGTTACCAATGAAGGGCAAAGCATGAGGTACAGAGTAACAGTTCCCATCTGAACCAGCCTCCCCCCACAGTTCTCAAAACAATATCTTTCAGTCTTGGGAAGCTGCTCTTCTTCAAGGCCAATGCTTGGTGGAACGGTGTTAGACAAAACAGTCTCCTCCGGTGGGAATGCTGCCTGGGAACTGGTGCACCTGCGGGGAAAGCACTTAAACACTAGAAGCATTAGAAAATGGAGTCAGTACAGTTTACATATACACTGGACCTGACATTCTGCCCCCCTTAAAACAGATCCCTCCCTGGTTTGTATGGGTAACGAGTATGAAAAGCTTTGGTTATTCTAGGAGCATGAACATGTACAGAGTTCACCCACTCATCGTAACCAGAATCAAAGTCCTTCCACCTAATGAGGTAAAAAAGCTGATTCCGTTTGAATTTAGAGTCCAGAATTTGTTGCACTTCATAGTGTACTTGGTCGTCTATCAAAGTTGGGATGGGTGGAGCTTTGATGTGCCACTTGTCGTCGGTGGGAGCCCTTTTTAGGAGACTGACATGGAATGTATCATGAACATGGCGCAAATTCTTGGGCAAATTTACAGCAACAGTCACTTTATTGATTACTTTGCGCACAGGAAAAGGTCCAAGGAACTTTAACGCTAGTTTGCGGCTGGTCTGGGCTAATTTCAGATTCTTGGTGGAAATATAAACATGATCTCCAGGTTGTAAATCCCATTCGGCCGCACGATGGCGATCTGCGTACTTTTTGTAATCCAGTTTGGCTTTTTCGAGGTGTTTTTTAATAAGAGTCCATTGCTGCGCGGCCTCCCCCCACCATGAAGATACATCAGGCGAACTAGAGGAATGGAGAGGGGGAGCGTCCAACGGGAAGGGATTGAAGTGAGCTCCATATACAATTTTGAAAGGAGCCTCCCCAGTGGAAGCATGCACACTGTTGTTGTATGAGAATTCAGCCAGAGGGAGAAGGTCCAGCCAATTATCTTGTTGGAAATTAATGTAGCAACGAAGGAACTGCTCTAAAATCTGATTAGTTTTTTCGGATTGTCCGTCGGTTTGTGGGTGATGACTTGAGCTGATTCCTTGCTCAATATTCAACATTCGCAAAAGCTCCCGCCAGAAGTTGGCAACGAACTGTCCGCCGCGATCCGAAATCACCTTGGACGGAAAAGAATGTAATTTTACGATGTGTTTTAAGAATAAATCCGCCAGTTTTCGAGCGGTGGGTATAGCAGTACATGGAATAAAATGAGCTTGTTTGGAAAACAGATCTACTACGACTAAAATGCAATTATGTCCTTTCGAAAGGGGTAAATCAGTGATAAAGTCCATGGATATTATTTCCCAAGGTCTGTTAGGTGTTTCCAACGGTTGTAGGAGACCTGGAGGTTTCCCTTTCCGGGTTTTGGCGCTGAGGCAAATGGGGCAGGAGCCAACGTATTGGGAAATGTCTTTGCGCATGCCCGGCCACCAGAATTGTCGTTGTATTAGATGCAACGTTTTCAGATACCCATAATGACCGGCAGTGGGGGCATCATGACAGCGCTGTAATACCTCCCGTCGGAGGCTGTCCGGGACATAAAATTTGCTTCCAGCTAACCAATCCCCCTGTGGGGACTGGGTCAGTTTGTTTTTAGGTGCTTTATTCCCCTCTTTTTCCACCTCAGCTTTAAGTTTCGATTTCCACTCTTGGTTGTGCGGGAGGGGCTGGCTTGCTCGGCTGCGGGTAGTCACCACGCCTCCCAATTGCGTAGGGGAGAAGACCGTGTCTACAGTCTCCTCCCGTTTGCTTTTGTGTTGGGGCATGCGCGATAGGGCGTCTGCAAGAAAGTTAGTCTTGCCCGGGAGGTAATTTAAAGTGAAATTGAATTTGGAGAAGAATTCTGCCCATCGTAATTGTTTGGCATTCAGTCTGCGGGGGCTTCGAAGGGCCTCCAGATTTTTATGATCTGTCCAAACCTCGAAGAGGTATCGCGCCCCCTCCAACCAATGCCTCCAGTTAGTGAGGGCCGCCTTTACTGCAAAAGCTTCCTTCTCCCACACATTCCAATTTCTTTCTGCATCAGAAAACTTTCTTGATAGGAATGCACAAGGCCGCAGTTTCCCATCATCCCCCTTCTGCAATAATACCCCTCCTATCACCGTATCGCTGGCGTCGACTTGCACTATGAAAGGGTAATTTTCATTGGGGTGGCAGAGGATGGGTTCTGTTACAAATTGCCCTTTCAGGCATTCGAAAGCAGTTTGGCAATCGGATGTCCATTGTAATTTGGAGGAGGGTTTTTTAGCCTGGTCCCCTTTATTTTTAGTTTTTAACAGTTCCGTTAAGGGGAGCGTGATCTGGGCGAAGTTTGCAATAAAGTCTCTATAGAAGTTGGCAAAACCCAAGAAGGACTGCAGTTCTTTGCGGGTGGTGGGAGTTTGCCATTCTTGGATCGCTTGTACTTTGGCTGGATCCATTTTCAATCCCTTTTGGGAGATACAGTACCCAAGGTAAGTGAGTTCAGTTTTATGGAATTCACATTTGGACAATTTGATGGGTAGTTTATTATTCATCAAAGTGGCCAGGACTTTTTGCACCATTTGAATGTGTTCCTCCTCTGTGTTTGAATAAATTAATACATCATCAAGGTACACCACTACACCGTTATAAAGGAAGTCGTGTAGAACTTCATTAATCATGGACATGAATACAGACGGGGCTCCCGCCAATCCAAAAGGCATAACTAAGTATTCGTACTGTCCGAGGGGTGTATTAAATGCGGTTTTCCACTCATCTCCTGCCCTAATACGAATGTGGAAGTAAGCATCTTTTAAATCTAATTTTGTAAAGATCTTACCTTGGGCCACGACGTTGAGAAGGTCCCGGATGAGCGGGATGGGATAGGCGTTGTTGGTTGACACAGCATTAAGTCCTCTAAAGTCCGTGCACAGCCGAAGTCCCCCATCTTTTTTCTTCACGAAGAGGACCGGAGCCGCATGGGGGCTATTGGCTGGGCGGATGAACCCTCTTTGAAGATTGGTGTCGATGAATTTCCGGAGCTCTTCTCGTTCATGGAGACTCATGGGATAGAGTCGTCCCTTGGGCAGTGAGGCTCCAGGTAAAATTTCCACCGCACAGTCAGTTCGTCGGTGCGGGGGTAAAGTATCAGCTTCTTCTTCGGAGAAAGCATTCAGAATGGGCCAATAAGGTTCGGGTATTTGGTTTATTTCTGCTTGGGTGAGAAGAGCCTTCTCCGTGTGAGTTGGATCACTACCCCAGTTTTGGTTCCAACGATGGTTTTTACAGTTGGCGTGATTGAAAGTGATGCATCCTTCTGCCCAATTTATGTAGGGATTGTGATCACATAACCATTTGCTGCCTAGAATTAACGGGTATTTGGCAGTGGAGCTGATGACAAAAGACCTTTTCTCCCAGTGTTGGCCCATGCCCGTGATCACTGGAATGGTTTCGGTGGTAACAGGGTTCATATTGGTGCCATCCATTTGTTCAAATATTACTGGATTTTGTAATTCGCGAGTTGGTAGGACTAGTCCGTTGACTAGGGCTGGGGCGATGATGTCTCTTGAACATCCCGAGTCGATAAGGGCTTGCACACGGATGTGCATCTTCCTCTCCGGGTTAAGTAAAGTCACTGGCATGAATAAGATGGACCCAGGCGGCCGGTTCCTTGCAGGGACGGGCTTGGGGTGGATCTGTCGTTTGGGCCCTTTTACGACAGATCCATCTCGTTTCCCGACTGGGGGCTATCTGGATTTACCTCTGCATTTGGGGAAGCGGGGTCGTATTCCATAACCTCTTCCGCCTCCAGCCCCCTTTCTGAGGCGGGCCGTTGGGAAGCGCCGCGACCTCGGTTCGCTCGTGGCGCGGGAGTCGGGCGTTGGAGAGTAGGAAATGGAGCAAGGGTTGGACGCCGTAGTTGAAGCGGAGGTCTTTGCACAGGCCGGTAGGGGCATTGTGCTGCAAAGTGACCGGCTTGTCCGCATTGCAAACACAGCCCTTGTTGCCATCTAGCATCTCTCGCTCCACGAGTGGCGTATCCAGCTCCCCGTCCTCCCCTCTGTAAAGTCAAGGGTCTTCTTTGTCCCGTTTGTTGTTGTTGTTCAACCAAACGGACTTCCAAAATGCGATTTTCAACTTCACATGCAAGTTGGATCCAACCTAATAACGTAGGAGGATTGTCCTGCATAAGGGCTCTGTCCAGAAGTCTCGGGTTTAGCCCTTGCTTGAACAGGATAATTTTGGTGGACTCCTCACACCTAGGGCATTTGGCAGCTAGTTGTCGGAATTTCGTAATATAGTCCCTTGCCGACATGCTGCCTTGTTTTATGGCTTGCAATTCTGTTCGGGCCCTGGTTTCCTCTAAGGGGTCTTCGTATTGTGCTCGAATAGCGTCCACCAACCCCTGGAGAGTATTGAGTTCGGGGCCCCCGATATTGTATAGACCTACATACCAGTCCGCTGCTTTACCTTGTAAGCGAGAGCCAAGATGCTCAATTTGACTGGCCTCGCTGCCGAAGAGGTGTCCCCACCGGTTGAAGAATTGCACTACTTGCACTAGGAAAAATCCTAGTTTGGAGGGATCCCCATCAAAAGTAGCCTCCAGCTTCACCCAACCCATCGGGAGGTCTTGTCTCGGAGCCGGTGCTGGGTAGAAGTCCGTCGGAAGCATCAATGGCACTTGGGGTATGAGGGGAGGTAGTTGGGGACCCGGTTGTGGCAGCGGTGCTGGGTGCACTGGTGGCGGCAACAGCGGCTGAGCGGGTGGTGGCAGTCTCGGCTGGGCTGGCGGTAGTGGTCTTGGTTGGGCCGGTGGCTGCAGCAATGGCCGGGCAGGCTGCTGCAACCTTGGTCGGGCTGGTGGTGGCAACACCGGAGGCGTCGGCAGTAGCGGTTGAGGTGGAGGTGGCCGGTGCGGTTGGGTGATGATCGGCCGCTGAGGGGCGGGTTGGTGGGGTCGTAGTGGTGTAGGCCCCGCCGGTTGATTCGGAGGTGGTAATACGGGTTGGTCCGGTGGCAAACGTATTGGTTGCTGCAAAGGGATTAGTTGTGGTCGAAGCGGAAGGGGCCGCAGCGGCGAAGGCCTGATGGGTGGTGGGCCGCGCGGGCTTGCCCCTCCCGGCGTCGTTACTCTGGGAAGCAGAGGCTGGTCTTGTGGACCTTCCCTTGGGATTTGCTGAATGGGGACAACCTCTAGCGGTTGTTGTGGCAATTCCTCCCTAGGAGGAGCCGAAGGCTCTTCCGACTGATCCGTTATTGGAGAAGCGGGAGGGGGTATCACCGACGTCTCGGTTGGACGGTTTGGCCCTTCTTGTCCGTCTCTAGGCACCTCAGCTGGAGTCTCCCCGGGGGATGGATCTCTGTCCGGTCTAGGGGTTTCCGTTGGAGCTTCTCCAGGTACCTCAGCTGGAGTATCCTCGCTAGGCGGAATTTCGTCTAATCTAGGAAGTTCCGCGGGCGGTTCTCCCGGTTCTCCAGGGCAGGATTCCTCCTCTCCTGAAGGCGGCGGCTGTTGCGGAGCGACCTCCACCGGATAGGAAATAACGCTTTGGAGGGTAGCTATTTGTACAGCCATTTCTTCAGGTGATAGTCTCTCTCCTGCCCCCATCGCTGAGATTAGGTGAATGGCATGAGCCAAACTTTCCTCCATGTCGATCAGCCTAGCTTCCAACTGTTGCATTCGGCTTGGACCTGGTTGCCCCATCACGGAACCTCCCTCAGTTGCACTCACCGGGGAAAACGGCCCCCAAGGCGGAGGGTCTCCTTGATCGACTCGCGATCTCGCTGCTAGAATTCCTTTGGCTAGACCCGTCACTGCCGAGATGCCGGAATCTACAGCATGGGTGCGACTTTGCATCTGCACCCAACTTTGTTCAGGAACTTCCGTTGGCTCTTTCCACGGGGCAAGTTCCGAATAATCCCAACTCAGGGCGCCGCGGCGGGATGTGTTCCCGTCCGTCTGTTCGGTCGTCCTGTTCCAAAACAGCCACGGTTGGCTGCTATCCAATTCGGGGACAGTCTCTAGGCTTCGGCGCCCGTCCATCGAAACTCGTGGATGTAGTCCACCGGCCCGGCGCTCTCTCGTTTCTCGGGGTCTGGCTCCCCACTCCGACGGCGTGGGTAACGAGATCAAGGGGAGAGCGGCAGCCGTCGGCCTTGTCCCTTCACTGCCAAGATCGATGAGAGGCGGAGTAGAGGTCGAAGCTCCGGTCCTGGCTGGCACCGGTTCCTGAGGTTCTTGGGGTTGCGCTGTTTGACTGTCGGGAGACGCATATGGATCAAACAAAGGATCCCTGTCCGGGACTACCTTGGATTCCGCTGGGCCCGACTCAGGCATGATTGGTAACAAAATGTCAGCCTGTGGCTAGATAAGGCTCTTCCTACAGGTTCCCTTTCAAAATCAAACAAGAGTCCATTGATTGAACAAGGAAACTTTACTGCAGAAAAGGTCCATTATAGTCCACTGTCCTGAATAGGAGACTCAGGATGGTACACAGTCATTGTTACCAATGAAGGGCAAAGCATGAGGTACAGAGTAACAGTTCCCATCTGAACCAGCCTCCCCCCACAGTTCTCAAAACTATATCTTTCAGTCTTGGGAAGCTGCTCTTCTTCAAGGCCAATGCTTGGTGGAACGGTGTTAGACAAAACAGTCTCCTCCGGTGGGAATGCTGCCTGGGAACTGGTGCACCTGCGGGGAAAGCACTTAAACACTAGAAGCATTAGAAAATGGAGTCAGTACAGTTTACATATACACTGGACCTGACAGTATGTGTGAAAAGGATCTAAGGGTCTTAGTAGACCATACTCTGAACAAGAGTCAGTAGTGTGATGGGGTAGCTAAAAAGGCAAATGCAGTTTTAGGCTGTATCAACAGAAGCATCGTGTCCAGATCACGAGAAGTGATGGTCTCGCTCTACTCTGCTCTGGTTAGACCTCACCTAGAGTATTGTGTTCAGTTTCGGGCACCACAATTTCAGAAGCTGGAACATGTCCAGAGGAAGATTGTGAGGGGTCTGGAGACCAAGTCCTATGAGGAAATGTTGAAGGGGCTTGGAATATTTCGCCTGGAGAGGAGGCGACTGAGAGGTGATATGATAACCACCTTCAAGTACTTGAAGGGCTGTCATATAGAGGGTGGAGCAGAGTTGTTTTCCACTGCCCCAGAAGCTTGGACCAGAAACAACGGCTTGAAATTAAATTGAAAGAGACTTTGTCTAAACATTAGAAAGAACGTACTGACTGCTAGAGTGGTCTCTCAGTGGCACAGGCTCCCTTGGGAGGTGGTGAGCTCTCCTTCCTTGGAGATTTTTTAGCAGAGGCCAGATGGCCATCTGACAGCAATGCTGATTCTGTGAATGTGGGCAGATCATGAGTGGGAGGGCAGGATGGATTACATCAGTGTTTAGTTCTTATGGTCCTTCTTACATGCCCAGGCTGTGGGATGAACAGGCTGTGGGATATAAGCTGTGGGATGAACAGGCTGTGGGATATAGGCTGTTGGGAGCTGAGTTGAAAATGGGCTTGGAATCTCTCTCACGAAAGTCTACCTTGCAAGACAAATGAGGCAAATTATGAACCCATGTGGGACTCCTTGGAGAAAGAACAAATACAAGAGGTGATAAGTATATTCATGGCTTTTTTTCAGCTGGAACGCGGTGGAACAGAGTTACAGAACCTCTTTAAAATGGTCACATGGCTGGTGGCCCCACCCACTGATCTCCAGACAGAGGGGAGTTTAGATTGCCCTCTGCGCCACTCCCCTCTGTCTGGAGATCAGGGGGTGGGGCAACCAACCATGTGACCATTTTTGCCGAGGGCAATTTAAACTTTAAAAAACTTCCCCCTTGTTCCAGCTGACCCAAAGTGACGTCATTGGCCCTGGGAGCGTGTGCGCACTTTACGTGCGCACATGTGGTACCAGGGGCACCACCTCCCGCCAAGAGTTGCCCCCTGTGCTGGCAACCCACTGAGTTCTACCACCTCTTTTCCCAGAAAAAAAGCCCTGAATATACAGGAAAAAGAGATGTGTGTAAATGGGAAAACATGACCTTTGTCTCTTTTCTTCCCCTTTCTCTTTCACACAGAACGTAGGTTCAGTGCTGATTAGTACTTGGATAGGAAACCGCTTATGCAGAGGCAGCAGTGTCAAACCACCTCTGAACATCTCTTGCCCCCAAAATTGCAGTAGGAATTGCCATACGTTGGGTGTGACTTGACAGCACTTTACACATACAAAGGGGAAGTGCAGCTTGTCAGTTCATGGCCCCATGTAAGAAGGTGCAATGAATTGTCTCCACTCTAGATTGTAAGAACTAAGCTAGAGATGGAGCAACCAGCCAAAGTCTTTAAACAGCAATGCATATTCGGACTGCAGATAGCAGTAGAATGGCTTTGGGCAGAAGTTGATATCCAGTGTGAAGTCTGCTACCCTTGAGAGTAATGGAAATGGGGAGTGTCACTGAGTGGAAATCAGAATGGCGGGGGAAGGGTTCTGATCCCCAAGGAACGCAAAGGAACGAGGCTTGTGAATACATTCCTTCACGTGAACAAAGGCCTTTATTCTCTGGTTACTAGGCAGAAGACCTCTCAAGAAACCTAGTGAGGCAAGTCATAACTCCCCAGGACCACTTCAGGATCCGAAATGGTGCTGGGGCTGGGGAGGAGAGGGTGAAACCCTTTCTAGTCACACACTATGGTTCTGATCAGAGAAACAGGCGGGGAATGTGACTGTGAGGCACACAACTCTCAACGGGTGTGTGACTTTGGACTGTATGAATTGGCTCTCCAGGATTCTCATGCCAAACTGAGAGATTTTATGGATTATTAAATTTATATATTGGGTTTATATCCTGCCCTGAGTAAAGACAAGACTCCATGCTGAAAGGGGGAAAAGCTTTATTTGAGGGAAGCCAGAAAAGCTCAGGAAGACCTTGCTGGATAATATAAACCATCAGACAAAACTTGGTATCCTGTCAGCATCCAAGCTAAGATATTTAAAAAGGTAGAAAAGGTAGATTACTCTTTTTGCCAAGGCTGTTAAAGGATAGCCTCAAATATCCAGGTTAGTGATAAGATCCTTTTAGTTGAACAGTTTTGAGGCTGTGTGCAAGGAAGTCTGCGAATACATTTCAAAGGAGTCCAGTGGGGGTGGGTTACATGCAAATTGAACTCAAGGTGACCGATTTTACATCAAGAAGATGGAATGAAGATTTATACAGGGGGGCTGTGATGGAAAAAGCAGAGTGAAAATACAGAGAGTGAGGTGGAATTTTATTCACTCAAGAGGGAGGTCTTGGGCTAAGACAGGAGAGCAGAATTCCTGATCTAAATAGCCCATGACACAAATGCTGCCTCAAAATAACAAGGGGAAGGTTTTACCATCCAAACTAGGCTTGCCGTTCCCTCGATGGGGTTATGGGATCCCCCGCTCCCACTGTCCGCCCTCTGCCACCACTCACCTGGCCAGCTGGGGGGAAAGAAGAGAGAACAAGCCTCCTGAGTCTGCTCCAGGGGTGTCACTCCCAGGACTGAGGTCATCCTGGGAGCACCTCCATGCTTCGCATGGGCTGATTTGGGCCACAAATGGGCCAAATTGGGCCTGCTGAGGGCCCAAATTAAGCCAATGTGAAACATGCTCTCCAGGGACAGTGTGACAACATCATTTCCCGGAAGTCATTCCACGCATGAAGAAGAGGACATAGGTGTGTGCCAGGTCACCTGCCTCCCACTGGCGAACCTCATCCAAACCCTTGTCCAAGCCCTCATTACCAACTTGCATGAACATAGACTGGAAATCCGTCTCTACACTTAAGAGTTATATATTCAGCATATAGAGTTTTGAAGTTTCCAGGTGCTGCAACACTCAATAAGTTAAGGGGAAGGAAGGGGAACCATATGCAGGAAGTATGCAGTTCTTGTATGCAGTCGAATAAAATTGTGTGCGCGCATGTGTGTGTGTGAGATGTGATGTGTCAGGTCCCCCCGCTTCCAGCTGGGAGTGTATCCGGAGGACCTGATAAACCCCATTCAAACCCTCCATTACCCTCTTGCATGAACATAGACTGGAAATCCATCTCTACACTTAACAAGAACAATATCTGTCATTTTTTTAGTTTCATATTCATTATATGGAGGATTGGAGCTTTCAGATACTGCAACACATTTAATAATTGGAAAGGATAGGAAGGGGAACCATGCATGCTTATAGACTTCCCCTTTATTTCCCTTGCAGATCTTTATAAGCTGGTTATCTGGAAGATCAATGAACACATTTTCCTTTTTGGAATCAAGTCCTCTTTCTTTTATAATTTTGGTGCAGTAGCCAGGATCATTGTTTGTTGGCCCTGGATAAGTGACACGTCTATGTCTGAAGGCCTCAAAAGTTTCCTCTGCTTCTGTCTCCACTACCATCTAGGCGAGAGCTGAAAGCAGTAGCATCAAATGGAACATTTTTGCATTCATGACTTTCTGGGGCTGCTTTTCTGTGTGGAAGAGAGAAGAAGAGGGAAGAAGAGAAGTGAAAGTCACGTTTTCTGGTTTACGTGCATCTCAATTATAGTTCTGCTGCTATTAAGCGCTACACCAAACTGGATCTTGTCTGAACACGGACCGGAAATCCATCTCGACACTTAACAAGAACAGTATCTACAATTTTTTCAGTTTTATATTCATCATACGGAGGATTGGAGCTTTCAGGTGCTGCGACACACTTAGTAAGTGGAAGGGGAAGTAAGTTGAACCATATATGCGTTTCCACTTCCCCATTCCTTCCCCTGCAGATCTTTATAAGCTGGTCCTCTGGAAGATTAATGAACACATTTTTCTTTTTGGAATTGAGTCCTCTTTCCTTCATGATTTCTGTGCAGAAGCTAGTATTGTTGTCTGTTGGCCCTGGATTAGCGACATGTTCATGTCTGAAGGCCTCAAAAGTTTCCTTTGCTTTTGTCTCCACTACCGTCCAAGCCAAACCCCAAAGCAGTAGCATCAAACAGAACCTTTTTGTATCCATGACTTTCTGGGTCTCCAAGAGAAAAAAAGAAGGAAGAAGAGAAGTGAAAGTCACGTTTTTTGGGTTACATATAACAACAACAACAACATTCAATTTATATGGCTCTGCAATGTTCTTTTTGAGATGCAGTGGCCAGTACTGCAGGTGGTATTCGAAGTGAGGCCACACCATGTTTTAATCATGGGAGACATTTAGTGCAGAACATTTTAATGGATAGACTCTGGAATATAGGCTGTTGAGAGGTAGGCTGAAATAATAACAACATTCAATTTATATACCGCCCTTCAGGGCAACTTAATGCCCACTCAGAGCACTTTACAAAGCATAATATTATAATCCTCATGACACTTTGTGAGGTGGGTGGGGCTGAGAGAGCTCTGAGAGAGCTGTGCCTGGCCCAAGGTCACCCAGCTGGCCAAGCAGAGGAGTGGAGAATGAAACCTGGTTCTCCAGATTAGAGTCCCGCCACTCTTAACCACTGCACCAAACTGGCTCACCCTTCCCCGCAGATTTTACACTTTCTGTGTTTGTTCTTTCCCCAGGTTGTTCCACATGGGTTCATGATGTTCAGCCTCACATTTGCCTTTCAAGATAGGTGAGAGACACTCAGAGTTGGTGTAGTGGATAAGAGTGCGGGACTCTAATCTGGAGAACTGGGTTTGATTCCCCACTCCTCCGCTTGAAGCCAGCTGGGTGATCTTGGGTCCCTCACAGCTTCTGGAAGCTCTCTCAGCCCCACCCACCTCACAGGGTGATTATTGTTGTGGGGATAATAACAACATATTTTGTAAACCATTCTGAGTGGGCGTTAAGTTGTCCTGAAGGGCGGTATATAAATTGAATGTTATTATTATTTCAGCCTACCTCTCAACAGCCTATATTCTAGAGTCTATCCATTAAATTCTGCAGACTTTGTTCTGCATTAAATATCTCCCATGATTAAAACATGGTGTGGCCTCATTTCGAATACCATCTGCAGTATTGGCCACTGCATCTCAAAAAGAACATTGCAGACCTGGAAAAAGTACCAAGGAGAGCAACCAAGTTGATAAGGCACCCAAACAGCACTTCAACACAGATTTGCCTTTACAATAAAATGTTGGAGCGTGTTTCTGCAGAAATCTCAAAGATAGAAAAATCAATGTGCACAGAACGAGGGTAGTGCACTGAGAAAAAAAAAATATTATAATTCTGGATTCAGGCTTGGGTGGGGGATTTTACCAGTTCAGGATTCACATCTGCTTTTTTTAAAAAAAAATTCTAGAGATTGGAATCATTATTTTCAATGAGAAATGTATTGAAGGACCTGAGACAGCAACTTATAAATATAACATTTGCCTAGACCATAGTCCTTCTGATCTAAAGACTCCCGAATTTTGACCAGATTGAATACAGGGGTTCAATTTTACAGACCGCAGGAGAAGGTGCTTACTTGCCCAGCGAGGGGGGGAGGCACAAGAAATAGTCCAGAAGGCACGGAACCTCCCGGGCAAGCGTGCAGCAGGCACAGTCTTGGTGGATGTGATGACATCACTCCCCAAGTGATGTCCTCGTGCCCGGCAATTTTGGCCCCCTAATGGGTTGAATTGGCCATGCATGAGCAATCTCACTGCTGGCACAACGACATTACTTCCCAGGACTGAAACTACAGGATATATAGGATATAGAGAAGTGGCATCCGTAATCTGGTCACATCCCCCAGTTCTGCCATTAGTCCTTATTGGTTACCGGGTGTGTGTGTGTGTGTGGAATTACTGTACAATCAAATACACCAAAATTGTGGTGGAAGTAGTGAAGCCTATCCAACAAAGCACCCATAAGTTTCAAGCTAACTAGACTGCGGGCTCCTATTCTACATGCTCCTAAGCGACCTGCCCTGTGCCAAGATACCTGCAGAGGGAAAAAAGGGCTTGGCTGTCACAGAAGTAGGAGGGATGAAGGAGAAAATAAGATCCTCAATTATTCCATAATTCTCTATAGGAAATTGGGGTGTGTGGATGGAGTCGGTTTTTGTCAACCGAATGACACCAAAAGAGCACAAGAGTTAGTGCTGCCTGTCTATTAAAATCCACCTAAGTTTCAAGAGAGTTGGACCAAGAGATGGAATTCTGTGGGACTGAAAAAGGTGTCTCTGCACCCACCCAAAAAATGGTCCACCCCCACAAAGGAGGGGAGGAGGAGAATGGCTGCTCTCTGCAGCTTTTCTCCAAAGGTGATTGGACAAGAGTCCTCTGTGTTCCTGCTTGCAAGGAACTGTTTGGGTGGGAGAAATGCCATTGCCTGGGAAATCAGTAAAATAAAAATAGAAAGTGAGAGCATGTGACATTTCTGGGAAGCACTGGAACTTGGGGAGAAAACACCGCTTGTTTGGGGGAGGGTGTTTTGTAATCCCCAAACATCCTGGATTTGTGTTTCATTTTAAGAAAATTATGGTAACTACCTGAAACAGCGACTTCAGTGTATATCTTTGGCTCCCAAATTTCCTAATGTACACCCCTGCAAGTATAATAAAGAGACTATCAACATTTAACTCTGAAAAGTAGTGCTCGTGTTCTACAGGTCGCACTCCATGGTCTGAAAGCCCTGAAAGTCTGACACAGACAGGCAGGTAGGGTTACCAGACCTCTTTCTATAATGAGAGAGCTTCCTGTGGCACCTGTTTTTGCCTGCCTGTGGGAGAAATTTTTTTGAAAAGCACAGGCATCGTGCACGTCATAACATCACTTTGAGTAAAAACCCAGAAGTAACATCAGGTCACCCTAGCAATTGCTGGACTCTATGGCAACTCCTTTTTTCTTGTATGTGATGCTTGCACCCAGCCATGTCCCCATCCTCCTAGGTGCCCACTGATTGCCCTTTAGCTGCATTTAGTGGTTAAGAAGGAAATGCCCTCTGTCCACACTCAGAACATGAAAGAACTTCAGAAAGAGTTCCTTTCACAATTTGAATTCCCTCCACATTTCTTAGCTGAGTTAACCTCTTCACATCATTCCATTTTGCACACCACATATTCCCGACAGCCTGGAGAAAACAGATGTTTAATTGAATACCTGTTTCCACGCATTAGGACTCTTTTCTCCAGGCTTCTTAGCAACCCTAGACCACAGTGAGATTTTCCTCTTACCTGTCAAAATGTAGCTTTATCCTCCAGAGAGCTGGAGCAGTCCAAAGGAACTTTTGGTCTTCTTGTGTGTCTTTCAAACTCCTTCAGCCACAGGTGCCTTATATCAAGAGAACCAAGCTGGGCAGGATTGCCAGTTAGTCAAGATCACTGGAGATTTGCATAAGAAACACCCAAGAGTAGAATTTCAAAGCAGGTGGTATGACTAGAAACTTAATGATTGATTCATCTAATGACTCCTTTGAAACTGCTGCCTATTGCTGTGGTCCTTCTTGCAGTACATGGACCATTTCTATGGATTTCACTCTTAGAAGTCGCCTAGAGTTGCCAAGTCTGACTTGGGAAATACCTGGAGTTTAGGGGGCAGTGCTTAGGAAGGACGTGATGTCATGTTGTGATTTCATATCATGTGCTATCACTATGGGCAAATCATAGCACACTGTGTTGACACTTCTGGGTTATTCCGCAAACCTGCCCCTCCAGTGATGTCACTTCTAGGGCACTTCCTCCAACCTGACCCTTCCTATGAGGTCACTTCCTCACAAATTTCGAATTTAAACTCCCCACATTACCTCATATACACGCACAATTTAATTCCACCCTAACTTGTATGCTTCTTGTACAGCTTAGGCCTTCTTCCAGGCCCTTTTCCATGCACTTGCTTCGTGTCACTGATGCCACAGTTGTAGAGCTAAGTAAAAATCTGTTCAATCTTTGCTGCCTTTTAATTTCTACCTCCTGTGTTTGTTTTTGTCAGTGTGCATATTGTGGTGGAGTTTCAAGTGTGACCCCGTAGTAAGCAATACATTCCGTAAGGATGCTGACTTTAGCTCATAGCCTTAGAGATTCAGCCTTCAACAGACGCTTTAAAAGACTTCACCTACTTCACCTTCACCTACTACTCCTTGGGTGCCCTCACATTCTAGAACTTTAGAAGAGGGGGGAGAATTTCTCTCTGTCCACTACCCTGCGCATAATTTTATAAACTTCTATTGTGCCTCCCCCCCCCCCGGTCATCTTTTTTCTAAACTAGGGTTTCCCGGTCCTGTTTGTAAAATTGTATGGAGAACAGAGCTTTGTTGGAGCCCTCCTACCATAAAACTTTTCATCTGAAACCCTTGAATGCTGCCCAAGAAAGGCCAGTGGACGAGACACCCAAATAAAAGGCACTGGCAGGGCTTTTTTTTTGGGAAAAGAGGTGGTGGAACTCAGTGGGTTGCCCTTGGAGAAAATAGTCACATGGGCCAGTGGTCCGGCCCTTGATCTCCAGACAAAGGGGAGTTTAGATTGCCCTCCGTGCCCATGGCCCATGGCATGGAGGGCAATCTCAACTCCCCTCTGTATGGAGATCAGGGGGTGGGGCCACCAGCCCATGTGACTATTTTCAAGAGGTTCCGGAACTCCGTTCCCCCGCGTTCCAGCTGAAAAGAAGCCCTGGGCACTGGCATTAACAGAAGCAGACTTCCCAGTCTGCCCCTTCCACATACTCCTGTTGCTTGCAAAAAGGCAGACCTTGGATTGGTGCTGAAAAGGGACCACTTTGGTTTGCATAACTGGGCAGTTCTATAGGGGAGCACTCCCCTATTTTCCCAAAGATTACTGGACTAACACTCCCCCATCTTGTTGTAGGCAGGACTCGGAGCTCTTCACAAAATCTAAGGAAACATTGAGTTGGCTGGTGGCCTTTATTTCAAACTGTTTTGTCCCTGAGCTCTTCCCCTCACTTTGTATAGTGCAATCCTGCATATATTTACTCAGGAGCTACTCCTCTCGAATTCAGTAGTACTTATTTTGAAGAAAACTCAATTAGTCTGCCCTGCCATTGTGAATTTCTCCTTTGTCCCTCATGGTGAAAGTTAGGATGTGATAGCAGCACTTCTTTTCGGGAGGCAAATGGCTTCTGATTGCATGTAGCTCCCAATGGCCATTAAAGATATGTCTCTCAAAATCAACACATGAAAATGAGTCAAAAAGCGTCACACAAGCACCATTGTGTTGGGGGAAAACTGAGCCGCCAATTTAGATTTCCCCCTTTCCCCCCTTTTCAGGTCTAAGAAACCATGGTGATTATAAAAGAATATAGTTTATTTAGAGAAATAAAACTGATGCATGCATTCTTAAAGTTGAGCACATAACAATAAGTTGTTAACATCTGCATTTATACCTTTCCAGCAATAACAGATAATATTGTTAACAGTACAGAGGATCTCATACAGTTCCATAAACAGTCAGTTCAGCAAATAATCAAATTAAATGATTTCCTCAATATGATGGATTGACAGGTCATGACTAGCATTTAGAAAGGTCCCTGTAATGAAAACATTCTGCATGGCACCAACAGTTTCATCATATGACATGGGATAGAATATGCCCAAGGCCAAGGTTAAAAGTTGTGAACATAATTATAACCTTTGGTGTATAATGAAAATTAACTTGCAGTGCTTGCTGTGCTTTTTGGGGCTTTTACATAGTTATTGTTAATTGCAGACACAAGAATGTTAAACAGAAAGGGTGCAGAAAGGATTCATTCATGAGCATTAAGTATTCTAGATCAATGGATTTTAACTGGAATACAGAGGGCTCCCCCAAATTTCCGGACAGAAACATTCTCATTCTTCAGCTCCATTGAAGAGAAGGGATAGAGTGCATCTTGGGTTGTGTGTGTGTTTTTGCGGTGCTACCCAGGCACTGTTCTGTCTCCCCCACCCCCAGGGCTTTTTTTCTGGGAAAAGAGGTGGTGGAACTCAGTGGTGGAACTCAGGACCACACAATGATGTCCCTTTGAGTCAGGTGGAACAAGGGGGGAGTTTTTTAAAGTTTAAATTGCCCTCTGCAAAAATGGTCACATGGCCAGTGGCCCCGGCCCCTGATCTCCAGACAGAGGGAAGTTTAGATTGCCCTCCGCGCTTCTTGGGGGCGCGGAGGGCAATCTAAACTCCCCTCTGTCTGGAGATCAGGGGCCAGGGCCACCGGCCATGTGACCATTTTCAAGAGGTGCTTGAACTCCATTCCACCGCATTCCCGCTGAAAAAAAGCCCTGCCCACCCCCATCAGGACACTTGGAAAGTCAGTCGCTGTGAGGAAAAGTGCCACTTTTGTGTATGTGTGTGTGTGTGTGTGTGTGTGAGCAAGTGGTTTGTTCAATCATTCAAACTTGAGAAAAGCCTGGAAGACGTACATCTGAGTAGAACTGTTTAGCATTGCTTCCCTTCTTATCCAGCATCTGCCAAAACATTGTTTAAAAATTTGTTCTCCACATCAGGCTTAAGACAAGCCCCCTGTGAGCCAAAGGCAGCTGTCAGGAGGGCAGGAGGCCTGGTCCCCCTACTCTAAACAGCCTTTGCATGGCTATTCTGATACAGCAGTGAAGAAGCTGAGTTCAAATACTACTCTAACGGCTGCACTGCTGTGCCTCTGAAGTATTTTTCTGTCATTGAAGGGCAGGGGGGCTATGACCCAGCAGTCAACTTCCTTCTCCCGTTGCTGGAAAAAGAGGATGCAGCTTGTGGCTGCAGAAGTGGTAAGATTTGTTCACTCAGAGGTAAAAATACTTTGGCTGGATAATGGTAAACATTTTTCCTCAGAATTTAGTCCCCCACTCCTTTATAAAGGTTCTTCTACAGCATAAATACCTCAAAGTGCTTTTTAAAAAATCACTAACAAAAGGTTCATAGTGTAATCCTAAACAGTTACACCTCCAATGGATTTAGAAGGGTGGACCTCTGTTTAGGATTACACCGCATATGACCTCCAAGGTCAATTTATGGGCACGGATCTGGTAGTTTTCTTCTTTCAGCCCCAGAACACAGGATGCAGCTTGCAGATGAAGCAAGATGGAGATTTCCTTTCTCAGTTCTGAGGAAAAATGTTTTTGCGTAATTATGCAAAAAGATTTTCAGCTCTTAAGTTCTAAAGACTTTAGTAAGGGTGTTTTATCCGTTCACATCGTTTGAAGGGTTTCTGGTTTTTAATAATAATAAATGATTCTGTGAACTTTGGGCCTTAAATCCAGGTGTGTTATTATTTTCATTTATTGGGAAAAACCACTGAGGCCATTTTTAAATTTTAGACCTTGAAAGAAGGATTTTTAGTTGAGCTGGCCTTGAAACTGTTCCAGTGTAAAGCCACCCCACAGATTCTATGTGGTGCAGAGATTTGGGGTTGGAATGAACACCTGATCTTGACCCTGGAACCAATCCAAACCCCCTTTTTAAAGAAGATTATAGCTTTGCCATGCAACTCTCCAGCGGTTTTAGTGAGAGCTGAACTTGGTTTGCCTTCTATCAGAGCCTGTTTGCACTTGGCCTTATTTAGATTCTGCAGAAAGCAAAGGACTCTCTCTGCTAGTCCACTCTTAAGGCAAAGTAATGCAGTACTGCATTCAGATGCTGTTTACTCCTCTGGCTTTAACAATATCCTTAATTGTTATTCCCCAAGTGTTCCCTTGCCTGATCTCAATATACGAGGCTGGATCTTTAAGATGGATGCTGCATGGACAGAAGTACAACTCTCTGTTCTAGATTTTCTCCTTGGTTCACATTATCTATTATTCAAGAAGAATTCCACCCAAAATCTACTTCCTTGCCAGCAGTTAGAGATCCATCTTTGCAAGTCTTTGAGAAGCTGGTATTGAGAGATTTAAATAAATTGGAACATTCTTACAGGGCTAAGAGATATATTTTACATTACAAGAACTTAGAGCCCTGAATAATCTGCCTAAGGGAGACACAATTATTATCAAGCAGGCCGATAAACAGGGCTTTTTTTCAGCTGGAACACGGTGGAACGGAGTTCTGGATCCGGAACCTCTTGAAAATTGTCACATGGCTGGTGGCCCCGCCCCCTGATCTCTAGACAGAGGGGAGTTTAGAGTGCCCTCCGCACCGCTCAGCAGCGTGGAGGGCAATTTAAACTCCCCTCTGTCTGGAGATCAGGGGGCAGGGCCACCAGTCATGTGACAATTTTCTCCGAAGGCAACCCACTGAGTTCCACCACCTCTTTTCCCAGAAAAAAAGCCCTGCCAATAAAGATAGGGCTCTGGTCATCTTGAACTCAACAGACTATAACACGGAGATCACACGACAGTTGAGTGATCATTCCTGCTATGGGATTGCCAGTTAAGACCCCACTGTTCAATTAAAGTGAATCATCAAAATCACTTTACAGGAGGCAGTGAACATGAATTACATAGGTGAGTCCCCTTTTAAGTTTTTGTTAAATGATCACCCTAGGGTTCCAGTGTTTTATGTTATACCTACAGTACACAAACCAGGTTTAATTCTCCTGCGACATCTAATAGTGTCAGGTTTGGGGTTGGTCCTGGAATCACTTTCACAGTCTATTGATTTCTTTCTGAAATGTTTTGTGGGCAGGTGAGCATCCTTTATTAAAAATACTAAGGGTTTCATAAACAAAATAGAAAAGAAGCAAGTCCCAGATAATTCAATTTTTGTAACTACGGATGTTCCAGCTTCATATGCAAATATTCCACATGATGAGGTAGGGATGGTACTATATTTTTTTTTGGGCCCTGCATCCTAATAGGTATCCCTCAGCCTTTTTTCTGATGGAACTTATTGATATAGTATTAATGGCATACTTTGTAAACTGCTCTGAATGGGCATTAAGTTGTCCTGAAGGGCGGTATATAAATCGAATATTGTTGTTGTTGTTGTTATTTCAGATATAAGGATGGCTTTTATTTCCAGACAAAGGGAGTTGCCATGGGGAGTCCACGTGTACCTAGTGTATAATCCAGAGCCCTTTTATAAAAATATCATATTGTACAAACATTACATTGATTATATTTTCATTATTTTTGAAAGCAGAGAAAGGGAAGAAGAATTCTGTACATGGACTAATACCATTCATGAAACTATTAAATTTGTAGATCAGTTTCATGAAAAGTCTGTTTTGTTTCTTGATACTGTGGTGTATAAAAATCATTGGAGTGAAGGGGGATGCCAGCCAGCAACTCTTCCTTCCCTCTCTAAATTAGGGCTCCTAGGTGCCTGCTGGTGGGAGGAAATTTTCTGGGGATTTCTGCCTCTGCGTCTGATAGTGGGCAATCGGCGAGAGGAGGCAGGCCCCCGGAGATTATCTGCCATTGGCAGGTGGGCCAGGGAAGTGGTCATGCATTCACTCCTGTGTGTGACCTGAAGCAGTGGAATTACTACAGGGACAGAATTGGCTGAAAACATAGCAATTCTTTAAGAATTGGCCCTAGTGTGATGATGTCGCTTCCAGTTGCATACCCTAGAAGTGTCAGTGGTAGCTCTAGGAATCTCTGGAAACTTGATGGTAAAACCATGAAGTTGCAGAGTTAGAGCTACCACTATAATTCTAGGTTGTACATGGAAGTGACGTAGTAATGTCACTGATGTCACATGACCCTCCATGCCCCTGCCCCCAAACCTCCCATTGATTGCCAGACTCAACCTGGTAACCCTGATATGAGCTGGTAGACCGAGAAAACTTTTCACCCCACCTGACACCTTAGATTGTCTTTCTGAGGGGCCATTTTCTACCACGTGACAGTGACACTGATGCGGCTTAAAGGCTGTCTTGGGTACCAGGAGAGGCAAGGGAAGAGAGATCCTTGCCTGCTGGTTCATGCGGTGCTTTCCTCAGACCAAGAAGTTTAGTCTATACCTGGGGAGCAATAGCTGCAGAAAAAGCAGACATGGCCCCAACCTGCACAACAGAGGAAGAGGAAGGGTGGGGTGATGGATAGTATGAACTGCAGAAATCCGTATATATAAATGCATTAGTCCATCTGTGGCACACATAACTCATCATAAGATGAAGGTAGGAATCTCAAAGGCGGCCACCAGCTTCAGGATGATGGTGAGAGCTGCAGTGCAAAACAGAAAGGGAACCAGACCTTCTTGGGCCATGAAATCCCCAGACCTCCTCCCCCTCCTTATTTTGTATATGAAGCCATGGGTGCCTGCGGCAAGCATAACTCATTCTACAATAAAGCTAGAAGCTTCAACCCCCACTCCCTCATCCTGCTTTAGAACGAGGATGAGAGTTGTGGTGCCCAAAATGAAGGAAATCAGAACATTGTGTCCTGTGTTATTGCCAAAATTCACACTTCCAAATTTGCGGTTGAAGATAAGGATCTCTGTGGCAGGCATAATTCCTCTGAAAATAAAGCTAGGAGTCTCATTTGGCTGCGGTTGTGAGGATGAAATGATGAGACACCAGGGGAGAGAAAGGTAGATTATGAAGTTCATTGTCCGTCTAAATTTGCCTGCATTTCCCTGACAAAAGATGATTGCTCCGGCGGCTGCTTCCTCTGGTATTGCCACAGTCCTTTTAACAGGAGACAGAAAACATCTGTTAAATATTGTGAGTGCAGTAAACTTCATGGTTGGCCAGTGGAGCAAGCAGGGGCAGAACACCTAATAGTAAATATAATGAAAACCAAGAGCTAGAGCTCCTCAGAGAAATTCTTGGTGGCCTTCGGCCCTCGGCCCTGGAGGGCTAGTGACAGCTTCCCCTTAAACCCGAAGTAGAAACAGTGAAGGCTGAAGGGGCAACTGGAAAGAAACAGAGTGCAAGGAGAGAAAAAGAAGCCAACCAAAGGGCTGGATGAGAGTACCCTGCCTAGTAAAGGCTGCCCAGGGCATATGGTCAGCTTGAGCTGGGGAAATACCTGGAAATTTGGGGAAGGAACCAGGAGAGGTTGAGGTTTGGAGATGGGAGGGTGGACCATAGCGTCCACCCACCAGAACTGCCATTTCTTCCAGGGGAAGTGATGTCTGTTGTCTGGAGAGCAGTTGCCATTCCAGGAGATCTCTAGCTCCTGTTTGGAAACTGTCCAACCCTACCAGGGCCCCCTTCCACAGCAGATCTCCCTTCTGTTTCTCTAAAGTTCTCTGAAAGCTCCTGCTTAGCTCATGTTTTTTGGACAGAAACCCATTATTTTTAAGACAATCTCCAAGAGGCAACTTTCTGAGTGAGTATGCTGTGCCTGCTACGTGTTTACTTGAAGTAATGCCCATCAAAGTCCATGGACTTTACTCCCTGATAAGAGCACATAAGTCACCAGAACTTCCTGGATGGAGGCAGAGAAGGAGTGTTCTTTCTTCCTTGTGGCGTGAATACCTTCAGAAGGGAAAGTAAGCCAAAGTCTTCCTTCTCCTGCCTCCCCCTTCAGTTTGTCTGCTTGTCCTGTAACTTCAGTGGGGAGAGAGAGAGAATGGGGTTAAAAAGGAAAGTTCCAGCCCCTCAAAAACTAAAGAACCTCTGGTAGCAGCCACTGAGTTTGGGGGTGGGGTTCAATTTCTGAGATTTATTAATTTTTTTTTAATCAGTTGTAATTGTTAAAAATACCCAAGCCCAACCTGGAGGTTGGCAACCCTAGCAGTACCTCCTTAATCCTTAATACATGCATTTCTGATTGATTTTATGATTCCAGTGTGCAAAGGTAAAAATGTGGGGAAACGTGGTTGCTGTGTTTTTGGGGTACCGAAACACATTTGATCTAAATTATTAAATAGCATGTGGAAAATATGGATGCTTGCTTGCACAAGACAATGTGACTATTATTTTCAAAAGATACTAAACTGGCTCCGATTTCAAAAAGGATTAAACTAGACATAATGCTGGAGTTCTGTGATTTATTATGATTATATAAATACACTGTAATATGTATTGAACACACTGTACATGTATTGAACACACTTGTCATATGATATTTTTGCATGTTTCATGCCTATATATACAGAGATATTTTTCCATTTTCTGGGTGGCTTGCTACATTTTTTGTTCTGGGAGTCTGTGATCGGTATTGAAAATGTGTTATTGGGTCTTAAGATGCAAATGTAAAGGAGAGGGTTGTATGAATTGTGGTCAAAGAGGATCTCTGTGATCAAAGAGGATCTTGCCCACCTCCAGATGAAACAAAAACATGTGATGTGAAACGAAGCTGAAGTTGGTTACTTATTCCCAGTTCCCTATTCGCACTTCCTTTTTCCTTATTCGTTATTCGCAAAGTCAAAGCAAAATATTGTGGGAAAACTGAAAAGCTCTACACTCCAAAATGAAGTTTGCAGGGGCACATATTATACACCTTCATATTCACAAGACTCAGCACTCTAAGTGGACCTATACTGGGTCATCCTACAAAACCCAGATCTTGAGTAAACAGCTTCAAAATAGGATGCCCCCAAAACAATTCAATAAGAAGAAAGGGGCAGCAGCTGCAGCAGGAGAAAACTTTGGATCACCCCAAATCACACAGATCTGAACTCCAGAGACAGTCCCCCACAAGAGGACATGTGCGGGTGCTGATCCAGTCTCTGGTTCTGGACCTAAGGCCTCGCATGTGGCCTGCACCCAAGCACCCAGTATTAGACCTTTTTTTGAATAAGGAAATGGTGAAAATATAAGCCTCCTGCAACCCCAATTAATCTTTGGATCACCCCAAATCACACAGATCTGAACGCCAGAGACTGTCCCCCACAAGAGGACATGTGTTGGTGCTGATCCAGTTTCTGGTTCTGGACCTAAGGCCTCGCATGTGGCCTGCCACCAAGCACCCAGTATTAGACCTTTTTTTGAATAAGGAAATGGTGAAAATATAAGCCCCCTGCAACCCCAAATAATCTTTGGATCACCCCAAATCACTCACCCCTGAACTCCAGAGACTGTCCCCCACAAGTTGACATGTGCTGGTGCTGATCCAGTCTCTGGTTCTGGACCTAAGGCCTCGCATGTGGCCTGCCACCAAGCACCCAGTATTAGACCTTTTTTTGAATAAGGAAATGGTGAAAATATAAGCCTCCTGCAACCCCAAATAATCTTTGGATCACCCCAAATCACACACCTCAGAACTCCAGAGACTGTCCCCCACAAGTTGACATGTGCTGGTGCTGATCCAGTCTCTGGTTCTGGACCTAAGGCCTCGCATGTGGCCTGCCACCAAGCACCCAGTATTAGACCTTTTTTTGAATAAGGAAATGGTGAAAATATAAGCCTCCTGCAACCCCAAATAATCTTTGGATCACCCCAAATCACACACCTCAGAACTCCAGAGACTGGGACCTCGTCTATTTGTCAATGGAATGCCATGCATGCTGCTGATCACTGTTGCAGTCAAAGGTCCATATACAAGCACTGATCAATTTGATCCGCGGAACTTCCCAGCAGAGATCTCAATATATAACATTAAGTACGTTGCTAAATCAATCTCAGATTTTTAAGAAATTGTCACAATTTTTTTATTCAAATGCATATGTGAAGAAAATGCAAATTTTGTATTTACTGTCTCACAGAGGCAGAATGAAAAACAAGGAATGCCTGTCTTTTCCCTACCCCAAGAGCATAACGCATGAACAACTACAGATAAAAACCATTAACGTATTTTCTTCTGCAGATACAAAGTGGTTGGCATAACATATAATACGGGACAACATTTTGTTTGTTTCCACAAACTGGGAAAGAATGGCCATTGGCATCTGTATGATGGACTAATGGAAAAACAGAGCGCCGGACATGGCAACAGAGAGGCCACAGAAGCTGTTTTCAATGATATTATGAAGAGACATCCCTTTCCGAACCACATTGTTGCTCTTCGTCAATCATCAACCTTAGAGCGATGCTCTACCACCAGCACTGGAGACACAAAATTCCAGAAAAACTTTATGTGAATTTTCAGAATAAACAATTTTATACCTTTCTTCTATGATTTTATTTTTTCACACTCCTAGCCAGCTGAACTTTAAATTGACTCTACTATAAACTTACAGGGGATTACATCCAGTAGTAGCCAGGCAGCCTTAGCCATAAAAACAAGATTTGGAACAAGTTCCTGTTCCGTCCAACTAGACATTATCATCTATTGCACACTATTCCTTGGGGCTTTCAAAGTTCTGGAAGAAAGGTAAAGATTTGGAGTGAAACAAAGACTGTTTAGGGGTGCAAAGAGCTTAAATTTTCCCCACTTCCTTGTTCAGAGCTATGTCTAATACAAGGTTCTTGCCAGCATGCCACGTAGGAGGGCTCAGCTCCAAAACTAGAGAATGGATCAGAACCAACATATGAGCTGCGGTGGGGGACAGGCTCTGGAGTTCAGATCTGTGTGATTTGATCCAAAGATTATTTAGGGTTGCAGGGGGCTTATATTTTCACCATTTCCTTATTCAAAAAAAGGTCTAATACTGGGTGCTTGGTGGCAGGCCACATGCGAGGCCTTAGGTCCAGAACCAGAGACTGGATCAGCACCAGCACATGTCCTCTTGTGGGGGACTGTCTCTGGAGTTCAGATCTGTGTGATTTGGGGTGATCCAAAGTTTTTTCCTGCTGCAGCTGCTGCCCCTTTCTTCTTATTGAATTGTTTTGGGGGCATCCTATTTTGAAGCTGTTTACTCAAGATGTGGGTTTTGTAGGATGACCCAGTATAGGTCCACTTAGAGTGCTGAGTCTTGTGAATATGAAGGTGTATAATATGTGCCCCTGCAAACTTCATTTTGGAGTGTAGAGCTTTTCAGTTTTCCCACAATATTTTGCTCCCCCCCCCCCAATATTTTTCTTTGGCTTTGCGAATAACGAATAAGGAATAAGGAAGTACGAATAAGGAACTGGGAATAAGTAACCAACTTCAGCTTCGTTGATGAGAATAACCAACTATACAAGCACTTCCTAATCTGTACTATGCCATTAATAATAATGAATATATCAAAATAGATTTTTTTAGTATTCTTCAGGCCAAATTAAAGAATTCATAAAGTGCTCAAACAGTTACAGCGGCTCCCAATCTCACAACAAGTTGTTATATATGCATCTCCTTGGAACTGAGGTGTTAGGGTAGAGTTAAATGCGTTCTGTTTTAGCAACCTATCACTGAGGTAAACTCACTCGGCCTAGTTGTCCTTGCTGTAAGAACAAATAGGGAAATTGGCTGGTACAGCTGCTGAGGAGAATCCAGAGTTATGCAATATTTAAAATAAACATTTGTCCAGTGGCACCTTAAGAGCAAACAAGATTTATTCCCACGTAAGCTTTCATGAGTCCAACTTCATTCCTCAGAAGCATCAAAGAATCCTACATTTATTTGGACAGGAGGGAGCGTTTTTTTTCTTTGTTTTGCTTTGCTTTCCTTCTTACTTCATATTCTATAGAGTAAGCCCACCCAAACACTACTGCAATTGTTCATTTTCAAATCATCTTGACAGTTGGTGGGTCAGCTGATTTTCAGGGATGCTATTCTTCAGTTTCTGGTAACCTGTTCCAGGAAGGCCGGAGAAACATCTGAAGATTTATTTGTGCTGGCAACTGAGGCAAATCCATTAGTTGGTATGTTCAAGAGTTGGTATATTCTGGCGACTGGGGAGAGAGCCTACGGAGGCCAGATTTTGGGGAGGGGAGGGGGTCTCTGTGGGGTAAAATACCACAAAGCAGCCCTTTTCTCTGTAGTCTGGAGATCAGTTATAATTCTGGGGGATCACTAGGTCCCACCTGGAGTCTGGCAACCCTAAAACACACCTATTGGAAGGTCAGCTTCTCTATGGGCCAAGCTACACATGACGAATGACACTTGAACGGCAAGTGGATTGAGTGGAGGGCAAGTGAACAGGGAGAAATACACTTGCTGGTCAAGTGTCATTCGTCATGTGTAGCTTGGCCCTATGTATGGGTGAAGCAAGAATTGCCCAATTTGACTCTGGGCTGGAGCTTCAATTTTGTTTTCTTCTAAAATGAGGAAGCAATCCCCATCAGCCAGAAACGGAAGCTCTGGGGTGGGTCCCAAATGTCCAGAATATAAATTGGAGCTGAGGCAGCTATCAGAGCAGACCAGAAGCAAAGGATCCATCATTCCTGCCATTGCCGCCACCCAAAGAGCTCGGCTTCTGCTCAGTCTATCGAGTAAATATGAAAAGATTCTTATCGGCTCTGTTCTGATGGGTTTTTTAAAATATTTTATTCTTCCTAAGATATAGTTTGGTTTCTTTGATGCCCACCCTCACCGCTTTTAGAGTGAAATGTGAAGGGGAAATGTTTTATCGATTTTTTTTTTAAATAACTATTTAATGTATGGTTGCCAACTAATTGGATGGGGGAAACATGCTGACCTGCTCTTGTGTCTTTCAGGGCAATTTGATACTGTATGCCATCTTCTGGGCAGGCAGTAAGGGTCACTGGGCATGTGTGTAGGGGGAAAGGTGGCTGTGAATTTCCTGGATTGTGCAGGGGGTTGGACTAGATGACCCTAGATGTCATGTCTGCCCCTCATCCATGCCATTATTTTAAGCTGAGCTATCACAATGAGCCATTACTGTTGCTGTGAACCATTATTAATGCTGTGCCTTGATGTCATATTGCCAAATGCCATAAATTTCCTTGCTTTCACAAGCCTACTGAAGCTGCAGGTGCCTTATCTAATGGCTTGGAGGCTCCCAGAGCTTCTGACCTTGTAAACTGTTCGTTCTCATGTATCACTGTTTCAGCTTTAATCTTATGCCTTCCTAGTGTCTAGACTTGATATGTAAACTATGCGAGGAGGACCCAAGCCTGCTTCGCACCACAAGTTATGTTTTACTGTTGGGAGGGGAGAGGAGTAATTGTGCTTCTTCTATAAGAAAAGGGGTTTTCACACATTTAAGTATTCCAGTCAACTTGCTTGTTTACTTGCTTTACTTTTGAGCAATCCTATGGATATATCTATGGATTTGATGTGATTCCTGAATAAAGCCTTTTCAACCAAGATTGTGGATTTTTTGCAGTGATGGTACAGGGGTCTATCTGCCATAGCCTGTCATCCATAGACTGACATTAGAGGTCTCTTCCAACCCTATGATTCTATGATGGGCCGAGATCATCAGGCAATACTTTTTGTGGAATGGAAAAAAACATTATCACCTATTAAGATCAGCCGATTGAGACAGTTTTTAAAGGCACAGGTAACAGATGCTGGCTGGAAACCCGACAGTCCTAATTTTAATTAATTAATTAATTATTGTATATTTATTTATGTATCTCCCGCCCTCTCCACAAGCAGGCTTAGGGCGGGACACAATATCATGAATAACAATAAATATAGCAATATAGAAAATTGCCTTAATGGCAATAGCCGGCATATTGTATCCCAATTACTCATTCTCTTTAAGATGCTGCTGGACTTTAGTTCTGCTACGACAATCTACCATAGCTACACAGCTTCTTATGTCTCGGCAATAAATGGCAAGTATTTGTCAGATCTGGACAGGTGCTTTGTGCCGGCAGTCAACCATAGTCGAATGTTGATCACTGCACACCTGGTGCTGTGAATGTCCATAGAAACAGAGAATATTTGGCTAATAGAATGTACCTTTTTTATTCAATGATTTTATTGTTTTAGATTAATCTTCTTTTATCTTGTTTTCAGCCAGCTTGTGTGCTATTTTAATAAGAGAAATGCAAACTGGACGTTCATTAATAAATAGCTATCACTGGCTATAAAATCTGCAGATGAGAAACTTGGAGGTCAAATTCATTTCCTCAATTAGCAGCCCTCCACTCCACATTGAGAACTGTTGCTGTGTCCTACATCCCTTCTGCGGATTCTAGTTAGCAGCAATGATGTTAAACGATCAGATCATTTCTGAAATTTGGTCAGATGGTAACCCATGCAGAGACTTCACATGCTAAACAATACGTTCCTAGGACAAACCTTCTTGTTTACGATTGATAACAATATTTTTCAGACTGCCTGGAAGGCCAAAAAACAAACCAGGGGTGGCTATTTGATGAGGACTAGTAACCTGCCAAAGACCACCCCAAACAGGCTTGTTCACATTTAAAGAAAGAAAAGTTAATACCTAAAGGAAGTGACAGTTTTACTAGTGAGAATGGGGAGGTAAAATCCAACCCGTGCAAATCGAACAGTGTAACTCGTTGTAGCCCAATTTGATTTGGGGCTACAGTAGAAGCTATCTGCTCTCCCCATGCCCAAACAGAGCAAATTGCAGAATGAGTCTGGTACAGTGGAGTTTCAGGCTGGGAGATCCAAGTTCAAATCCCCACTCTGACATGAACCTTGCAGGGCGACCTTGGACCAATCACCCACTCTCAGCCTAGCCCACCTCACAAGGTTGTTGTGAGGATGCCATGAGGGAACAGAAAGCCACGTACACTGCCCAGGGAGGGATTTCTTCTTCTTCCACCCGTCATTTCATTCTGGTTGCTGGATCTTAGCCTGCAGCCTTCTCTCTCCCAACTCCAGCCCTCTCCCAGGCTCTACATGAGCCTTATAGCTGGAGTTTTGCCTCTCTCTGTCAGCTTTGACAGGTGTTGAGAAAACAACCCATATATATCTAAAGTCAGGTCTCTGAAATATCATCCCTGATCCCACAGATGTAGATCTGGCTCAGCACACTCTGTACGTCAGGGCTACGAAGGGCATATTGCTGATGGTAAGGCGTTTGTCTTTCTTTCTCAGTTTCTTCATCCTCTTTGCAGTCAGCTTCCAGGCTCTGAGTCACCCGGCAAAACATCTTCCTCCATTGCTTCCTGGCGATAGTTCACAATTCTTTCTGCTCAGCTAAAGGGACCTTTGGCTTCCCTCACAGAGGTGTACTGTTTGTCAGCCATCCATGACTGGTATTTCCTTCACCAATTGTTAGAATGCTCGTGATCCTCAATAGTGCAGCCAGGTGACATGGGAAGGCTGTGTGTGTTAATAGAGGACACCACCAGGGTTCAGAGTGTTTGCCTGTGTTGGGAGACAAATTAATAAATAACCAGTATTTAACCCCTCCTTTCCCTAGGCGGACACCATGGCTCCAATGCCAGCCGGTTCAGCCCTGCTGCTCCTGTTGGTCTTGCTCGGGCCTTTGCCAGCTTCCTCTCAGACTCATGCGGCCTTCCTGCGGAAGCATATGGACTACCCAAAGACCGATCCCAATCTCACTGACCGGCTGTATTGCAATCACATGATGCAGAGGAGAGGAATGACCACGCCCATTTGCAAGGAATTCAACACCTTCATCCACGCACCAACCAATGACGTGGACGCCATCTGCACAAACAGAGGGACCCACTCCAGTGGGAATCTTTATAACAGCAGTGCCTACTTTAATCTCACCAACTGTAAAGTCAATGGTCCCCAGAGGCCCCCCTGTAACTATAGGGGCTTCACAAGCTACCAACGCATTCAAGTGGCCTGTGAGAACAGCTTGCCGGTCCACTTCCAGAGAAGGATTTTAGTCTCTGGCTAAATGAGAGAAGCACCTATGGAAGTGTTGTCTACTTGTACAATCAACTGTAGCCACTTTAGATGCCAGCAGGATTAAATTCCCCACTCCCCATTAATGCATATGTTATATCACAGCTAGAGTTTGCTATTGCTATACATCTAGATTATTCTCTGTTATTCCATCTGCCTCTCTGACTTTTCCTCCTACTCCTTAAACTTGCGTTTTGATCATTTGCATCGCTCTCTGGTGGCCATCATACATTAGAACATCCCCTTCATACTTTTTGTTTATTCTACATTTTGCCCATAAGTAAATAGCAGCAGTTCTTCTTGCCCAAGGAGCTCTAGTTCTGTGAGGGAAGAGGACGAAGGGTCTGTAAACGTTAGCACCTTTTCCAAACTACATTTCCCATGATTTTTCAGGGGGCAGGGTTACAGTTTAAGTGGTATAAAACTAATATAAGTTGTTGGTGTCTGCTATAACCTCTTCAAAGGCCAGCCTTTTCACATGAGAACACTGCCTCTAGTGGTGGGGTGTGGTACAACTCATTGCCCCCAAACCAGAATTTTTACACCAAAGGGATTTGTGGACTGCATTTCTCAGGGTCTGAACCTCAATTTGCTCACTCCTCTCATCTTCTTAAGCGCCAATAAACTTGAAAGTTTGATAGTCTTCACTAAGAGCCAAGCTAGAAGTGACGAATGACACTTGAATGACAAGTGAACAGACTCACATGTATTCCTCCCTGTTCACTTGCGCTCCACTCAATTTCTATGTGATCGAGTGGAGCGCAAGTGAACAGGGAGGAATACATGTGAGTCTGTTCATTTGTCATTCAAGTGTCATTCGTCACTTCTAGCTTGGCTCTAAATCCCAGCATTTTATATCAAAGCTACCAAATCTCTTTGGATGCATCTATGGTCACCTTCTTTTACTGAAAGTCCCAAATGCTAAAATGAGGAGTATCAAAGAAATTTCAGATGTTTTTTAATGATGAAAGAATGTGCAGGAATCTACAACTCAATGAAACTCCCATTTTATAGAAAAGCTTTTGTTTATGATGAAGCGCACATCAATTGCATACATGTGTTTTAGAACACATGTTCTAAGACGGAGATGTTCCACCAGGCGTATGGTTGAGGCCATCAGGGTTTCCACCAAATGAGACTCTCTCCCGGTCTCCTCTATGTCTGTAGAGTGTATTGACCATCCACCCCCCATATACGAGCAACCACGCATGGTTAAGCCGCACCTCCGCCTCCATCAGATGTTATATGTTTTTTATATGGTGAGCAGGTGTTTTATTAGCAAGCTGTGTTAATTCATTCTGATTTTATCTTGTATATTTTATCTTCCATCGTAACCCACCCTGAGCCCGTTTGTGGGGAGGGCGGGATATAAAGATAATAATAAATAAATAATAAATAAAATAAATTCCTTCCTCTGTGGTTGAGAAAAAGGAAGGCCTCTTATAACGTATTCTTGCCCTCTGCAGTTTTTACCAGTACTTGTATTAAAAAAATTCAACATTTTAATGATAAATGCATATATTTTTAAATATGTTGGCCCGTTCAGTAGCGGCAACTGTTTTCTCAATCAATGCTGTCAAATCAATTAAACTAATGGATAAATGTACTAAATATTCCATCCCTGTTGTAAATATCCCAGCTCTAACTCTCCCAAGAATGGATGGGAGGTGTCAAACTGGAAGGGGCGGATTCTGAGAACTCCCTTTGCAATTTCATGCAATAAAAACTGACTATAAGCCCCAGAATGGCTATTTCATACTACCGCATCTTATTTACTTGTGAAGATTTGGCTTTTTAATTTATATCAAGTTGACATTCCCTCCTGCACTTAGGCCAAGCTTCCCCCCTCCCCAGCTTCTTTACCCAGAGCCCCACTGGTTTTCCTTCTTATCTTTTCACAGCCAGCCATGATTTACATTCATGTCTCATTAAAGCTTCTCGTCCTAAGGGTTCTTCTATGAGTTTATAGCCTGCTAGACTGGTAACATCCCCTTGTTTGCTCCGGTGGGATTTGACAATTCTGCCATAACCCCATCAGACCCAGCTAGCGGGCACATAGCTTTTCTGTAGACTATGATGGCTGGAGTGACTTCTCCCAACTTGCATATCTTAAAGCTCTCCTCAACCTCCACCAGTTTGCAGATATTGAAGATTTTTAAGCGCTTCCTGACCCTGAAGATGTTCACGGCTCTTTCGCTCTTGTAGGTTCCCCCGTTCAACTGAGCTGGCTTGTGAAAGTCATCATCTGTGGCCTTATGATGACATGCCGAGGTCTGCAGGGACCTGCCCTTGGTCTTTAGAGATACCATCTGGTCAGGCAGACTCTCCCTCAGGTATATCCTGTATGAATGTCCAGTTTGCTGGCCATACTTTATAATCCCAACTCCATATAGCCCCAGAATGCAAATAGGAAATGTCCTGGGTTTTTTTTTACTGCAGAAGTGTGGAATATGGTAGCTGAGACTGAAGTGAGCAACCTTGGAATCATATCTTTCAATTGTATTTAATAAAAAAGTTTCCGTTCCTTCTGGCTGGGAATGCTGTACAATATGGGCAATAGTTACAGGTCTGGCTGTCATCACCCCAGGGCTTCATACTAGTAATTGGTAAGGACAGCGTGATGTGCTTGTGCCTCCCAGATACATGAAACTAGTTATCAACAACATTCTATGCATGGCTAACTTGGGGGGGCATTGCCAATGTCTGGTGCCAAGACTAGCAGCTGTTGGCATTGATGTTGCTCTGTTCTCCTTTATTTGAAAAAAAAAGGAAAAGGAAAACCTCTGAGTAGAGAAGAGAAAAAATAGTGCTACGCCCCAGAGGTTACAAATATTTATAAAGTGATGATCAATTATTTCACATGTACGTAAGAGCAGAGTATAATACAAAACACTAAACTATTGCACAGAATACAGTCAACAAGGAACAAGGACATTGTCAATGAACAATAACCACATTGACAATAACCACATTAGTTCATGCACAGAACTCAGCAGTAACATTCATAATAACCAATAACAAATTATTATTATCAATGACCTTGTATATTGTTCATTGTTCAAGGTTATTATCATTATTATCAATGTCCTTGTATATTGTTCACTGTTTTTCTGTGCAATATTTTTAGTGTTTTGTATTACTCTCTGCAATAATTGATCAACAGTTTATAAATATTTATAACCTCTGGTGGTTAGCATTGTTTTTTCTCTTCTCCATTATTTAAAGCCATCAGGTTTTTCTTTATATTTTGCTGCTGAGTTGTGCTACACTGAAGTTACCCTGGTGAGAGCGGACAGTGGTGTAATTATGGGATTGCTCAGGAAGTTCTGAAGACATTTTATTTAATTCCTTCTGACAGCAACTACGATCATATAACTACAAAGAGCTGGACTCGCATCCAATTTTTGCACAGAGGGGTCAGTAAAGCAAGGCATGTAATATAAAGCCCCCTACGCTGTGGTTAAACTTATCAAAAAGAGAGAGAGAGAGAACACTTGAAATACCTATTTACTGACATTTGAAAATGCAAACACAACCTTGATGTATCATTTTTAATCTTTGTCCCTCTCATTTGCAACAGTGCTGCCTTGCCTCTCTTCTGCATTTCTTTGGTTTTACTTTGTACTTGTTGATGCAGCATGATCAGAGTTGAAAAAGAATCCAGGTAATTAAAAAAAAAATTGCATGAAACAATTACAAGAAGTAATTGTACCAAGCCAGGCTGGTTTTAGACTCCCCTTCTGTCACTATTTGAAAATCTCCTTCTTCGAGGTGAACGGGATAGCCATATTTATCGCAACTGACAGCAATGGAGGCAGAGAAGCTATGCTGGTTGTAGATACAAGGTTTGCTGGTTGGGTCTCCTTCGAGGGTGCAGGTGACGAGGTCAAACCGGTTCAGGCTGCGTCGGAGATGGTTATAGGGCATCCCTTTGGCACCGCACACGGCCTGGAGAATATCTGGGAAGGACACGATGTAAGTATTCACTTTTTTGCATTCTCCAGAGGTAAAAGAACCACTAGCCATTAGGAAGTTACAGTCCAGAGCTTCCAGGGGAACAAAGTCAGGAATAAAGTGCTGCTTCAAGAAGAGCAAAAATCCCGTTTTGCTCTCGGGAGAGTTGTCCCATCCTGACACAATCGCTTGGAATGCCAGGATAATCAATGCAGGTCCCTGGAAAGCTGGCATTATATCCACTTCAAGAAGGTAAAAAGGTGGTGGGAATATGTTCTTATATCCTAGAATATACAAAATGATTAGACATCAAAGTATTTTAATCAAATCTTAACCCCGAGAGATAATAATTACAAAGATCTAATGTTGTATGGAAGTCCTATAGTTAAAGAATTGATTGTTAAAGCATGTGATATGATAGCAACAGATAAAATTTACAGAAATAGCTAAACTTAGAACAGCAACAAAAGACAGAACTTTTTAGAAAGCTTGGCTTCCATTAGTTTGACGTTTGGAAATTTCAAGAACAGTGCTTGTCAATTCCTCAAATGGCCACAAGGGGGTAATGTGCAGCAGACAATTCATTACAGAGCGAAGACAATAATAATGAAAAATCTTGTCTCACCTTCCCTTGGGGTAGCTAGCTATATTCTTGTGTGTTGCATCAGAATTTTTAAAAAATGAGGATAGGAGATCTGATACCTTATGCTAGAGTAAATTTAATTTATCTTGCAAATGCCAGCACACTACTCTATAAATAGGGTAGGATGTTTTGATAGCCTTTTGTTATTTTGGCTGCAGCTGACATGGTTACCCTTGAAGAACATGTCACTACTGAACAGTAAACCCTGGGGACAGACCAAAATAAGACTCACGAGTGCCTTATGTTCTGGTCTGAAACTATCCTCCCAGGTTTGCCAGCTCCAGGTTGGAAAATTCCTGGAGATTTGAGAGTGGAGCCTAGAGGGTGGGGTTTGGAGGGGGGACCTTGGCATTGTTTAATGCCATAAGACCACCCTCCAGAGCAATTATTTTCTCCAGGGGAACTGATCTATGTTGGCGGGAGATCATTTGTAATTCCAGGAGATCTCCAGGCCCCAACTGGGAGTTGGCAACCGTTTACCGTCCAATCACTTCCTCCTCCTCCTCCTCCCCCCATTCTAGGATGGAATTTTCAGACATTTCTTCATGGCTTGGCTTGGCTTGGCTTCCCCAGTCTGGGTTTTCACAAAGCAAAGAGACCAGCTAGGCCTCAATCTTTCTTCCAGAGGAGAATATCTGCCTCCTGTCTCAAATGGGCAGATGCCCTCCCTCCTTTGTGTGGGTGTGATGGTAATTTGAGTGGGAAACAGGCGGGCCCCTCCATCAGGAGCACAGCATAGGGCAGCGCTCTCTTTGGGGCCAGCCAGGGTAATTACAGAAAGATTATTTTAACCCAATTATGGAGCTGGTTTTCATTTGGCTCAAAAGTCCCTTCAGCTACCTACTGACAGATGTTTCTGCCCTTCTGACTCCCCTACCCAACCACTCACTCACAAATCTTTTTCTGTTTCCCGCCCCCAGCGTTCCCCTTTAACCTCCTCCAGCTTTACCTTCCCTTCTTCCTCCCTTTTACACTCTCAGCCCCTCTCTCTCTCCCTTCCCCTGCCTCACACTGACGTCAACAGAGGTTTGGAATCCTTGGTCATGTTGGTTGGGGGTTGCCCAGCAACCCCCACAACAACCGCAAGAGCCTGGTAGCCATTTCATGTAAAGATTTGCAGGGAGGGTTAACCCTATGTGTTAGAGTTACCATTCTCCAGGTGGTGGCTGGAGATCTGGAATTACAACTGATCTCCAGGCCATAGAGATCCCCGGGAGAAAATGGCTGCTCTGGAAGGTGGACTCTATGGAATTATGCCCTGCAGAGGTCTTTCCCCTCCCCAAGCCCTGCCCTCTTCAGGCTCCACTCCCCAAATGTCCAGGAATTTCCCAACTTGGTGTTGGCAACCCGTGTGTGTGTGTGTGTGTGTGGGGTGTGGGGTGTGTGTTAGGGTTGCCAGCCTCCAGGTAGTGTCTGGAGATCTCCCGGAATCGCAACGGGTCTCCAGGAGAAAATGGCTACTTTGGGGGGGTAGACTCTATGGAATTATGTCATGCCAAGGTCCTTTTGCTCCCCAAACCCCACTTTCTCCAGGTTTCTCCAGGTTTCACCCCCCCCAGATCTCCAGGAATTTCCAAACTTGGAGCTGGCAACCCTAGTGTGTGTGTGTGTGTGTGTGTGTGTGTGTGTGGACACCTGCTGGGGTTCTCGAGGCAAGAGGCAGCACAACAGTTAAAATATTGGACACAGATGTAAGTTCAAATCCCCACTCTGTTGCACAACTTGCTGGCTGGCCTCGGGCCAATCACTCTCTCTCAGCCTAATCTACCTCACAGGGTTATTGTGAGGATAAAATAGAAGTAGAGAAGGATAAAAAATGTGAGAGGAAGACAGAGTGGAGCAGTAAACTTCAGTTGCCCTATAGCCTTCCACTCTTCTGGGTGACTTACAGCTAACTCATTCCGGAACTAGAGTTCCGTAGCATCGCTACGATATACAGTAGAAAGGGGAAATTCCCCACCTCTGGTTTCTTATCAGCTCCTTAAATAGGGTTGCCAACCAGTGGGAGAACGGGAGACGGATATATGGCAGGGACTTCTCCTGAAGTGATGTCATGCCTCTCTAGGAATCGCCAGAAAATCTACAATAATATTTCTGATTTTCCCCCCGGAAGTGGCATCATGCTGTGACATCACTCTGTCAGCCCAATGGCCTTTTCCCCTCTCCCGTCACCACTCAGAGCAGGAAACAGGCCTTTCCCTGGTGGCCTGAATAACCAATCTGCCCCTGCCCACCTCTTATTCCCAAGCCAAATGCTTCCCCCCGCCCGTGAACGTTACCTTCTATGAATGTGCAGCTGTGTTTAGTCTTGTTACTTATTCTCGTCTCTCCTCGTGCAAATGGTCTAACAGGGCATGGCCTTCTTGTCTGGGGGTAACCCACCCAGACTATTTGTGCTTACATTATCCTAAGTGAGCTCTGGAGCTGGCCAGGTGATAAACCATCAGTGCCCAATCTTCCCTGTTAGTGCTCCCTTTTTTAGTCTGAAAGGTAGCTGTTGGTGGTATAATGGTGTTCAAACTCCATCCACAGGGATACTCCAGAGTGTGCGCTTGTTCCAGGTACCAGCTGACTGCCCCATAAGGCTTCATACCAGGAAGGATTTTGTCATGTGTGAAAGTGTTCAGGGTGGACTCTTTGTACACTACCAACGGATCAAAAGCACAGGAACCCTCCCAGAAAACAAGCCGACCTTTACAAACTGGTCATGTCTATTTGCTGTTATCAAACAAGCAACCTCACCTTCTCTGAAACACGGTTCTGGATTTCCAGCCAGTTTTCGTGTGGCTTGGTCAGGACCAAACCTGCTGCATTTCCATTCTCAGGGGTCAAGGTTTCCCCTACAGACCTCCCTGGCTCATCGTTCAAATCGTGCTATCCCATCGCCCATAAATCTTGAGAAACACTGCAGAGGATTCAGGCCAAGCGAGGACTCAGCTGCAAAATATGAGAAAGATTAGTTTTCTAGCAGCGTGCAGTTTTGTAAGCAAAGGATCATATTCAGTGAGGGAATCCGCCCCCTGCAGTCCAGAGTGGAGCAGTTTGTTCTACCAGCTGAACATTCTACCTATTGTTGGTTGTTGGGGGTTTTCCGGGCTGTATTGCCGTGGTCTTGGCATTGTACTACCTATTCATTTTTGGGTATGTGCAAAGGAGTCCTGAGTGGGAGGGATGTATTAAGGTTTAAACTCTTTCCCCTGACGTACTACCGTTCCACTTAACATGGTTTCTCTAGTAGAGGAGAGCATTCCAACATGTGGTTTTCAACCTGCCCTCATTTTGGCAACCAGAATCTCTCTACACGAGGCATCTTACATGAGGCTGCACAAGTGTAGGGAGATGCAAATGCTAGCCGGGAACATAGTTTAATTTCGGGGAAGCAAAGATGAAATTAACAAACCCTCTGAGGAGCGATCTCTGCCGGCTCTGTGTTGAGAGGTGAAATTGACAGAGCCTTTCGCTTTGTCTTCTTAAACTATGCTTCCTGGCTAACATTGCATCTTGAGCACCCTTGTGTAGGTTGCCTCATATAGAACGACACTCTTGGTTTCTGCGAAGCAGGAGCCACTAAAGGTTTGTCCATTATCTTTATAAATTACCCCATCCATCTGACAGTTCAAAATAAAGTTCTTCCCAGTTGCTAAAGAGCGCTTCAAAGAACTGAGTTTCAGGTTTCAGCCATGTTGGTCTGAAGGAGAACAGCAGCTTCTAAGTCCAGTGGCACCTTAAAGACTGACAAGATTTTCAGGGTAGAAGCCTTTAAGAGTCAAAGGTCCCTTCTTCTACTTGTATCTGAAGAAGGGAGCTTTGACTCTTGAAAGCTACTACCCTGAAAATCTTGTTGGCCTCTAAGGTGCCACTGGGACTCCAATCCTGCTTTTCAATGCACTGACATTTTACTAGCAAATCAATGTTGTGGAGTGCCAGTTAAAACAGCAAAATCCCACACAGTCTGAATTTGTCAAGCTTTACTTTGTAACTCTCCACACCCACTGTTGCGAACTGCTGCTCTTAGGGAAGGTCAAACTGAGCCCACCACAAGCTGACATTGTAAAAGTCAACTTTCAAAGGCGGAGGGTGCTTAATCCGCTGAAAGATCAGCCCTCGGTCGCTCAGAAGGAGAGCTGGCTGGTTTGTGTTCGGCTTAGCTCAGAAATGCTGTAAAGGTTGTTCACACTGTTGTTTTAAGCAACAATGAACTCTCCTCCCTCCTAACTTGGCCGGCAGACAAGGTTCATGTCGCTGAAAGAAGCGGCCAGTGTTTTCCCAACACCAGCCATTCCAGATGTTCTGTTTCTTCATTGAAAAAATGTGAGCAAAAGTCCAGATGACTTCATTTTTTTTCCAGCAAAGGATCATTTCGGGCCGTTCCAACAACTTGACAAGCCTGTGCTCTATCAAATTTAAGTTCAAAGCTGCAAGCATTTCCCCCCCTGCCAATGCTACAAAAGAGAGAATTTTAAAAGCTGGTCTGGGTTGTCTTTGTGCCAAGGATCCCAGGGCCAGATAATCTGCTACATTTGTATGTTAACAACACTTGTCTCCCCCCATCCCTCATTTTGCAGTGGAGCCTCCCGTTGTCCCAGGAGGTCCAGATTGCAAAATATGCTGGGTTTTCCCAGAACTCAATTTCTTTTCCTGATTCACAGTTTATACAAAACAGAGGAGGCAAAGCAACTAGAGGAAGAAATATTTTGCCTTTGCAAAGCAAGTGGGAACCTGTCAAAAGTCAAGGGACTGAACCCAAGGCTTCAGGTGAGATGAGGGGTGTATGTGGATAATTGGGGAAACCTCCGCAAATGGGAAACTGAGGGCTGACTGATTTTGTAAGAGATTTCAGAGCCAGTGGGCAGAAAGTCAGTAGGGTGTAACGGTTAGAATGTTGGACTAGTATCTTGGGAGATCAAGTGCCAAGTCTCCAGTCTACCACGAACGTGGGCTGCTCACATTCCTTCAGTCAGGCCTACCCTGCAGGGTTGCTGTGACGTTTAAAGGGAGGAGAGGAGAGCCAGGTACTCTGCTCAGAACATTTTGGGTTAAAAACCTTCTAAATAAAATAGTCAAGAGTCCAGTAGCACCTTTAAGACTAACCAACTTTATTGTAGCATAAGCTTTTGAGAGCCACAGCTCTCGAAAGCTTATGCTACAATAAAGTTGGCTAGTCCTAAAGGTGCTACTGGACTCTTTGCATCTACAGACTAACATGGCTAACTAGTCTGCTTCTAAATAAATAAACTGATATCATGCTGGCAACAGAGTAGGAAGGGGGGAAAAGCAGTCTGGCGGGAGCAAAGAGCATGCATGCCTCAGCCCCCATTGTTGTCTCCATGCTCCTTTTCTTCCACCAGCCCTTCTTTCCCCAAACTCCTGCGTCTTCCACTCATCTTGTCATTCTGCTTCCTGGATCTCCCCCTGCAGTCTTCTCTTCCCCCACCACTCTCCCAGGCCACCCTGGTTATGTGAGCATTATAGCTCATTCTAATGATCTGCAACTCTCTCTTAGCTTTGACAGGATGAGAAAACAACTCGTGTCTATCTAAAGTCAGGTCTCTGTGAAATATAATTCCTGACCGAACAGATACAGGGCCACCTGACATGTGATCTCTTTGGGGCACTGCTGGAACTGTGTTCCTGCGTGTTCCCCCTCGAAATGAGCCATGCCAATCTATATGGATCATTCACTCTCCGTATACCAGGGCTAAGAAGGGAATACCAGGGGTGATACATTTGCCTTTCTTTCCTTCTTCACAGCTCCTCTTTGCAGTTGGCGTCCACGTTCTGCGTCACTCTGCAAAACATCTTCCGCCACTCCTGCCTGGAAACAGCTCATAATTTGGTCTTTCTGCTCGGCTAAAGGGGCTTTCGGCTTCCCTCTCAGGGGTTATACTGTTTGTCAACCTTTCATGCTCGCTGTTTCCTTCTCCACAAACAGTTTGTTAATCTCAGCAGTGCAGCCAATTGATACTGGAAGGCAATAGGGAACATCAACTTCTAGCCTATTATACACCTTGTGTGCGTTATGTGCCATCAAGTCGCCTCCGACCTATGGCGACCCTATGAATGAGAGACCTCCAAAACATCCTATCATTAACAGACTTGCTCAGATCCTGCAAACTGGAGGACATGGCTTCTTCTATTGAGTTAAACCATCTTGGTTTAGGACTTCTTATTTTCCTACTGCCTTCTGCTTCTCCCAGCATTATTGACTTTCCCAGAGAATCTTGTCTTATGATGTCACCAAAGCATGATAGTGTCAGGTTTGTCATTTTTGTCATTATACACCTTGCACTATACATGTTGCATTTACATATTTTGGGATGGGCAAGGTATTTTATAAACAGTTTTTTAACTCCTCCCTCCCCTAGGTGGACACCATGGCTCCAGCATCCGTCTGCCCAATATTGCTACTGCTGTTGGTCTTACTGGGGCCCTTGCCATCTTCCAGCCAGAGGGAAACCCGTCACCAGAAGTTCCAGAGGCAGCACGTTGATTTCCCAAAGACCAACCCTGAGTGGGATGCCCGGCGCTATTGCAACCTCATGATGCAGAGAAGAGGCATGTCCACCGACACCTGCAAGCCCTCCAACACCTTCATTCATGGGAGCCCTGAGGACGTGGATGCCATCTGCACCCACGGAGGGACTTACTCCAGTGACAATTTTTACAACAGCAACGCCCACTTTGAGATCACTTCCTGTCGCATCACTGGGGGCTCCCAGAGGCCTCCCTGCAACTACAGAGGCATACTCAGCTCCCAGCGTGTCCAAGTGGCCTGCCTCAACAGTCTGCCAGTACACTTCAAAAGAGCCCTTTAGGTCGCTGAGCATTGGAGAGAGCTTCCGTGGTTTTGACCTCAGCAGTCCAATTGTAGGTGACACGCAGCCATTGCATACCCTGAAAAGATTAAAGATTCCACCTCATTCGTACATTTTTATATCTCGGGATTTGCTATCGCTCTAGATCTAACATTTTCTCCTCTTCTGCCTGCCCCTCTCCTCTTTTCTTTGATAAGCTTGTATTTTGATGATTTGCACTAACAATTTGCATCAAGCATTATAATTACCCCATCCTATTCCTTTTATTTATCCTAGACTGCCCTAAAATTTTGACCGCAAGACATTCTTTAAAGTGGTATAAGTAACAGCCATTCCTTACGCCCTGGGGTAACTGTAGCTCTGTGATGGAAGAGGACTAAGGCCCTTAAATTCTTTGCACCTTCTTCAAACTACACTTCCCATCATTTTTTGGCAGAAACAGTTACAGTTAAAGAGATATAAAGCCGATATAAACGTGTAGAGTTGGTATGCTAGACCCTCTTATAAGTGGCCACCTTTTCCATGTCAGAACACTGCCCCTAGTGGCAGGATGTGGTATGGCCAATTTCTAGCGGGGACAGAATTTTTCACTTAAGGACATTGGGGGAATGGGAAGAAGGTTTTTCTCAGGGCAGAGGCCCCATCTGGATCCCTCTTCTCATTCTGTTAAACCCTGATAAAGGGGAAAGTTGTAGATGAGATTAAATCCCAGGGTTTTATAGCTTTGCTACCACATCCCCTTGGATTCATCTGTGATTCGAATTGCATTGTTTCACTGAAAGTCCCAAATAATAAAATGAGGAGTGTTACTCCACTAAAGAAATTTCAGATGACTAATCATATGAGTTTTTAAATGATGAATGCATGTGCATAACTCTGCATCTTAATTAAATCATCATTAATTTCATATAAGATGTGTTCAGGTGTTTTAAAAGAGGCATTCGTACTGTAGGGTTGCTAGCTCCAGGTTGAGAAATCCCTGGAGATTTGGGGGTGGAGTCTGGGGAGGTCAGGATTTGAGTGGGGGAAGGAGTTCAGCAGAGATGTGATGCCATAGAATCCATCCTCGGTAAATCTACCATTTTCTCCAGGGGAACTAGTCTCTGAAGTCTGGAGGTCAATTGTAATTCCAGGAGAACTCCATCTCTCACCTGGAGATTGGCAACCTCATGCATTTGTGAGAAAGCAAAATGCTTCTTCTAATGTGATGACTGCCTCCTGTAGTTTTTATAAGTCATTAATTAAAAAATAATTAACATCTATAAATATGTTTACACAATGCAAATCTGTTGCCCAGTTCACCTGGAAAAACTTAAATCTATCAAACTAACTGACTAATGTACTAAATATTCCACCCCTAAACGTAGTCGATCCTCATGATCTGTCTGTCATTCTGACACCTGAACAGTCTTCCTTTGCAGCTTTATGTAATAAAATCTTATTATGTACACCAGAATGGATACTTGGTATTACTCCATGTGTGCGTGTTTTTTTTTTTAGTTCTAAATCAACATGACATTCAGCCCCCTCCCCACCAGCACTTTGGTCAAGGTCCCGTTTCTGGTTTCTTGACCCACATTCCCATTAGCTTTCTTTCCACTCTTCTCAGGGCCAAACTACAAGTAATGAATGACACAGGTTGGACACTTGTCAGCTTCCCTCAAGTTTTGGCGGGAAATGTAGGCAGTTTGGCAGAATGTTGGACAAGTGACAGTTGAAAAATCCATTGGACAGCAGTCGGAGAGCCAAGCTGCAAGACCAGGATGCCCACATTTCCCATCAAAACTTGAGGGAAGCTGACAAGTGTCCAACCTGTGTCATTCGTCATTTGTAGCTTGGCCCTCAGACTAACCAGGATATACATTCATCTCCAATTCAGTCCTCTCATTCTGTGAGTTTGCATCTCGCTAACAAATCCACTCGTTTACCAGGGCATGATTTGCCAATTAAGCCCTAATACAGTTGAAAGAAGCCACAGCCTCCAGTTTGCAGGATCTGAGCAAGTCTGTTAATGATAGGACATTTTGGAGGTCTTTCGTTCATAGGGCCGCCATAGGTCAGAAGCGACTTGATGGCACATAACATACGGAGTTGATACTAAGCACAGGCACAGAGGTCTTCCATGGACTGGGATGGCTGATTCCCCAATGGAAAAAACATGGTAATATGAAAATATCCATAATCTGTTCTGAGGGTGATGCTACAAGTGACGAATGACACTTGAATGGCAAGTGTATTTCTCCCTGTTCACTTGCGCTCCACTCAATCCACTTACCGTTCAAGTGTCATTCGTCACTTGTAGCTTGGCCCTGAGATCAGTTTTCCTTGTTGAATAATTTAGACTTGAGGAAGAGGTGAAGATGCTGTCATCGTTCAACCTCATGTACAATTATACCCGGCTTTGTTTCCCCATCTCTGGAGCCCAGAGGTCTCTTTTATAAGACTTTGTCTTTTATGCCTAAAAGCCTTCTCAAAAGTTCAGAACTCTTTCATGGTGCCACCTCCCTCTTTAGGAACATAGTGCTATGGGGTGGTGGATCAGTCTATCCTACGTGACAAAATTAATGATTTTATAGTTATCCCCTTAAATGAACCTTGAATGTGTGGAGGAGGCTCAGGGCCCTCAAAACCCACCTTTCCCATGAAAACTTCCCCTTAGGGGTTGCCAGCTCTAGGTTGGGAAATTCCTGGATATCTGGGGAGACAATACTGAGGAGGCTGGGCTTTCAGGAGAGGAGGAATCTCAGTGGAGTATAATGGAGGTCAACCTCTACAACAGCCATTTTATCGAGGGGAACTGATCTCTGTACTGTGTAGATCAGTTGTAATTCTTGGAGATTGCCAGGCCCCATTTGGAAGTTTGGCAACTATATAGATATTATATTTAACACAATTCAATAAAACTTATAAAAACATAAGGACACATTCAGAGAGGAAGGCTATGAAGAGTTAGTGAGGGAATTCCAAATAAAACACAAAAAAGTCTGTCAGCAATTAGAAGACACCCGTCATGGGACCACAGATGAATCTCCCTAGGGAGGGAGGTCCAGAGTTTTGGCACCATGACCAGGAAAGCCCATTCTTGAGTTGCCACCCATCCAGCCCCAAAGCAGGGACCCGAAAAAATGAACAGAGTAGTCAGGTAGGTTCATAAGGGCACAAGCAAGCCTTACGTTATGCTGGCTTTAAAGGTCAATATACCAGCACTTTGGATTGGTCCCTGCAACCCACTCCAATCACCATTCTGTTCCAACTGTATTTCCAAACAGTCTTCAAGGGGAGCCCTGTGCAGAACCCATAGCAGTAGTCTAATCTAGATGTTACCAGGGTGTGCACTACAGCGTCATGATCTTCCTCGCCCAGAGTGAAAGGTGCCCTGGCCACTGTTGCCACTTCTTTATCCAACAGGAGGTCGGAGTCCAGCAGCACTTCCAAAGCTACAAAGCCAAATATTCACTTTACTTGGATAGATTTGGATGTGGTAAAAAATGTTTTCTCTCCTTGCCTGGCAGGCTTCCTCCAACCCCCTCTCTTAGGCAAGGATCAGTTGAGAAGAGCAGAGTCACAGGGCTGAAGAACAATCACCGAGGATTCACCCGACAGTCCAGCCTGTACTAGATTGTTCCTGCTTTCTGTTCTCTTATCAGTGGCCAAATATTGACCAACTGAATGGAAACTGACCTTAGAGACAACGTTTTCTCATCTCAAGTCTCTATCTGGGATCAAACGCTCAGTTTATCCCCTCAATAAAGTCAAGAATGAGAGTCATTGCTGCACTTTCTACTTTGATAAATCAGGAGTCCTAGCTATTAGCTTTTTATTACAGCCTTCCCCTAAAGAACTCAGTGTGGCATACTTGTTTCTCTCCTCCACCATTTTTTATCCTCACAACAGCCCTCTGAGGTAGGTTGGGCCAAGGGGTTTATTTGCCCAAAGTCTTTTTATAAGCTTTGAGATTGAGTAGAGATTTAAATCAGGTCTTCCTGGCCCTAGTCCTGGCCCTCACTCTTTCTTTCTTTCTTTCTTTCTTTCTTTCTTTCTTTCTTTCTTTCTTTCTGTCTGTCTGTCTGTCTGTCTGTCTGTCTGTCTGTCTCCCTTCCTTCCTTCCTTCCTTCCTTCCTTCCTTCCTTCCTTCCTTCCTTCCTTCCTTCCTTCCTTCCTTCCTTCCTTCCTTTAAAGTATATCTCTAGCTTTTTTCCTTGCAGAGAGATGCCTTTTCCCTTATATCTCCATAAAGGAAGGGGCTAGAGATTTACACTTTTTTTTAAAAAAAGAAAGAAAGTTGGGTGTTTAGGGAACCTGCTATACATATAGTTACAGAGGTATATCAATAAAACAATAAGCTAGTGCTGTTTTTTTAAGCCCCTGGTAGCAGAGAGGGGAACAGCTGCTGTGGGGACAGGGTCAGAGAAAAAGACTGCCATGTAGGCCAGAAAATTCACCCCCCCCCCCAAAGCAGCCATCCAGGCTTTATAAGCTTTGACACTGAGTAGAGATTTAAATCAGCTCTTCCTGGCCCTAGTCTGGCACTCTAACCAATACACCGTACTGACTCTTTGTAGAAGAATAGTTATTAGTCTGTTGCAGCCAAAATAAACAGCTTTATTGTGGCACCTTTATGCTAGCGTAAAATGTTATGGACTAAAGCAGCAGATGCATCCATAAACGTTTTTGCCAGAGTAAAAATGTATTGTTCCTGTTTATTTTGGTTCTAAATAGGGTACTCTGTGAAGTTGTACCACCCATCCACTGTATTCTTCTGTGGAGTTGCGGCACACTACCCACAATCACAGAGTTTAGTCCTAGAGAAAAGAATCATAGAATTGGCAGGAGGTACTGTTTAGTTCATCAAGCAAGGCCACATAGGATTTCATCACACCCCTTAAACAGCCACTGGTAGATTACTTTGACCAAAGGATTTCACAACGTGTATACATTTTTATACATCTTTTTTTCTTCATTAAAAAAATTCTAATGTATACTTTCCATTCTGGCCAAAAGGAAAAGAATCAAAGTACTGATATGTAATGAGTAAATATCCAGATTGTTTGAAAAGGGTCGCTGCAGTGACTGCCTTGGAATTAACTCTGGATATCCCAGAGGCTGTAGTTGTGAGAAGGGAATCAAGGTATCCTTCCTAATCCCCCCTCTCCACATTTCTCACTCCTAAAAGGCTATTTCATACATTACATTTTGCCTATAGAAAGGTTAAGGGATAAAATGCTTGCATAGATTAAACAAGTGCTTATTTTGCTAATGAACGTATTGGAAAGGTAAAGGTGCAAGCACCGAGTCATTACTGACCCATGGGGGACGTTGCACAACAATGTTTTCTTTGCAGATTTTTCACGGGGTAGTTTGCCATTGCTTTCCCCAGTCATCTACACTTTACCCCCAGGATCCTGGGTACCCATTTTACCGACCTCGGAAGGATGGAAGGCTGAATCAACCTTGAGCTGGCTACCTGAACTTGGCTTCTGCCAGGATTGAACTCAGGTCATGTGCAGAGCTTGCAATGCAGTACTGCAGCTTACCACTCTGCGCCACGGGGCTCTTATTGGAAAGGTGCTGGTGGAATAATACAGCAGGGAAGACGGGCATTATCACACACTGATATACAATGATGTGTCTACTGATCTCTTTCTATGCACCTTTTTAAGACCGTGTCATTTGCTCTTCAGGTTGCCATCTGGCCAGGAAAAAAAATGTCCTCTTCCCTTTAATAGAAATTTAATATGGTGACAGGGGCATTTGAAGCTTTTCATGGCATGGAAGTAAATAACATTACCCACTATTTGCTTGAAATGGATATTAAAGAGGCAGCCAGAGGACCAGTTTTAAAAGCTGGCAACCCTAAGCGTGCGAATTCACAATTCTTCTCTCTTTGGCAGACCAACACAAAGCCTTCTATAAATCCCAAGCTCCGAAATTCTCCTCGCTCAAGATGAGATCCCTTCGTTTACTCAACAGGTCCTTAAGTAATGCCTTGTTCATGCGCACAAAATGCCAGCTTTCTATGAGCATAGAGGGAGCGAGATTGCGCTGAATGGCTCTACCTCCAGATTGACAGACATACAACCAAACATCTGCAGGGACCCTGAGGGCATGTATGTGGGCCGGATTTGTACATGCGATTAAGAGTCCACGTTTTTTAGTGTTCCTGAACATACGTACAAAGCCTTAGAATGTTGCAAGGAGTTTTGCCGATGTCTGTCTGTAGGCATGGACAGAAACCAGACCAGGTGGTGCAATCCTACATGGAGCCAAATGTCAGGTTCAGAATGCTTTCCTTTATGTTATAACCAAAGAGACTCCATTTTAATTCTTTTAGTGTTCTGAGTGCTTTACTCACAGGTGCCAAGACGTTCCCTAGCAGCTATCTCACAGAAGAGGAATGTTTTGACTACAGCTTTTCCAGCCTTGGGAAACTTTCACTTTCTCAGCTTCAAGGGGATTGTTTTGAGAACTATGGGGGGAGGTTGGGCCTGCTGGGGTTTGATACTCTGTACCTTGTTCTTTGCCTATAATTCGTAACAATACACGTGTACCAGCCAGGATATTGAATCTTGGCCAGTGGACTATAATGGTTGCCTTTTTCAGTAAATCTTTTGAAAACAATGGACTCTTGTCTGATTGCAGAAGGTAGTCTGGATACAACTATTATTTAGCCACAGATCTGACACCAAACAGGGCTTATGAACCCATTAAAATGAACATGGAGGAGGTTGGATTCTGCCAGCTTTTTATCTTGTCTGCTTCTAGGATTGCCAGACTTCACAGGTTGGAGATGTCAGAGAATGACAGCTGTTCCCCAGACGACAGAGATCAATTCCCCTGGGGAATATGGCTGCGTTGAGTGTGAGTTGCATGATGCATTAAAGTGCTCTTTAGGTACAGATTTGCCCCACTGGCAAACAAAGAGAGTCACGGTATCCTAGTCAAACAGTGCAATCCTATGGAGAGTTGCTCCAGTCTGACAGTGAAATCCTAAGCAGAGTTACGCCAGTCTAAGCCCATTGATTTCAATGGGCTTAGACTGGAGTAACTCTGTTTAGGATTTCACCGTAAGTGCATTAATTTCAATTGGCTTCACTCACCATAGGATTGCAGTGAAAAGAGATTAGAGCTCTCCTCTTCCGCAACCCTAGACGGGCACGGACACAGCTTTTAACATTTACTCAAAAACAAAGGGCAATTCATAGTATTTTAACCAATTAAGTGTTTTAGGAATTCACCCACACCCAGAAGAAAAATCCAAAACCTGCAACTCCAAGAATACTGTGGCGTTTACTGGTTAACAGAGAGAGACCCCAAACAGTGAGGTCAAAGGTGTCTTGACTCTCCTTTCCTTTATTCTTCTTAATCCTAACCCGCCTTCCTGCTGATTCAGCCATTGTCTCCAAGTTCTGTATCCCCTTCCATGTGATCGGTGCTAATCTCTTGGCAGCACCTGGCTGGGCTCTTTATAAGGGGTCCTGGAAAGGAAAGGAAATGTGAAAGATTTTTGGCTCTGCAGGCAACTGTATCCTCTGCTTGGATGAACATGGAGGTAAGCTGGTGTTAAGGCGGATAGCTGTGTGGATGATGCTATTTGGGGCGAAGTCAAAATTGGCAGGGGGATGATTTGGGGCGTCAAAGTCAGGGCACGCTTCTGTCACAGTGCAAGACTGGACTGGTCCCCAAATGCGGTCTGGACTCCAACGGGAATGATGGGTCATCTTTAGAGGGCAGATGTGGGGCTGTAGGGGTACTTTATGTTGCTAACTGGCATTCTCACACATGATGTTCAGCATCAAAACAGACGCGACAGGGGCGACTGTGACATTTTGGTATGTATCAGGGCTGTGGTGGAAAAGGTGAGGTTAACTCTCCCCCCTGGGCAGTTCCCAAACTGCTTTAAGTCAGCTGGTGTGATATAGTAGATATGGTGTTGGACTAGGATCCTGGGAGACCCTGGTTCGAATCCCCACTTCTACCTTAGAAGCTTGCTGGGGGATCTTGGGATGGTCACCCTCTCTCAGCCTAGCCTACCTCACAGGATAGTTGTTGTAGAAAAGAGCAAGACTAACAAAATTTGTGGTAGGGTATGAGCTTTCGTGAGTCACAGCTCGTTTCTTCAGATACAGCTTTGATACAGGATAGTTGTTGTGAGAGAACGGAGGAGAGGAGGAGGGTGTATGTTCTAAACCGCTTTGAGTCCCAACTGGGGTGAAAAGCGGAATATAAATAAATGAAGGCAAGAATGTGTCGGGAAAGGGCTGTGGCTCAGCAGCAGGGCATCCGCTTTGCATGCAGAAGGGCCCCGCTTCGGTCCCTGGGGCTTCCAGTTTTAAAAGAGGGTCAAGCAGGACGTAACGTGAAGGGCCTCTGCTTGAGTTCCTGGACAGCTCCTGCCAGGCAGTGTAGACAATACTGGACTTGACAGATCCATGTATTCTTTGTTCTTGTCTTTCCCCCTCTATTGGGACACCATAAGCGACGGAGCACAACACAACCCGAGGCCTTTCAGGCTTGGGGGAGGAAGGGAAAAATGCAGCCAGTGCAGCTTTTCTAATCAAGCAGCATCTGTTGAAAGGCCCTCTTCTGTATTATTTAAGGTCCGGAAGCTCCACCCGCCTTTGCATCTCTTCATACAACAGTCTTCCAAAACAAAAACCAATTTGTTCTCTCCAGTCTCTGCTCTGCAAGGTCCCATTCCTTGTCCTCGGCTGCCATCTAGTGTTGACTTTGTAGAATAGTTTCAGGGGGGTAACCCTGTTGGTCTGCAGTTGAAGAGCAAGATTCTGGCCCAGTAGCACCTTCAAAGACTGAGACTTCCTGGGTAGGAGCTTTCGAGAGCCAAAGCTCCTTCTTCAGATACTGTTCTGTACTGAAGAGCCATTGCAATGGGGCTAGAGGCAGTCCCAGGGGTCACTGAACGTGGAAAGTTCCCGGTGGGCCACTGCTCTGGAGGGCTCTGGGTAGCTAGGAGGAAACAGGGCCCAGAAGCTCTGCCAGTGCTTGAGGGTGCATTCAGCTCTGACCTTGCCAGGGGCCCCAATGATGGATGTCCACTCATACATTGCCTCCAGTGGTACAGAAAAAGGCCATGTGTGAGCGAACATCTATCTTTGGTGTCACTGGCCAGGTCTGAGCTGCGTGGCCCCTGCAGGATTGGTTTGTAGCATCTCAAGGATCACTCAGATTGTTTCTGGTCCATTTTAATTTCCCAGTCTGTCCTGGGCAGTCACCATTAGGCATCATGCAGCCTGAATCTACTGTTCATGTGCCCTTTAGAGCTCTCTTCCATCAGCTAATTTCTAAGGAAAGACATGATGGGGACTCCTATTCAGGCCCTGACAAAATCCAGATTCGCATCAGAAAAGCTGCTGAATCATGTATCTTAGAGTTTCCAACTCCGACCTGGGAAATTCTTGGCGATTCATAGAAGTGCCTATCGAGAAGTAGAATTTGCGGAAGGATTTCACCTAAATTCTATAGCATGCCATAGGGTCTGCCCTCCAAAGCTGCCATTTTCTCCAGGGGAACGGATCCCTGTAGTCTGGAGATCAACTGAGAGAACTCCAGGGCCCACCAGGAGGTTAGCAACTGTATGTTGTGGGCCTAGGGATTGTATCCTCCTCTTAGCTCTAAGTTTGGGTCTGTTTTACAATTTTGTGTGGTGGAGAGTGCCCTGAAGTCACAGCTGACTTAAGGTGGGGTTTTCATGGCAAGAGACTAACAGAGGTGGTTTGCCATTGCCTGCCTCTGCAGCCCTGGTCTTCGTTGGAGGTCTCCCATACCAATTACTAACCAAGGATGGGCCTGCTTAGCTTCTGAGATCTGATCAGATCAGGCTCACCTGGGCTATCACTTAGTATGGCTTACAATTTTGTATCACTAGATAAATTGATTCTAAATGCAAATCTGCGTGACTAGGAGCCCATCAAGCAAAAAATAGACCAATAGCTGTGTATGACAACTTCCCAGGAATTGACAAACTTCCCACTTCTGTTAAGAACAGAATGGAGCTCATCGAGTATTTTAGATGAATGTAGGGTTGCCAGGTCTGGGTTTGGGAAATTCCAGGAGATTTTGGGGGTGGAGCCTTGGGATGGTGGGGTTTGGGAAGAAGAGGCACTTCAGTGGAGTATAATGCCATAGAGTCCACTCTCCAACGCAGCTGTTTTCTCCACGGGAACTGATGTCCGTCACCTGAAGATCAGTTGTAATTCTGGGAGGTCTCCAGCCACCACCTGGAGCCTGGCAACCTATGCTGTGTTCAGCTTGAGTGGTGGGGAGCAATAATCGGTAGAGGCCTGCTTTAACCTATTTGTTCCTTGTTCCTGTTGCAGAGTCCACAAAGTTCAGCCATGGCGCTCATTCTGAAGGGAAGCAAAGCCCTGATGCTGATCCTCTCGGTTTCCTTTCTGGCTGTGAACTATGTCTCTCCCCAGAATCCTCGCCATGAGAAGTTGCTGAGGCAGCATCTTGACTTCCCCCGGACCAATGCGGGGCAAGACTACTGTGGGGTCATGATGCTACGAAGAGGAATGACAAGGCCTTGCAAAGATACCAACAGCTTCGTCCACATTCCTCGGAACGAGCTGAAGGACATCTGCAACAAGGCTGGTGCCCACTACCGCCGGGCCTTACGGGTCAGCAAGGCACAGGTATCTGTAACCACATGCAAGCTGCAGAGGACCAAACGTGGCCAGTGTTCCTACTGGGCCCACATGGGCCAAAGACACATCCTGATTAGCTGCGACTCGTCAGGGTGGCCTGTCCATTTTGAAGAGGGGAATTTTATGTAGCAGGGACTCCCGATTGCAACAGCCACAAAAATAACTGCACAAATCTTCAAAGGAAGAAATTCCTCAGACTTGCTGCACAACAGCCACCCCCCAACAGCCACCTCCCCCACACCATGGCAAAAATTAACACTCTGTCTTTGACAAGGGGGGGGGGGGCATTTGCTTGCTTAAAGCGAGCAAACTCCCACCACTACTTCCTGTCCCCCACTCGCGCTCAGTGTAGCGATGGGGGTGGAAATGGAAGGAGGGGGACAATGTTGCACAATGCTGAGATGTCACTTTTGGCTGGAACCCGAAAGTGACATTGGTGCAATGCACCGACGCTCTAGGAATCTTCCCAATCTCTATAGTTTTTGTACTGATGTCACTTCCGTGTTCCTAGTCAAAAGTGATGGAGTGGCATCCTGCAATGCCTTTTTGAAGTCTCCACCACGAAATGCAACTTGGAGTTGGGCTAGCAACTCTAATTTGATACATACAAAAATGGCATTGTGTTGGATCCAGCCTGCTTTTTCACTTAGCATGGCCTAATTTCTCCCCTTTCTATAGCCTCCATCCCACATATTTTCGGTACATGCCTGTCCCATGATCTCCAGTATAGACTTTTTTGGTAGCCAAGAGGGACACTTCCTTCCTGTTTCTCCAGCGTAAAAAGCTGGTGAAAGTCTGAAGAAATTAAACCAGATTAATATAACGAGAGACCTTGTGGGAATGAACCACCTGCCTTTTGGACTGGACTGGAACATGTTTGTATATATTTAAATCTTGGCCATCTTTGACACATTCGTTTTTAGGAAATCAAATTGTGCTTTTGAATTCAGTTTTGAGATATGGTTAAAAATACAAACCTTGTACGTTTTATAGAAGACAATGAAGTCTCAGCTTTAGATGAAGAGAAGCTGGTCCATCGCTGTATTTTTTTTACTTGCATGCCATTTATATATATATAAAAACTTGTATCTTGGATAGACAGATGGACTCACGTTCTAGCTGTATCTGAAGAAGTGAGCTGTGTCTCACGAAAGCTCATACCCTACAATAAATTTTGTTAGCTTTATAGGTGCTACTGGTCTCTTGCTCTTTTCTACTACTACGGACAGACTAACATGGCTACGCATCTTGATCTATTGCGTACTGTCAGTATAAGTATGCTCCTAATGGATAGTTCCACGATACGTCATCTTAGTTTGCTTATGTTTTATTTCAGCATTGCTTTTCCATTACGTATCAGATTTCTGCTTATTTTCCAATTTCTGCAATACTTACCCTATTGTATTATTGACTATCCTAGCCATTAATTTATTGACTTATACTATGCAATCTATCTTAAGTCTCAAAGGTGGACTATAAATAATGTAAAAATACATTTCAACATCAGTTGCAAACTTTAAGGTGTGGCCTGGAGATCTCCCAGAATTACATCTGCTCCCGTCTACAGAGGTCAGTTCCCCTGAAGAAAATGGCTGCTTTGAAGGGTGGACTGAATGGTCTCCTTCTACACCACTGAACTCCTCTTCAATCCTTGCTGTCCCCAGACTCCAACCCCAAATCTCCAGGAAATTCCCAACCCAGAGTTGGCAAGCCTTGTACATGCAAACCAGAACATCCAAAAGAAAAATCAGAGTTCCATGTACCAAACTTGGTCATATGTATATAGTGAAAAAATTCACACAAGGAAAAAGAAAATAGCATGAAAATAAGGACGCACCAGCTTGATTATCATAAAAGAGTACATGAAATCAAAATGTACTTAGGAAGCCTGCAATTTTCAACAGTATCCCAATTTTTTAAAAATGTGGGCGATCTGTTTGCAACTTTCCAATGAAGTCACGCTCTCAGTATAGTTTGTAATTTTGTTGTTAATACTTTGAATCATATAATGTTTTTGCCTTCACCGAGAGCTGTCTTTCTGTCTCAATCTGTATTTACTACCATCCCCTTCCACTTGATTTAGGAGCTATTGAGAACTCTGCCCCTCTATCTTCAGTACCCACATAAAACAATACTCAACTCTGCAGGTTTTTTCTTTGGAGGGTGGATTTCTGAACTTGCCGCTTATTGGTAGAGTTCCTTTAGCTGTCTAATGGAGAATCTTATTTGTGTGCCTCTGAGCTGGCTTCACCCTCTTCACCTGGTTCCGCAGGCTGAGCAGGAACAAACACTCAGAATGCCCGTTGGTCCCCCACCCCAAGAAAGGTACCAACAAAGATGCCTGTTTCTTTTTGTGCAAAGGACAGCTAGTTTCCTTGCCCCGGGAAGAACAAACGGTCTTTTGTAACCACATCACCCCTTAGTTTCCAGCCTAAACCAATTCTTCAAGCTCATTTTAGAACAATCAGGGAATTATCATTCAAGGTTGTCCAAAATGCAGAAATCACACACTCGTGAATTTCCAAGCTGGAATCAAATAAGTGAGTTTCTAGCTCTCATGCTTGCCAAAAAAGGACACCCTCCCAAGATGCATCTAATCTCTTTCAAACTAGGAAAGGGAGTAAGCAAGCATCCAAGAAACCAGTGCTTAGGTATCAAGGTATTTCCCAGTCAAATGTTTTGCCAGCCAATAAATGCAAAATTATTTCTCATTCAGACCGTAGGAATCAAAACACTGGGCCTGAAGGAACCACTCTGATGTCCGAATTAGTGATGCTGTGGGAAAACCCATGTCCAAATCCTTGCTTATCCAGAGGTTTCCCACACGGGGATAGGATCTTGTGATTTCCCCATTGCTACTGCAGCTGCTGGTAAAGTTCAGCAACAATGGGGCTTCCACATTGCAGACTTCCCTGAAACTCCCCTGCCCTAATGCCCCAGAAGTGGCCACCACTCTCTACTGGGCTACAAGAGCTTTTGCATCCTTCCTTCCTTCCTTCCTTCCTTCAAATTACACCTCTAGCTTTTTCCCTTGCCGAGATATGCCTTTTCCTTTATATCTCCATAAAGGAAGGGGCTAGAGATTTAAAGAAAAGAAAGAAAGTTGGGTGTCCAGGGAACCTGCTATACATATAGTTACAGTGGTATATCAATAAAACAATAAGCTAGTGCTGTTTTTTTAAGCTCCTGGTAGCAGAGACGGGAACAACTGCCATGTAGGCCAGAAAATTTACCCCTCCCCTCCAAATCAGCCATCCAGGCTTTATTGCGATCTTTCCCAAAACTTCAGATCAAAGCAGGCTTGAGAAAGATCAGAGAAAAGCTGGCGAATCCCTCAGAGGTGCATGAATGCCACCTCTGTGGGAAGTTGGAGGGGGGATGCTTCCCAAAAACATTGAAATTGGGGCAGATAACCCATGGGGAAGACCCTGACATTTTCCCAACTGGCAAAGGTCCCAGGCCAGCGATACACAGTTTGGCCTATTGTGAAGAAACTCACATCTGTTGGCTTCCACATCAGGCCAAATTTCAATGCCCAGGAAAAGGGTGCAGCAGAGAAGGCTAAAAGCCCCTCCTGTGCATGTGCCACAGTTGCGATCTGAATCGGCAACAACATGCATGCAAATCAAGGAAAACCTTCAACTCACAGGTCAGTGCGGTGGGGAGCTCAGACCCAACGTCTATACTCTGTAATGTGTGAATGACTGCCAGCCCATCCAGCTTCCTGGACAGCACTGCAGAATGAACAAAAAGCCTCATATGGGAAATCCTGCTTGTCAGACAGCAGTTGACATCCAGGAAAAATACGTAGCAACCACAAGTGAAAGACTGTTCTGTTCCTGGTACAGTTGGACCTCTTTGTTCCTGTGGTTTCCACATCCTATTCAATTTGGCTTGGATACTCCCATGCCAGTATGCCCTCTCTCTGTATATATACTGAGAGGAAATCTGATGCTCTTAAGCTTCCTGGACCAAAATTGCAACAGTACTCGGACAACTGCATCGAGCACTACAGTCAGGTAAAGCAGGGGGTGATGCTAATCTTCTCTTACTGGGCTCAAACTAGAACTGGGTCCATTTTACTGGGATGGCTTGATGCTTTATTGATTTGATTACCCATCAGTCATGTCTAATATAGAGATGTATGGAAGGACACGTAGACAACATTTGTAGCAATTGGTGGTGGTGGTGGTAGAAAGTGTCTTCAAGCCGTAGCTGACTTATGGCAACCCCTGCTGGGGATTTCAAGGCAAGAGACTAACAGAGGTGGTTTGCCATTGCCAGTCTTTGTTGGAGGTCTCCCAAGGCTGGCCCCGCTAAGCTTCTGAGATCTGATGAGATCAGGCTCACCTGGGCTATCCCGGTCACGGCAGCCACCAATCCAACATCAATCTAATACTGAAAGCGCCGCTTAAAGGGCTGCTGGCTCTCTGGCCACCATATTTGGGGTCTGTGTTGCTTGCTGGGAGGCAGAATCAAGATCATCATCCCATTCCTTGAACTGCAGGTGGCAATGTGGACTCTGATGATGATACCCCTTTACTTGGCATCAATGACGTACCTGTTGGTGGGAGCCTCTGCCCATAATGAGAAGTACCAGATGTTCTTAAAGCAGCATCAGGACAACCCAAAGACGGAAGTCGAGAGCACAGACTACTGCAAAATCATGATGAATCATCAGAGCCTGGTCCACTCTTGCAAGCCGTTCAACATTTTCATCCATGCCTCGGTGGCGCAGCTCCAGGGCGTGTGTGGGGCCGGAGGGTACTCCTATCACGGCACTGGGCATCGTCGGAGCAGGAAACTCTACCCCGTCACCGCCTGCAGGCTGATGAAGATGACGAGGGCCCGGCAGTGCATCTACTATGCCACCTTCAGCCTCAGGCACATTGTCCTTAGCTGCAATAACCAACAATTGCCCGTGCATCTAGAGGAGGTCCTCACCATGAGCAGCTGAATTCTAAGGACACTGGCTGGCTTCGAAACATACGCAACCCTTCCACTGAAATAAAGGCAATGTTTGGCAGACGAGCTACTCGGAGCGTTTCATTTTTATGCTGTGTGCATGCGAAGTAATGCTCTTTAAAAAGGTGTCACCCTCTCTTAGATATTTCCAAAATAAAAGGTTTTATATATGTGCAGCTCAGAGAAGCTGTCCTTTTATAGAGCGTGTTTTGGGCGTCAGAAATTGTCAGTAAGTATTGTGCTTATAAGAACAGGTGTGTGGCGGGAGGTGCCGGGAGGGGGCGGGCCGGGGGAGACCAGCTATTGCTTTACTATCAAGATGCTTCGAGGTCCTGCTTCACCCTTTTCGGTAGTTGAATGCCCACATGTTAAACACACAAAGATGCCTTATCGTGATCCCAGAACATTGGTCCATCAAAGTCAGTATCATTTACTCGGACGGACAGCGGCTCTCCAGGGTCGCAGGCAGAGATCTTATGCATCACCTACCACCGGCTCCTTTTAACTGGAGACAGCGACGTCTTACACAGGTTGGACACTAGTCGGCTTCCCTCAAGTTTTGATGGGAAATGTAGGCATCCTGGTCTTGCAGCTGTAATGGAGAGCCAAGCTGTAAAACCAGGGCGCCTACATTTCCCATCAAAACTTGAGGCAAGCTGACGAGTGTCCAACCTGCGTCAGGCGTCACTTGTAGCTTGGCTCTATGAAGAGGACCTTTGACAACAGCAGCGCCCCGCTAAACCCCTTATCTCCTCAGCACGCCTGCGTGTACGCTCAGCCTCAAACGCTTTAAAAAAAAAGCAAAGAAAAGGCAGACTAGCAGGGTCTTGATTTCACTGGGCATAAAGCAGGGCTGGCACATACCAGAGAGTGTCACTGATATGCTGAAAGGAAGCAGCAAAAACGAAGCGACCCATTTTCGAGAAAAATCTTGATCCCCTCTCTTTCTAGTTGGGGAAGTTTTTGCAGTCTGAAAATATCCACGTTAACTCCCTCTCGTAGTATTGCTATTTCAAAATAAAAACGGTTTGCCTTAACGTGTTTCTCCTTACTTGCAATAATACGAAAGGGAGTCCAGTACAGCCGAACCGCAGCCACGTGAAAATACTGCGGAAGAATGTAAAAAATATAAAAGAGTGGGTGGGGCTTCCCAGTGTCCCTCCTAGCAACCAATCGAACGCGTCAAACGAGTTTAAAAAGAACGCTTTTTAAATGCTTCTACTCATAAAAACGAACCAATCCGTAAGGATTATTCAAATAAGGCTCACTCTCCGGCCGTCAATAGGGCAACTTGAAAACCAATCAGCGTTTGCATTGGCGAGAGCCGGACTTCCGCGAAGGTGGAGTTGGAAACGTCACAGTACCCTCCCCTTCCCCGATCTCTGTCCTAGACCCCTTTCCTTCACCGCCCGCTAAAGCCGCGAGCCTGTTGTCGGATTTGCTTCCTCCCGACCGTTATTTGCATATCTTTTCGCGATTGGGCGAACCTGTCCGAACGTCACCGCGCCTTTCTCGGCGATTGGTTTACGACAGTCTCCGCCTAAGGAGGCAGGTATGAAATTCCTTCTCAAGAGGGCAGTCGGGAGGTTCCAAGCGGAAGGTCATGTGAGGCTCTGGTGCTGCGCAGGCGCAGCACGTTCCGTTTCAAAATGGCGACTGTGTGGCGTTTGAGGAGAGCTTGGAGAGCGGCTGCTTCAGATGTTTCGTTTAGGGCAAGCTTTATTTTTTTCTTTCCCTTTTCATGGTCGTTCCCCCGCCCTAGTGTAACAGGGAAAATGTCTCCTTTGGAGGGTGGTTTCTGGTATTACACTTCTCTGAGGTCCCTCCCGTCTCCAAATCTGACTCCAAGTTCTACCCCCAAATCTCCAGGAATTTTCCAGCCTGGGGTTGGCAACACTAACTGGTCTTAAATAGAGCGTGGTTCCTATGCGTCTCCCTTTAGAGTAGATAAGGGTTCTAACCGGACTGACAGGAGGCACTGGAGGGGTGACATGGCAGGGTGGGTCACATGCAAAACTGCTTGGCACTCAAGAATTAGTATTACTTATGTACTGCCCTTCTTCATGCGTCCATAAGGAGACGTAGAATGCCTGTCTCCTGAGATGCTGGTGCAAAGGAGGGCCTGACTCCTCCTAGGTTTGTAATGGCTGATCTTAAACTATATGCATCTTGTTTTTTTTTCTCTCCTAGTGTTCAAAATGGTTTGCAAAAATCAACCATTACATTGAAACGTTTAGAGTTGGAGGGGAAGAGGAGCAGCTTGCCGCTTAGGTGGAAAAATTCCCTGCTTTTACCGACAGATTTAAAAGGGCAAGGCACCGGGTCTGCTTTGGTTTTGTTGCAGGCAAACACTCGCCAGTGAGCTGTTGCATCTTCCTTCCGTCTCCAGCTGCACTAGCCATGCATGCAAAAAAAACTGCCACCTTTTCCCATTTAGCATCTGTACAATGTATTTTGACAATTGAACCCATTCTTGACATGCAAAATCAAAAAGAGTCCAGTAGCACCTTTAAGACTAACCAACTTTATTGTAGCATAAGCTTTCGAGAATCACAGTTCTCTTCGTCAGATGCATAGAGGGCAAGAAGAAAGGCATGGAGGGCAAGTTTCTTCTTGCCCTCCATGCATCTGACGAAGAGAACTGTGATTCTCGAAAGCTTATGCTACAATAAAGTTGGTTAGTCTTAAAGGTGCTACTGGACTCTTTTTGACTTTGCTACTACAGACTAACACAGCTAACTCCTCTGATTCTTGACATGGAAATTGAGGAGTGGAAAATCTGCCTGTGCTGATGTTTGACTTGTCATATTTTGCCAAGAAGTCTCCTAGAAATTATTGTGGCCTTGGATACTACTCAGCTCTCCCATATTAACTTTTTGTGCTTAACATGCTTAAATTAGGTGGGTTTTTTAAAAACAGTTTGAAAGGTAGCAAATGAACAGTAAACAAGGGGGCCTTTAACCATGTACTTTGCTCATACTGTTTGGGTAATTATAACTGGCTGATGCACATCTAGGATTAGAAAGAAAATGAAATCCAGCCCTCAAGTCAGAATTCACTTATGGTGACCCCTGGAGGGGTTTTCATGGCAGGAGACTAACGGAGGTGGTTTGCCATTGCCTGCCTCTGCAACCCTGGTTTTCATTGGAAGTCTCCCATCCAATCACTAACCAAGGCCAGCCCTGCTTAGCTTTTGAGATCTGATGGGATCAGGCTCTCCTGGGCTATCCAGGTCAGGATTAGAGAGGGGGAGTTCTAAATCCTCTATATGTGCTTTACACTAACAGAACACAGCTGCTGCTGTCATTGTAGTTTTCATTAATATTGACATTGAAAAGAAAACAAATATAAACTATACATATAAACACTATACATTTTTAACAAAAAATATTTAAAGACTAACAGTTTAGCCTTTTTGTTCTCTAGAGCCATGTAGATTGTTGCAGTGGGAAACAAAGAGCTGGGCAAGTTCAGCAGATCCTGTTTTAGGATTTTTCTAACTCCCATAGATTTAGCCAGGCAAAATCTGGGTTTATATACCTCTTTCATGTTTCTTTCCTTTACAGGGCCTGGCGAGTGTCATTCCTAAGGTCACCCAAGTGGATAATTCGTCAGATTTCTTGGGCAAAATTCCTCACCGCCAGCACCCTGGAATTGTCCATCTCAAAGCTGTCAGACTTCCACCTGAGTTAATAGAGTCTGCTCGCTTTCTGATGGCTGGTGAGTAAAATCCAAAGAGGAGGGGAGAGGAAAATGAAGGAGGTGGATGAGGGATTTGGTAGTGGCCTTTCTGGAGTCATTTGGGATGCAGAATTATTAAGTGACCATAACTGAGATTTTAGTCATACCTCCAGAGCCCCAGAGGTACAGATTAAACGGATGTTCTGTAATCTGTGTTGTAAAACCTCTGCAATTGGTTCTCTGAGAGGCTTTAGATAAGAGATTGGATTCCCCACCCTGTAGGAAATAATGTAGAGTGGATGGGGGCAAAGGTGCTACTTTCCCCAGTTGTTCTGCTGACCCAGCTTTGGTTGGCTATTGTTGTTGCTGTTTAATGGAAATGTCCTTATTCTGTCTCTCTCTGTAGAATGAATGGACTCTGGAGGGGTTATCAGGGGGGACTGTGGCTCAGTGGTAGAGCAGAATAAGCTGGTAGTAGGTGATGTGAAAGACTCCTCCATGAGACCACAGAGAGTTGGAGTAGGCAGTATTGACTTGTAGGCAGTATTGACCTGTTCTTGGTAGACCAAAATATAAGGTGTATGTGCGATTAGCCAGATCAAGGGAAGGAGCCTTATTCTGTGTTCCCTTCTTCCCCTAGTATGGTTGTGAGAAGGGAAAAGCCATGTGGCAGGTGATCATGTGTATGTATCCATTCTCTGTTACATTTGTTTGTCCTTCTTTCTTCTCTTCTGTCTCTCAGTCCATTGGAATTTGCATTGTTGGCCCCTCGGGACAGAGATCTGTCCTCCTTCACGTGGTCATTGACACAGCACTATATAGAGGGAAACCCTTCAGGCCACTAAAGAGGGTTGCTGCAGTATCTCCTTCTCAACTTGCTTTCTGTTTTGCAGAATCCTCTGTGCGCGATGTGAAGCAGCAGGCCAAGGCCCTCACCAACTACCTGTGGAGCCGCAAACGCCCCCTCGAGACAGAGGAGCTGTGCAGGAGGGCGCAGCAGCTAGAGCAGAAGCTGAAAGCAGAGGTGGCTACTCAGGGTGAGTATGAATTTAGAGCCGTCTGGGGTGGAGGTTGATACTGCTTTGAGTGAAGATTTCAGGGAAACATCCCACGAGCGCACACGAGTCTCCACTAAGTTGTGGCCTTTTGGATTTCTAGAATACAAGAAATGAACTTTAGTCCTCAGTACTGCAGAGATGTGTTAAAATCAAAGAAGGTACGGAACTAGTCATCTTTGTACTGTTTTAAATCCAAAATCTGTCCAACTCAACTTCTAGCCTCCAAGAGAGAGACTTACACGATGCACTTGGAAAGCTCATAAGCCAACTTACGGTGGGTGAAGGCCATCCCTTCTTTGTTCTCTGCCTCTGAGCACTGTAGACGTATTTCCTCTGAACGTGGGGGTTCCGTTCCTAAATTGTAGGCACCAGCTGAATTCCTCCCTCCAGCTATTTCACAACTTTTTTAAAACCAATGTTTCTTTCAACTCCTGCATCACAGAATTCTATTACTAACTTTTGTGTTGGATGGGAAACTTCCTTTAATAGATCCAGCATATATATCATTGAGCTACTTCTTTTTCAGAAGCTCAGTAACTTGTCCCATTTGGTGATTTTAGAGTCTGGGTTAAGGAGAAACTGTGCCTTTGTGTGCTTGTGTAGGAATCTTCTAGGCAATGTGCATTTGTAGATGAAGGTGAGGTTTGGCACTTTCCTCAGACTTGGAGAAGTCTCTTGTTTTCTGCACAGATGGGAGGTAAGTGGTTCCACCCCTCTCTGTCTTCTGCTGGCTTTCACAGGAGCCTGGGGGAGTGAGGAAGTGTTGGACTCCTGCTCACATTTGTCTGAGACAAGCTGAGAAGAGTAGAAATTATTTCTACTTCTGCATTCCTCTAGGGTATGGTGTGAAGTGAGAGGCGGGCCTTCTCACAGGAGAATCCAGCGAGTTCTCACCTAGAATGTACCTGAAATGACTGAGGATTTTTCTTTCCACTTGTGAGCTCTTTTCAGCCCAGGAAGAGGCAACGGATCCTAACTGTCCCCCACGGGAAAGGGCCATCCTTTCACTGTACTTCAGAGGTGATCAGGAGCAGTAAGGGATCCTGGCAGTCTGGTGCCTTCTTTCTTTGTCACGAGTTGGACACTTTTCCTTTTTCCAGCTGTCAGGAAGGGCAGAGTTGTTTGTTGATGAATGGAAACCCTTCACAATCATACGAAATATAGAATAACGATGTGATGATTTCTGGATTAAGGGGTTTTGACATTAGTAAAAAGTAAGCTGTTGATCATTACTTTCAGAAAGTGTAGATGTGACATGATACGAATATTTGTTTTGGAGAGAATCGGAAAACTTTTAGTTTGTTTTTGTTGTTTTTTCTGTATTATGTATGTTTTTGTATATGGATTAGTTGTTTTTGTTTTATTAGTACATGGGTAATTGTATTTTTTTAGGTTTGTCTTTAATTTAAAAAAGGAAGGGCAGGGTCATTTTTACTGCTTTCATTGGGCTGGGAAGCTCTTAGAAATGATGGATGCATTCAGAAGTGGGCAAGCCAGAATTTCTAGTCCAGGGTCAGGGGAGGGAACGGCCCTGCCCTTCTAGTGGACGGGGGAAAAGAAAGGGCTGTTCTCCTGCCTGGTGCCAAGCTGGGAGGCAATGTGTATTCTGAGTTTTATGTTGAGATATTACCCATTTTCACTCTCCCACGTGCCAGAAAAAGAGGCAGCTTGATGTCCCCAAGTTGTGGTGTGCTTGCCAAAGTCACCTGTAATTGGTGAATACCTGGCTGTGCATTTAGTTCTGTGGGAGAGACTGGGTGGCAGTTGTGGTATTTTTGTTTTTTTATCACAAGTCACCCTGATACTACTGTAATGGAAAGGATAGCAATGGCATATAGATTCCTCTTTTTCTTTCTCTTTTCAGATCCATTGAGTCAGCTGGATCGGGCCAAAGAGAAGGCCCTGAAGCAAAAAGTCCTGAAGGCCCTCCGTAAGACAACTTACCATTGGGTGGAACTTAAGTGAGTGTCCATGGCAGCCTTTACAGAACTCACGGGCTTGATTTCTGGAGCCCCAAATAGAACATACAACATAGTTGCTGAAAGACTGGGCAGTGATCCAGGCTGTCTCTGCTTCAGATCTTGCTTCTGCCGTTAACTGGTTATGTGGCACGAGGCAAGCCGCTGTCCCTCATCTCCGCCTCTCCACACCCATGCAGTATGGAAATAATACCAGCCTGCTTTATAAGGCTGCTGTTATCATTACTTTGCACTACTGTGAACACTGACAATGTTACGTAAATGCTTAGTACTGTGATTCTCTAGAACTTTGGACAGAGGGATGCCTATAAAAATCTTCCTTTTGCAAAACCCTTGGCAACCTTCCAATTTAAGATAGCTGAGCATGGTAAACCTTAAAGAACAACACGTTTTCAAGGTGTCTGAAGTAGGACGCTCAAAATCATACACTGTGAAAATCCTGTTGGTCTTCAACATCCTGAGAATGGAAGAAAAGCTGGTTTTATTCTAACAGAAAATATGCAAGATTGCTTTGATCTACAATAATCAAACTCAAATATTCTGTCCGTGCACCTGCGGCCTTCTCAGCCATCATTGGTTTCCCTTAATTTTGCCTGTATAAGTTTTGACTTTTCCCCAAAGCTTTCGTGGAGACTGGAAATGTGTAAACCAAAGACTTTTAGGTGAATTCAGTTTGCCAAATATGGTGCTGATATACTTGAATTTTTCATAATGGGCAACAAGAGCTAGCGAACACGGTGCTTTCGCTACATGTTTTGTCCAAGCCTTCAGTGGCAGTTTCCTGCCTCGCCTTCTGTTTATCCTGCTTTCCAGTCCCCTTGACATGAGTGCAGTATACGGAAACAGCGCCCCCTACTTGACTGGCTGTATTTTTTTCCCTCCCTAGTTATACTGAAGAGCTCAGTTTTTTGTACATGGCAGCTCGCATGGATGGGATGTTTGCAGCTGTGTCCCGAGCCTTCCATGAGGTGAGCTGCTGATTCAGCTGTTTTGGGTTGTCTGTCCCCAAATACTTGGGGTGAATTAGGAAGTCCTTTTATGCAACCCTAATTCAAGTGGTGAAAGGGTGGATGTGCCCACCTTTGCTATTATTTCAGTGTTGTCTTGTATTTAAGAGTACCGTTTCTTATGCATGTGTGGAAGAGGGAGCTCAGAAGCGGTGCTTATATGGCATTTAGACAAAGGAGCCCTGGACTTGTATTGCGACTGTTGGCCTCAGAAGTCTCTAACATCTGAATGTATGAAAAGTAGATGCTGCTTATTGGTCATGGCTGCATCCAGCTCCGTCCAACAGTCTCCCCTCCCAAATGAACGCTGGCATTAAACTGCAGCTGTCTTCTGTTTTAGTTTTTTGGATCCTGCAAGTTTCTTTGGGAGCAAGTTTCTTTCTGTCTGAAAAGCCGTATAAAGATATTGTACTGATTGTCCACCAAGAGAGCAAGATTATAACATAAAAACTAGATGATGATGTTAATCATAGGTGATATTTTATCCGACATTATGATCTTATTTAGGTTCATGTGGAGTTGGTCAATTGATTACTTAACTAGAGTTGGAATCAGACAGGATTTTCCATCCGCAGAATGGAGCTAGCTTTCTTGCCTCTTTCTGCCCACTGGTCTCTATGCTGCTCCTGGGGGATAGGAGAGGCCTGGGGCACAACAGAGGGGCGGGGTCTGCAGCAGGAACGGTGGAAATTTCCATTTTAGTCTGGATTCGACCCATCAAATTTAATCATGGCAGCCTTAAACGGCAGCCTGAATTTTCTGACCTCTTCACATTCTAAGCAGTCCTAAGAACCACCCTGTAAGGTAGGCCAGCATTTATAGAACAATTTTTCTTCCTTTTGTTCCTGTCAGATTCAGAAACGAGTCCCTGACTTTCAGCCCTCCACACTGTTGGATTTTGGCTCTGGGACCGGCACTGTCAGCTGGTAAGATATCTCAAGGAAGAAAGAGCGCTGCTTGTTCCTCTGTGGTTCTTGAGAGATTTGTGGAGACGGAAGGCTTGCTGGACTCATAAACTGAGGAGGCTTTTGATCTCCACAGGCCCTGCCATCTTCCTTGGGGGTGAAAACTTGCTTCTTATTTTCTTCCTTTCGCTTTAGGGCAGCACATAACATCTGGGGCAAGACATTAAAGGAGTACATGAACATCGACTCCTCCACTGCAATGTTGGCCTTGGCTGAGAGACTGATGAAAGGTGAGAACTGGAGGGAAGAATGGCGGGGGGGGGCTCGTGTCATTCGTTTTTCTGCTCAGTCGCCACCAGTGCAACATGCCCCATCGTGAATTGAACAATGGAGCAAAATAAATAACCCTGCAAAGTTGCGGAAACCTCCAAAGGTCATGGTAGGATTTTTTTCAGGCATAGTGTGCAAATATCTCTCAGTGGCTGTTCCAAAAGTCAAACTTTGCAGCCTGTTGTAAGCGATACGGATAAATTGCTCTGAATGCCGTTGGAATGGATGACGGCTCCTTCTGCCGTGAGGAAAGAGCCACCACCTGCAGCATCCCAGCCCTGTGTATTTTGTCATTTTTGTAACAATGCTGTTTGAAAGTCACAATGAGAGAGCTATCCAAGTGCAGAGAGGCGTAACCTTTGACCGGTGGAAATCAAACATATTCCCATGTTGCATTTTCACTGAGCATTGTCTGTATTTCTGAGCCTCTGTCTGCAGCCTGGAGGACTAGGAATGCGGGTTCTGTAGCATGGCTGTTGAATGCATAAAGCTGCCAGGCCCTTGGTCCATCAAGGTCTATATCGTCTAGTCAGGCTGGCAGCAGCTCTCCAGGGTCTCAGGCCAAGGTCTTTCACATCACCTATTGCCTGGAGATGCTGGGGATGGAACCTCAGGCCTTCTGAATGCCACTCTACCGTTGAGCCACAGCCTCCCTCCCCCCAAAAAATTGTCAAGGAGAATGGGAGCAGGAAGAAGTTGTTATCACATGGGCTTTGCCAGCAGAAGCTCCTGGGTTCAGTTTGCTTTTGCTCACTGTGTGAATCGCTGGTCAGAGGACTACCATGTGACATCTGCTGGGAGGGGGAAATTGGAAGACTGTAGTTGGAAATAAAGGTGGGGCTTTGCATGCAGACACTCTCAGGGTCAACCCTTCACATCTCCAGTTCAAAAAGGATCAAGTGAAGAATTGGAAGACCCTCACCTGAGACCCTGAAGAGCTGCTGTTAGTCAGAGGAGACTGTACTGACTGTAATAAAGTAACGCTCTGGCTCAGCAGACAACCACTTCAAGTGCTTGTGTTAATGTGTCACTTGACTTTTTCAACAAGAGTGAAGTCTTCTGATCTTATTCCTCAGTCTTCAGCTTTTAGCAGTTAACTGCTTAGAAGCAATTAACTCAGTACAAAGCTACACTAGATTGGGGCATGGCTAGTAGCCTTTTGTGGCCCCTACAGTTGATGACACAGTCTGGAATCTAGTCCTTTCCTTCCCCATAGGGAGGGGTGCAGAGGGAACTAAAGGACTGGCTTGATGGTAAGGATGCCAGTCTATACAAGCAACCCAGTTCTGCTAGCCCCTTGCTTCAATTCTGTGTTGGACATTAAGTACCTGTGCAGAATTGGAAAAAAGAAAACTTTCTAGACTCCTCTCTAATCCCAGGGTGTAGGTGATGCTGTGCAGAGGAACCAAACCTAATCCTAGCCTCGCTCCACCTACATAATAGCCTCTGAGCTGCTTCTCCTTTACCAGGGTCCTCCACTAGTCCAAGTTTCTACTTGTTGGCTGCTCTCTCCCCAGGGACCTCTCCAGGCCAGAATCTGTGCTTCCCTGGAGTCTATTTCCGGCAATTCCTCCCTGTCTCACCCAAGGTAAAAACAACTCCTCCCCATCTCCTCCCACGGGAACTGTGGTCAGAACTGCCTGAGTCTGTTCGGATCTTGTTAATTACTATTGGTAATTAACTGTCATGGGAGTTTTCACTATAGAGAGAGAGAGAGAGAGAAGCGGGGGGGGGAAGAGGGCAGTTCTGGTCTCTGCAAAATGAGACAGGTGTTGTTGTTTTTTTAAGTACAAGAAGTGGTAATTATGTATTAGAGTTCCAGGTTTGTTGTGCTTGACAGATTTCAGGAGGAAATGATTGTGAAGATATCCCTTTCACCCCTAGAACAGTTCACCCCTAGAAGAAATCTCTTCTGTATTTGGGTGATCATTTTGTCAGTCTAGGACGATCACGTACAACTTGCTCTGCCTTGCTCACTGCTGCATCTGCATCTGACGGGGAGAGCTGTGGTTATTGAAGGCTTATACTGCATTGGAATTGGTTTTGCTGCTACAAACTAACAGGGCAAACTCCAACTGACCCCAACACCAAAAGGAGATGTTTACATTTACTAGCAAAGGAATGTTTTGGTTGCACCCTCCCTCTCACGCCCTAATTGCCTCTTCTCTCTCCTCCCCTCCTCTTCCCTCCTCTTCTATATTTGACCAGTTTCTGTAACATGTATCTGACGAAGAGAACTTGATTCTCGAAAGCTTATGCTACAATAAAATTGGTTAGTCTTAAAGGTGCTACTGGACTCTTTTTGTTGATGCTGCTTAATAGTGTCTTTCCAGTATCTTGGGCAGGAAGAAGCCTTTTGCATTATAACGGCATCACTCTGGACTGTGGCTAATAATCTGTTCTCTGGTGCAGGTGAAGTTTGACCTTGTAGTGTCAGCTTTCTCCCTCAATGAGCTCCCAAGCTATTCACAGAGAGAAGAGACAGTACAAACTCTTTGGAGAAAGACCGATAGCTTCTTGGTGAGCGCTCCCTCCAACCTAGATTGACTCAACCTCTTCTTCCATATGTGCTCTCAGATGAATTCCATTTCCATCTATCCTGCCTTTGAGACACACACAAGGTCAAAGTCTCAATGGTCCTTGGACTTTGCCATACAATTTTTCATATTGCAAAGAGGAGCCTCATTAGGTGACTATCTTTCTTCAGAGGGGCATGTGTATGCGTTGAAATATCTCTCCAGTTTCCTAATGGCAGAAGCTAGATCCTCCCACTTCTGATTGCTGTTTCCACCTCTTCTCTTCTTCCCCGCCTTACATTATGTCAGAGTGAGGGTTCAAAGTCTTTTTGTCACTTCTGATTTGCCTTCTCAACAATAACCAAGGATTGGATCTTATGAACAAGTTCTGTGTGCCCTGGATGGTGTGCTGCCTCTTACATTATCATGTCCGTTTGCACGAGGCTCTGATCTTCCTCAAATAGAAGTGCTAGTAGAGGACAGAGTCCACTCCACAGCAGAGGATGTCCCGCACACACAGAACCTGTTCTCAGGATCCAAGCCCAAATATGATCTGCTTTGTGGTATGAGAAAGAAGTAACAGTGTGGGCCGCGCTTCCTGCCATCACTTTGGCCTTGTGCCATGCCAAATAAAGGTACACACATATACCGAGCTGTCGCAAAGTAACAGAGATGCCAATTTTTATGAGCCTTATCCACTGCCTCATCTCTTTTTCGAGCTATAGAACTTTTGATTTGTCCCTACTACGCTCACAATACTTCCTTCTCGCTCCTAAAAAGTCCTTGGGGATCACTGGGTTGGGGGAATCCAGTGTGGTGGTGGGTAGGCAGTATAAGCTGGAGTCTGGCGTGCAGCGAATGTCTGTGGCCTTCGTTCTTTGGATCAGCTTCAGGCCAGCTAAAATGTGTTTGGATGGGTTTGCCACTTGTTGGGTGCCTTCACCCCACGGTGAAGCCTCCCTTGCACTTGGGAAACAGAAGCCGTCTTTTGTTCAGAAGTGGTGTCTGGCAACCGACATTTCCTTCTTCTGCTATTCAGGTTCTGGTAGAAAACGGGACCAAGGAAGGCCATCAGATGCTCATGGAAGCTCGAGATGTCATATTAAAGGTGAGGCCCCTTGACCTGTTTGCACCCTGCCCCAGAACATGCATCAAGGCGTTCCTGCAGCCTTTTTCTTGACCAGGGGCGGAGGGAGGGAGGGACGTTTGAGGCTCCCACATTCAGTTCATCATAGTCCACTGGAGGCAAGGACCAAATGAAAGGGGGTGGGCAGGGATTTGTTTGCTGTTCCCCAAGCTGTATTTTTGTATCCTGAGAGGCATTAAACTCCCTACCCTATCTGATAATGATTGTAATCCTTCCCAATTATTTCCTTAAAAATGTTCCTTAATCCAACTCAGGTGATTTAGGAGGGGGACGATTTTTGCCACACAACCTCAAACTTCATTGTTGGTTCATTTTACTGAATTTCCTGCTTTTCTTTCTAATGTGGACCCAAAGCAGCTCACAACATTCTCCCTTTCTCCATCTTATCTACACAACCACCTTGTGAGGTGGGTTCAGCTGAGGATGTGTGACTGGCCCCTCCTCATTAGCAAGCTGCCATGGCAAAGTAGAGATTTGAACCTGACACTAACCTGTACACCAATCTGGCTGTCATTGATTGGCAGGTGGAGGTATGGTGCGCCATGTAGGTTTTTTGTTGTTGGGACAGGAAATCTTTCTCTTCCACAGAACTGTTAATTTGCCTGAAAAGGGCGGGAGGAGCTCCTGCCATTGCTGTTTTGCCTGCTCAGCTTTTTTGCCCAAATTTCTGTCGTAATAGGAAGCCTTGAAATAGGGTATGCGGGGGGGCAGAAAGAGGGGGAGTGACGTATTTATTAGTTGGTATGGGGTTGTGGTTGAACTATCGGACTAGGGCTGGGCAGAATGCGTTACAAATTGCTGCTCATCTGTGAAGCTCCCTAAGTGAACCTCAGGCTCGTCATTCTCTCAGCCTAACCCACCTCACAGAGTTGTTGAGAAGATAAAGAGGGAAGCGGGTGCTAAAATGGAGGAGAAAAAAGGACCCACCTGAGTTCCTTGGAGGAAGCGATAGTCCTAATGTCCTATTGACTCATTGCTTTGCTTTGCTTCCCATATTCAGGGCACAGATAAAGTAGTTCACGACTCCCGAGAACCTCACATTTTTGCCCCGGTAAGTGTTAAAACAACCTGGAACAAAGGCTGGCAAAAAGGGGAGGGTGGCGTCAAGGCCCTGTTAGCTAGGATATTGGCTGAGATGTTGGGAGGGTTGTGATCTGAAGGCATGCGGCAACTTGGACTGATGGGGACGAGGGCGATGTGAAACCTGCCAGCTTGTGAGCCCTACTGATCAGGCGCCCGGAAAGATTCACCACAATCGAATGCTAATCTCTTCCCTCCCATCTTTCTCTCCCACGGTCAGTGTCCGCATCATTTGCCGTGTCCCCGCTTAGCGTCATCTGATTGCACTCTGCCTTGTAACTTCATCCAAGCCTATCACCCCCTGCCTTTCAGCTGGGTAAGTGCCCTCCTTAGCTGTGTTACACGGCGGGTGACTTCATTGGCTGGTCTTGCTGCAGACCATTAGAATTACGTTAGAGAGTTTTTGTGTCCCGTAGCAGCTTTGAGCATGAACAAGAGGCGCTCTCTGGGCGGCTGGAGCAAGTGATTCTTTCTCTGTGCCTTCGTTTCTCTGCCTGTCGTGATGATCACCATCCCTTACAGCGATGCGAATAAGGTTAGCTTAGGTAGTTTGTCTCAAGTGTTTTGATCACTTTGATGATGATGATAACAACAACAACAACAACATTTGATTTATATACCGCCCTTCAGGACAACTTAATGCCCACTCAGAGCGGTTTACAAAGTATGATAGCAGCTTACTGCATGTTTTGCTTGCCAAAGGTCCTGGACTCTCCCATTTAGTGATCACTGTGGGAGATATTTGTAATTCTGCTTGACATCCTGGAGAGAAATACTCAGTGAATGGACTGATAATATGTATAAGGTAGTTTCATTATACTGGGAAGCTGCTTGCAGAAGTGTGTATCTGGGGGAGGGGGGGGAGCGGTCTTTGAATATAATAGGATGCTGGTTTTCTATCTTCTGTACTTGGGGGGTGGGGGCTGGCAGCAGGAAATGAGCAGGTAGAGTTTGTCTCCAGTCTGCGCCCAGTGGGGTGGGTGTCATCAGTTGTAAGAAACTATGCATATATATACATTTTTCCTTTTGGTGTTTGTCGTTGTAGGCTGTATTTACAACTCAGGATGAAAGTGACGCAGACCTTCTTGCCTAAACTGGTCTCATTCCCACAGCTTGCTCTGTGGATACGTCCATTTTACTCAGAATGGAGTCAGTGCTTTATAACAACCAGGCTTGCTTTTACTATGGGGCATGGTGTTGTCGAAGCCCATTAATTTGTGCCCTTTGCCTTGGAGTCTTCATAAACAAAAAGAAGCCCTGTCTTTCTAGCTCCACCTCTGTTATCCTCGAGGAATGTGGAGGTGGGGATTTTCCAGCGTGCTGAATTGCAGCGCATGCACCGTACATTAATTTGGGCTTTGCTAAATACAGGTCAAATTACAAAGGTTATGGGCTAGGTAGACCCGCCCTTCAGCTAAGACCTGGAAGTAGATCTGAGTGGAACAGACTTAAATGTTGCTAAAGTCTTTTCCCCCCTCCTGTATGTTCTTCCAGAACCCAGACTTGAAGGAGGAGAGATTCTCTTTTTTGATCATGCAGCGAGGGTCAGGGGAGACAAATGAATCCTGGCCTCGAATAACCCAGCCTGTCCTCTGCCGAGCCCGCCATGTCCATGTCCACTTGTGCTGTGCTGACGGCTCCCTCCAGCATGCAGTCATAACTGCTCAGAAACATGGCAGGTACTGCTTCCTTTATCCTCATTGGGCCACTGGCTCCAGTTTTTGATTTTCGAGGGTTAAAGAGTGACAGCTGAGTTCGTGAATGCATGCTTGGAATCTTCACCTGTAGCTTCTTCTTACAGGGACCTTTACCGATGTGCCAGGAAAAGCCACTGTGGAGACCAGCTACCGGTTTTGAACCTTGATAGCGAACCAGCTTTGGAAGAACAGATGGACCATATGAATAAAGGCCAGAGTTGATAAAATCCTGTGTCGCCTGCCTTTTTCCAGAACAGATCTCAGCTTCTTGGGAGCATCTATATCCTGCTAGTGTGTCAGCCAGTCCTCCATCTTAGAGCCATAGGCGAAGTCTAAACATTCCTGACTTGGCCTAGGGGTGGGATCCAGAGCACCGAAGTTCATTAGGTCTCAGCCCACATTTAGTGTGACATCTGTTCCTTCCAGTTGTTGGGTGTGTGTGTGTGTGTATTTGGTTTTGTCTGCCACTATTGTAATATCTCTGGGTGTGCAGTGGCTATCTGTTCAATCACCACCACTGCCCCACCTCTAGACAAGGCTACAGTTTATTGCCACCCTGCCTAGTGAGGCAAGGACAAAAATAACACTCCACTATGGTAGGATTGTTTCATTGATGTGACATTCCTTCCGTTATGAACAGAATTGTAATATCAGTAGTGCTCTTTTGCATCAATGTCTACTTATACATAGTGGATTCATTCACAAAATATAATACACAATATAATGTCATTATTCTAATTTATATAATACGATACTATCACAGTGCCGGGTTATGTTTGTCCTTGCCACATTATACACTGCCTCTCCCCGCTTTGTCCCCGCCTAGTGATGCATGGAAGGGACTTGGAGCTCAGAGAAACGGAAGCTCCGTGTGATGTGTCTGTCGCTAGCCTATACCATTACAGGTGGGGGATTGAATGCTTGAATCCTCATCCTTATATCTGTGTAGGTAAAAAGATAAAGGTAGTCCCCTGTGCAAGCACTAAGTCATTACTGACCCATGGGGGGGACGTCACATCACGACGTTTTCTTGGCAGACTTTTTACGGGGCGGTTTGCCATGGCCTTCCCCAGTCATCGACACTTTACCCCCAGGAAACTGGGTACATCTGTGTAGTACTACTTTATCCCGCTTTTCATCCCAGGAAATCCGGGTAGTGTACACTGTTCTCTTCTCCTCATTTTTTTTTAAGTACTGCAAATACATTGAGTACTGGTGTGTTGAGACAAGGGTTATAGCAGAGCCTTTCTCCCTGGTTTTGTGAGCATTTTATGTGACCAAGCTGTTCGTGCATTCTTCACTTGCTTTGTGAAGCAGTACAACCCAGCGGTGGATATGGTCGGGTCCTGTCTTAAGGGGCTGCGAATTGTAACCAAAACTCACAAACAAGCTTATTAATGGATGTTGGAATGAAGGAGGCGGAGAGGTAACCGCTTCTGAGTCTTGGGCTCAGGATGATCTAATGCCGATGGCGACTTTGCATTTGATCAAACCGACTTAAGAATGGTTAAAAGAAGACTTTTCCGGAAGGTATCCAGTTCTCAATTGAGTTAGTGGTGATGAGTCTGAAACCAAAAGGAAGTAGGAAGTCTGGACTGGTTTGTTATTAGTGATCTCATGTATACAGCGCTGGATTCTGTTACCAGTTAGGGACGGACGGGGGTGTAGGTCAAGCAGGTTTGCCAGGAATTTGGTTTCAGTTTCTAGCTGTGGCCTGAAAGAAGGAAGTTGGGATAGTCAGGATCCCTTAGTTGTGTACTGTAACTCCAGGAGAGGGATTTGTGTGATTAAGTTTGTGTTATGATGCAGAGGAGGTCGAGGGAAAGACTGGTTCCAGTTTGTGGAACCATAAATGAATTTAAAAAGAGTCAAGTGGAAACTTAAAGAGCTGCTAGTGTGTTGAGGCAGCTGTTGCCCACCTTCTCAATAGTTTATTTTAAAACATTTATATGCTGCTTTTCCACCTGTGGCAGCAAACATTAAAGCATTTAAAACTTTAAAACACCATTGAAAATGTATACTTAAATATTTAACAATACAATAAAAACAGAGACATACAAACACACAACCAGGAAGGAGAAAGGCCTTCACCCACTGGTGGAAGACTGGGCCAAGCTAGACATGCAGATTTTTAGAGTTGGGTTTGGGTTTCCCAGACCCAGCTCAGGTTTCTGCAGTCATACAGCAGTTAAAAAGTAAACAAAGAGCCCAAATGGCCTCAGAATGCCTCTGTGTGTGTGTGGGGGGGGGGCTCTTCCCTCAATCCGTTTCCCTGTCAAAATAGCACAGGGGGAGGTTTTCCCCTCATGTTTTTACGGCTCCAGTGCCCAGAATACTCCACATTTAGCAGAAAAAATGGGGGGGGGACTTCTCTCCCCTGCTATTTTGACAGGAAAACAGATTGAAGGGGAAGGGAAGAGCCCCTGTTCCTTCCACAGAGGCGTTCTGAGGCCATTCAAGGTTTCCTTTATTTTTAATAGCTACTCCCCAAAGCGGCTGTGTAACTGCAGGGAACCCAGACCCAACTCTTTAAAAACCTGCATGTCCGCTTGGCCCAATGATAGAGGAAGACAGGTGATTCTCCCTGGGGAGGGAGTTCCAAAGTTTCGGCGCCATGACAGAAGGCTCTTTCCCGGGTGGCCACCCATCTAGCCTCAGGGGTACCCGAAGTGAGACCTCCGAAGATGACCTGGGTTGAAGGGTCAGTCATTTTGTACTGCCCTAGATGGATCTTCTGCTCCAGCAATGCATCTCCACCCCCTAGATTGCTTCAGGAATTGGCCTGAAGCAAAGCACAAGAGCTGTATAAGCCGAAGCAGCCACTCCTTAAGGTGTTTCTGACACCCACTGGCCTCATTCCCAACTGCCACTCGCCGAAACTGGGTCATGCAGCTTAGAGAAGTCTGGCCATGATGCAGTTTCAAGCAGCGTTACGATGCTGTGTCCATGTGATTGTTCGTGGGAGCTGATAGTTCTGTGTTCTCCTCCCAGCTCGGACGGGGATCTACTTTTTGGTGGAGGGGGTTGGGGGGCAGGGAGAGCACAGGGCAGGTCTGGTTTCTGAGATGGCAATTCTAGGCACGCCTGTAAGAACCAGTGAAATCAAAGGGGTCATTGACGCAGAGTTGAACCAGCTCAGGATCCAGTAGCGTTCCAGAAGTAAAGTATGTGTGGGCCTGGCCACTGTCTGGAGAGGAGAAGCCTGGAAGCAGCATTGTCAGTAGTTAACACTCCTAAGGCACTTTTACACAATGAGTGATTAAAATGGAACTCGCTGCCAAAGGATGCCGTGATGGCCACAAGCATAGATGGCTTGATAAGGGAATTCGATCCATGGAGGAGAAGTCCATCCGTGGCCTAGTAGCCATGGTGATTAAAGCGAACCTCCACGTACAGAGGCAGTACAGACCTCTAAATGTCAGTGCTGGGAAGCAAGCATCAAGGAAAGCTTCTGTCTCCACGGCCAGTTATTTTTCCTCCAGAATTAACTGGCTGACCACTGTGAGACAAGATGAGGGGGACTAGATAGACTACTGTTCTTGATCCGGCAGGGCTCTTTTATATTTTACGTATTTTTGTCCAGCGATGGGAAGGATAACCTTTGCTGTGTAGAGGAAACTGGACTGCAGCTATGAGGACTTGTTTGTTTGCTCTATAAAATTAATAGCTTAGGTTGTAAGAGCAGCCAGCCGCCTCCAAGCGAAAGCTTCGGGTGTGGCTGTGCTAAGCCTGTGAAACTTGTCTTGGGCCTTGAGGGGAAAGAAAGCCAGGCTGAGATTAGCCAGGTTTAGCGAGAGGAGGGGTGCTTGTCTGCTTTGAAGTATGATTTTGATCACCCAAAATAACCTTTTGTGATGCTTGGTTTCTGTTACTGTATTACTCTTAATAGCTGACACCTCAACCGCAGCAATCCATTCCTTTCTCTTTATTTAGAACTTCCTTTGATTGTTAGATGAGGCATTTTTGGAGCACCAAGTGTGCTACTAATCCATGATTTCTCTGTTACACGGAGACGTTGTGGTTTGCCAGCACAGCCTGCAGAGTAGGCCAGGCCAGCCTCTCTCCACCATTTGCAATCGTTAGGGCTGCACAGAATGTGGTTGAGGGCATTATGCAGGTCCTGCAGGATACCTGCTCATTTCGTCCTCAGTGATGTAACTCAACCTCCGCACCTTGCGATCTCTTTAATAGAAGTTAACGGCATAAGCCTTTACAGGTTGAGTCTCTTCAGAAGCATGGTGCAACTCTTCCTTCTGTTTCAAGGGCAAGTAGCAATGTGATTATCATTTTCCATTCATAGGGTGGGGGGCCTGAGAGTAGAGCACTGACTGAGCGGGCACTAAAAACTTGCATGTCTGTCTAGCTTGGCCCAGAGTATTCCACCCGTGCGTAAAAGACTTCCCTGTTTGATTTGGCATACCCCCTCCTCCCTGGTTGTGTGTTTGTATGTTTATAGAGGGGCGTTATAGACCTTGGGTCATGGTATGAGCCAGTTCTGTGAGTCTTGGTGGCAGGCGCAACTTGTAAACAGACTGGCAAGCAGTCCCAATTTTAACAAGCGCTTTTGTTTGGCATCTTGCGGCAGAGCTCTTTGACGTGGCTGCGTTGGCCATGATTCAAGTCTCCTATGGAATGTTTACAGAATCAAATTATGTATTTACGTAATGAAAAGGAATGGAGTGGGCTGGGCTGCCCAAGAGGAAGGGCAGTCTTTTCTTCTTTGGAGTATCGGGATGGTTGCTCAACTTCCCAAGAAGGTGGCCAGGGATGGAAGCAAGGAAGAGAGGGAGGAACCTAGGGAGCAGAAGGTAGAAAAGAGAGAGAGGAAGGTGGAATAGGAGAGGGCACCATGGTGAGGAAAGTTAGACCAATGGAGGGAACCGTGAAGTGGGGGAGGAACCAAATCATGAGCAGAGAAAAAGCCACCAGGAAGTGGAACTAAAGGAGGAAGAGGTGGCAGGAGAAACACATTTGGTCACCACTGGGATATCTGGATGGTCTTGCCATGTTTGGTACATGAGGATTATTCCTCCTGATCTTTTCCCCACTGGTATCGTCAACGGGAGAGTTGTATCGGTTCGAGTGAAGGTGAAGTTGCTTTGAGGATTCTGCTTGAGAGAGACCATTTAGTGAGAGGAGTGACAAGTTTCCAGGTCCAATTCGACTGAGGAGCTGGGGTAACAAGGACCCAAGGGCCGCATCTTCTAGCTTCCTTTCTATTTCCTGGTGGACCTTTCCGTGCCAAGATGGATCCCTTGCTAGGAGTGAAAATCGGCTGCTTGGCGGGCCTGCTGGTGGTCCCTCTCCTTTGTGGACTCATCCCAGCTCAAGTCCAGTGGTTCCAGGTCAACATGGCCAGAGGTGAGGTGGCAACAGAGGGAGGAGGAAATTTCCTTTATGAGGGGTGGCTGCAATGTGATGCTAAGAGCACCACTGTGCACTAGAATAAGCACGACCTTGTCACACACACATTATCAGAATGGTCTGATAATCATTCCCAGTTCGAACCTCGTTTCTGCCCTAGGCTAAGCAGCTGTCCACTCCAGCGCTCCTCACTTACTGTGGAGTTGTCATTATCTGGCGTCTGGAGCATCACTGCCTGTGTTTACAGTTGGGATGCTTTTTTCAAAGTTTCATATTGTCCTTCCCCTCCCACACTACTGTTGTGGAAATTAAATTCACTGGAAGCCAGGGTGCACCTGCCTCCCATTAATTCTCATGCATGTAAATGCACGTGTGTGAAATTATGTGTTGTGCAGCCTGCCACTTCAGCATCAGTAGATAGACATACTGGTTTGGATCCATCCAACTCTTCTGCCAGTGAAAAAGCAAGGGCATATCAAAAAGGCTATGCTGAAGGGCCTGCATTGACAAGACACACGGAACAGATTATAGTGACAAGGTGAAAGGAGCAAGAAAACAAAAATTTAGTTGGATCCAACAAGTACTTTTGAAGTCTTGTAACGTTAGAGTAACTTTTTCTTGATATGTTTAAATCAGCAGAATAACAGTGTATAGAAGCTGGAGAAAAATCTCTATTTGTGAGCATAAGTAGGTGGAAATACTCAGGCAGTGATGGCTTGGTTCAGTAATTGGGGTCTTCCATAAATGGGTCTCTAATTTGTATGAAACATTTGTGAGTCTTATTGCCCCCTATTCTCCAAACAAAATTTGCAGCAGCAGGATAATTGATAAGGCTGCCACCCGTGTGAAGAAATCCTTGTGGGTTCAAATTCCTCTCTATGAACTGAAATGTAAATAAAACAATGGCTCAAAAAGAAGAAAAATAGAATTTGATTTTTGGCAATGCTTAGTGCTGGCGATGATTATCCTCACTGATAGGCGTGACAAATCAGACTGTAAGGTGTTTGCCGTCTAAAACTTGATGTGAGGGAGGTGGCTGCAGGATAATCTGGGGAAGAATGTGTTCATTCTGGTCACATGTGTGTGGGCTTAGTTGCAGCAGGGAAAGGGGACACGTGACGCAGAGGCACTGTGACATAACAGCAGGTATTCTAAAAGATGGGGGCCAGAATGCTACTCGTTAAAATTCTTGCTATTTAAAAATTATTTGTATGTTATTTATAGCCCACCTTTCTCACTAGAACTGGAGGCGGATTGCACAGTGTGAGTCAGTACAGTCATGGTTGTGGATTTTCCGAGCTGTATAGCTGTGGTCTGGCATGCCAGTCACAGTTGCTGGCGAAACGTCAGGAACTACAATGTCAAGACCACGGCTATACAGCCCGGAAAATCCACAACAACCATCGTTCTCCGACCGTGAAAGCCTTCGACACTATATCAGTACCATCAGTTTCAAAGACATTTCAATACACATGTAATAGGGTATATACATGCAAATTTGCAAAGATTTAAAACCAGCATAAATCCAATACAGAAATGCTGAAACAGAGTATAAGTAATTCAAAGACTGACATATTAAACAACATGGGATCTAGCCAGTAGTATCATACTTAACAGTAACAGTAGTAAATTCTATTGTTACTCCTTATCACTTTACTGATACATCTCTTTGAGACAGCTTCCTTATAGTACAGCTCTCTTCTCTAAAAAAGCCCTCTCGAATCATTCAGTTTTGCATAGTGTTAGAATATGTAATCTGGGACACATTTCTAATCGGTCAAAAGACTTTTAATCAATTTGGTCCTCCGAATGTTGAGGCTATAGCAAAACTGGCGTACGTTACTGAGTTGTTACATGGCTTACTGAGTTAACGTACATGAAATGTTTGGAAACCACCTACAATGTAAATAATCACTTTTTCTGTAAACAGCTTGGTTGTCTCTGCTTCACTGAGTGTATCCGCACATGAGATGCTGCGCTAGAGCAAACATTTACAGCTGGATTATTCTTTATGGGCCAAACAATCCACGATTGCCTGTTTGCTTTATGCTTAGATCCACTGCCCAACCTGTCCCAAAGTCTTGGGGCTGCTACTCATTCATCTTGTAGCAGAGCATCCCATTAAACCAGAATAAATCAATGGCTTTCTTAAACTAAAAAATCAAAGATTTTACAGAATTAGCACAAATACTTTATTTTTTAAAAAATTAGACCCATCCCTTCAGGCAAAGGCTTTCACGATAAAGCTTCCACGATAAAATCAGCGGCAACTGAATCCATTAAAGTGAAAGAAGTAAAACTGGGTCCATCTTTTTAAAACCACACTTATTTTTCAAGCATCCTTCTTAGTGCTGAGGATACGGAAATGGAAGTACCACTAACTCTGGCATGTCCTTCAAATTACAAAACTGGATTTGGGGAAACCAGGAAGCGTGTTTTAGTACGTTCCTCCTTCTTGTCGTTTTGAAGACTGATCCATGTGCCCTTGTTTTCTCATAATTCAATGCCCTGCACGTGTGAACAGTCTTACTTCAAAGGTTATGTTGTAGGGGGATAGAAAACCTCTGTCCATGGAACTGGGTCTCCATTTCACATGTGAAAGTTATTATTTGATGTGAGTAGTTTAGTAAGTGCTTGTATGTTAATTAACCTGTCGAATAACACTGTGACTGCAATTGCTTTCCTGTTAAACTGGACTCTCCCTGTTGTTCGCCCTTTCTCTTTTCAGGGAAGCATCGGCGCATCCTTAGCTTTATTGGCTGCTTTGCGGCCGGTGTCTTCCTTGGGGCCTGCATTATGCACATGGTGGCCGACGCATTGGGGGACATCCGAGAGGAAATAGAAAAGCAACAGGTGAGTGCCACGACTGGGGGCCTCTTATTTTGAATTATTTTCAAAAATCTGACATTCTCTTAGATCTGATGAGATTTTTTTTCAGCCTTCTGAATTTATAGATGATGCTGAGGCTAGGATTAAATGCAATTAAAAGGGTAATTGCTGTCAAATTAAGCAGTCACTCTTAAAACTGAATTTCAACAACATCGTGCTAAATGAAATTTAGTATTCAGAGACGAGTTCAATGAATGACATTTGCCAAACTAGTTTGAACTGGAATGAAATCCTCAGAAACTATATATCTATTTAGATATCTTTACCCTGCTTTTCTCTCTGATAGGGAAATTAAAGCAGGTTATAACATCAATCTCCATCCATTTTATCCTCACAACACTCTTGTGAGGTAGGTTAATCTGGGTGAGTGACTGGCCCGAAATCACCCAGGGAGCTTCTACGGCAGACTGGGGATTGAAATCTGGGTTTCCCAAATCATAATACAACTTTCTAACCACTGTACAATGTATATGCCCCTGTCTTAACCCCAAATGTATGCTGTACTGTTTTTATAAACAGGGAAGTTTCGTCTCGAAGCAGAACAGTACATCTGAAAGTGATGATTCTGAGGTGAGTGCCTTGACCTTTGACCTCTCTTCTGTCCTGGAGTTATTAAAGGAGAGGGCAACCCGCAACTGCCACTCAATTGAATTAATAGCCATTTCCCAAAGATCTTTCTCCAAATAGAGAAAGAAGGCCAGGACTCTGCTCCCAGTGGATCAGATCCAAAATGTATGACTTTGGTAAACGAGTTCTGGGTGGAGGAATGGAATAGAGGTGTGGAATTGTAAATTGCTCAGCACTGGGCTTTGTATGGCTTCAGCAGGATAGGATCTCTACTCTTGCAAGATTTGCTGTCTTGGGAGAAGATGTTGATATGACAGGACTGAAATGTCAGGAGTGTGCGCATGCTTCCTCCAGCATGCACACGTTGAGCATGTAACAAATTTGCATTCTCCCTACACTGGACTAGAACTGCTTTACACTAGGTAGCTTTCATACACAGATGCCTCTTAAAAATGACACCACCCTTGAGTGCGTAGAATGATGTGTACAAACTGTAATCCTTTGCAGAGAGGACGTGCATGAGGGAAAGCAACCCCTGCCGAAACATACCTCTGTACTCACATGTTGGTGTACACTTTTGTACAAGTCTGTCTTGAGTCCTAATGGAGCTAGCCTCATCATAGTAAAGTCACTTGTGAAGCAGGAACATGCCTGGAAAGAAATCCTATGTGGCTTCTGTTGAATGCCACCTTCTGGAATAGCCATAACATTGCCCATGGATATTTCAGAACCTGTGAAAAACTCCATAATAATTGTGGCTCTTCTAGTATTAACTACCCTTATACATAACTGAATAGAGGCTCTGGGATTTCATAAGCATGCATTAGATATGAAATTTTATAACCATGCACTAGATACTAAATCAAACTGGTTCTGAAAGACAAAGAGTAATGAAAACTACACATAGAATGTTCTTTGAGAAATGACTCTCCATAGACTGGGGAGTAAGCAGAAGCTGTTAATTGACTTCAAAGTGGAGCGGGGGGAGAAGTGGTTGGAGGCAGGTATTTTGATCTTAGACCTTGGGGTCGAATTAGAGAGCATGGAGCACAACAGTATCCATGCATCTTACTGTATCTTCACTCGCCTCCCCTTTGTCTCCCTCCATGGCAGGGATACCCATTTGGAGAACTCATCATCTCGTTCGGCTTCTTCTTGGTGTTTTTCATTGAGAGCATGGTGCTGTACTGCTGTCCTCAGGCGGTTCATTCGCACAGCGATCCCGAAGCCCACGACGATCACAAGGGTGCGCCCGAATCGCACAGCTCCTTCCGAGCGTTCGTGCTCTTCCTTTCGCTCTCCTTCCACTCGGTCTTTGAGGGCCTCGCCATTGGTGTGCAGAAGGAGGAGACGGGGGCTGTTCAGCTCTGCCTGGCCGTGCTGATCCACAAAGCCATCGTGGCCTTCAGCTTGGCCTTGAAGCTCGTGCAGAGTGGCACCAGGACCCAGTGGAGGCTTCTTTACCTGGTGGTCTTTGCCCTGATGTCCCCTGCTGGTATTGCAATAGGAATTGGGGTGTCACTTTCTGACAGTGATGGAAGTGGCCTGGCTCAGGCTGTGCTGGAGGGGGTGGCAGCCGGGACGTTCCTTTATGTCACCTTCCTAGAGATCCTGCCCTATGAACTGCGCTCACATGAAAGCCCTCTTCTCAAATTCTTCTTCATCAGCCTTGGCTTCTTTATCATGGCCGTCATTGCTATTTGGGCATGAAGGACCTGTTGCGCAAGGTCTTCATGGAAACCGATCACTATTTCTCGGACCAAAAAAGCACAACTTTAAGATTGCCCAAGAAAGGGAAGACAAGGGAAGACAAAGATTTCCAAATCAACGCATTGGATCGAGAGACCAAGATATGTGAACCTGTGCCGCTTTCCCCTGAGTTCATGGAAGCCATCGCCAATGTCAACAGACTAGGCCAAGAGATTGACATGAGCAATCTTCCTGAGTCTTCCTGAAGGGGCACAATAAGGGGGGCTTTTGCTTGAAAGGAATTCTCAGTTTAAAGAATAAAGACAACTTGCAAGTTTTCATGGTATGGATGAAAACATGCAATGTGGTGTTTCATGTGACTTTAGGTAGGCAGAGGGGTTGGAGTAGATGAGAGATCTGACCCCAAGCAAGAGACTGGTCTCTGTTCTGCCTTAGGCTGGGGGGAAAGGCGCCTCCATCATAAACGGGCCTTCTTCCAACTTAAGCTGCTCTTCCGTTGGAGGAAGGCTTCACACTTCGCTAGCAGAGTGGTGCTGTACATACCAATGGCCCTCTTCATTTGCTACCTTGTTCTTACTTCCAGTCACTCTTTTTTGTCAAGGAGGGTAGTAGTATCCAAGAATTTCCTCCAAGGCTTGAGGGGTTGGTTTGGAAAATGTTGCTCCATACACGTTAGTCCCAGGTCTTCCTGTTTTGGGTTAACTATTCTGAAGCAGACGTTGCCGTTTGTAGCATTTTGTGACCAATTATCCAAGTTACTGTCATGACAGCTGCTCATTCTAGGATTTTTGTTTGCAGCAGCTGAACTCCAATTAATCTCTTACTAAGCCATGTAAATATACTTCCTAGTTCTGATATTTGGGGTTCTGGCTGTTCTGCCAGCTGGCCAGTGATTAGACCCGAGTTGGAACTTCTGTGATGCTTCCACTGAGATCAGACTTGCCAGTCTCGTGATTCTCTTGGTAATGATGTTTGCTTCCTGCTTTGGCTGGGATACAGGTTGCATGACACAGGGATGGTGGTTCTTGGTGCTATTCCTGCTGCTTCCAGTATGCCTGTCTTTCAGCCAGGTTTTGGATGGCACGGGCAGCAGGAAGGCAAAAACCTTCAACAATGAAGCGTGCCTTGCACAGTGAATAAAGTTATTTGTGAGTTGGTGTCCCTGTGTCTTCCTGAAACTGCTGGATTCCACAGCACCTCTTGGAGGCTTCTCATTTGACTTCTGAGTAGTTCTTTGAGGGTTTGAACGGACTGCATCAACTCAGATGGCTTAAATCCAAAGTAACTCCTCCACCATTGGAGCTACTGTAGATGGCCATGAGTGAGAGACGAAGTATGCAATAACATAACCAAGATTTGGTTGCCCCAACCTGGTTCTATAAAGAATAAATGAATTGTGGTAGTTTCTGGGGATGGCAAGGTATGCTGCAATTCCCATCATGATCTGCTCGGCTACGCCCAATACCATTCTGAGGCCTATGGCAAATTTTGAGGCCCCTCTGTCTGGATGAATTATGTCTGCTACAGACACTCTTTAATTTCTGTTGCAAACTGCGTGGAGGGCTTCTGCAGATAGGAAGGGAATCAACCGATCCTTGCCTTCTTGGCAATGCTGCTCCTATTCTGCATGAGAAGGGTAACCAGAATGGGTTGTTAATTTCCTCTTCATCTCCCTGAAGGGGAGGTGAAATTGACAGAGCCTTCATGGAGGTGAAGAGGAAATTAATAAACCCTCTGATGAACTATATTTGTCTGCTCTGTAGGAGGGAGAAATTGACAAGAGTCTTCAGCTCTGTCTTTTTAAATTATGCTTCCTGGCTAGCATTGAGTGTTCTCGTGTAAGATGTCTCGTGCATAGAGGCGCTCAGAAACTGCCTTCAGCCTGTAGACCTGCTTCTCACTTGCAGCATCTATAAATCTTCCCTGCAATTACTTGGAGCATTTGTACCATCTGTGGCTGAGAGGGGAACGGACCTTCAATGTCATAAAAAGCAAGCTGTTGTCCATAGGGAGCAATGAAAAGTCACATAAACAGAGAAAAGGAAAGAGAACCAAAAGCCTCAATACATGAACACGGAAGGGACGTGGGAAAGGAAGAGACCCAAGGCCACTGGCACCTGGGGAAAAAACGTAGATTGGCTGAAACCTTTTCCCGTGCAAACCAATAATCCTTTTCTGCTTTTTAAGAATTTAGGGTCAGTTCCTATTAATTCCTTTTTGATCAAAGAGAAATTTTAAGAGGGGGGTTATCTAGAACATCAGAATTTCATTCTATTGATGAGTTAAGCGTGTTAGAGACAACCTTAGCTTCCATTGTATATAGCAATGGAGGACTTCTGCACGTAAAGCAGGTGAGGATCTTTTGATTCGTTTCCTTCCTGGCAAGGTCACTCCCATCATGAACCTGAAGTCAACGCCGATTTTCTAACCCCTAGCTTTATTTGTTGATGAGCTGTGCCTTCCAGAGACAACAATGACTTCCAATGTGATAAGTGTGTGTGTGTGTGTGTTGGGGGGGAGATCTGGCAACCACATGGGCCAGGATGTTCTGATGTCCTACACTTTTGTACGGCTACTCCCACAGCTATCCTGAACCTGGTGAATAATTTTGAGATTCATATCTTCATATTCTGAGGAGTTAGCATGCCACAGATGGACAAACAGAAGGATCCTTTAATTATTATAGATTTCTTTACTTTACTGATAGCCCACCTTTGTTGCAGAGACTCAACAAGAATTATTATTTTTTATCAAATTTATACCTTGCCTTCCCTGTGACTGGACTCAGGGCAGCTAACAACCATATATTATACAATTAAAACCATTTACATGTATAAAAAAACATTAAAAAACTGGTGTCATGACAATTCAATCATAAAAAATAAGACATTAATCAAACAAGGCTTTTGGACAAAGGTTACAGAATGAGTAGATAATATCAACCACAACTGCCTAGGCAATGACCAAGGCAACACAATGCACTAAAAGCAAGATGATACTTAAACATTGAAGTGGATGGCATTCCTTTTCCATTATAAAGCACCTTCCTGGATGAGTCCATTCTATGGCTGTTCCAATCCCTTTCTAAAATTGCACTCTTGGATATTTCTTGTTTGCACATTCTGCAGAATGGCAGAAGTGTCGGATGGAGCTTCCTGGCTTCACATGGTGGCCATTCCACCAGGTGGGAGCTTCCACAAAGAATGCAGCTGAAAAACAACATGATGGTGCCTTCTAGCCTGATACCAGGGGCTCCTCGGGTTCTGTCCTCACTGCATGCACATTCTGCATTTTTTCAGATACTTATTTCGGTGCAAGCCTTATATGAAGAGTCTTCCCTTTCATACAATATATACGCATGTCAGCTTAGGACCCACCTACAGTGTCCAAGAGCAGAAAGGGGGAGGGCTATTTTGGGCAGTTCTATCTTCCTGCACAAGGCATCTGATCCTCTTCTTCCCCCACCCCAGTCTCATCATAGGGTTTTCAGGGTAGGAGATTAACAGAAGTAGTTTACCATTGTCTTCTTCCACTTCGCAGTATCAGCAAGGGTTAGTTGAAGCGTCACTGCCGTTGTCTGTGACAGATCCTTGCCAGTGTCACCTTCCACTACTGCTGCTGCCCAGTAGCTAACCTTGAAGGATTCTTCCGCTCCCATCACCATTGGAACATTTAGTTCTCTTCTGCTGATGTGACCGTTGATTCTTGAAGAGGGTGGATACATCTTAGTCTGGTATCTCAGCTTTGACCATTCTGCCTTGAGTGACTCTTCCAGAAGTTTAGACTCTTGACCAAGCCTGTGCTCCTGGCAGTGTTGCTCTCAGCTTCACTGCCACACTCAAACCCCCTCATCATGTTAAGGTGTGTATCCAAGAAGGGGTATTTGAAGAAGTGCATATCAGTTCTTAGGCACATTCATTGCTAGATTGTTTTGGTTAACTGGTAGTTATGAGGAACAAGTGGGTCAAAACATTATTGACCTCGACTGTTTTTCAGTCAGACCTTCTCAGCACAGAAATGTCAGACAGATTAAAGGTTTTCCCACAGAAATGCATTTTTTCCAATATGGCTGGCCTAGCTGGGCCAAACTCCAAGTACATGAATCTTCACATTCTAGGAATCACAGCTCCACATTAACAGTCAAGACATACTTTCATCCTATGAGAATTAATTGAATCCTCTTAACTGTTGTGATGAAGGAAATAAAATGGCCACATTGGAACCCCTCAGAGATAACTTTTCTTCTTCCCGAGGGAGAGGCGGACTTTGTGAAAACTTCTTTCCCTCAGACCTGTAATTACCAAAATCACTAAGATCAAACTCTGCTTCCCATGTGGTGTCTGATGTTACCTGCAAAATTAATTACAAAAGAGAGTTGAATGAAATGCTTTGGATTGTGCAAAGTCAAATCAGTCTCTGTGCCGCAGTGCTCTGGGATGGTACCTTGAAGAAGACTGAATTCCACCAGATTGAATATTGAAATGCAGGAGGTCTGCATGAGCCGGAGCAGAGAAATGCAAACATTCAGAAGTCTTCTTTTTGTGCTATTCCTCCTCTTACTTCTTCCTCATGCTTCTGGCAGAAATTTGAGTCCCGTGTGCAATAAACATAAATTGGAGCCACATATAACCAATGATAGTTTCATTATTATGTTAGGATCATATTCAATTGCAGCTGTACAAATATTCAGCTTTTCAGAGCAGAAAGAATACGTTGAAGAGCACTTGTAAGATCACTTTCATTTATTAAGCTGTCTCCAATATTTCTGAATGTAACTCCAATCACTATTAGAAAATTCAGGATCAAACCATTTCCAAGAGAGTGACAACGAGAAACGCTTCATAGATGCAGTTCCATGCACGTCAAAAAAAGTGGGGATGGGTATAGATAATCTGGGTGCGGAAAAGTGTTTATCATGTACCTTTTGGGGTACAGGTCTGCAAATTTGCCTCATCCTGAGGGGAAAGATTGCTAATGGGTGTTAATAAGCCATTACAACTCTAACATAGCATAGAAGAGTGAAGGGAAAATTCATTTATTTTGCGACGTCTCGCAAAACTCGTGTGAGGAAACGCGATCTTCCACATTTTTTCCGACATGATCCTCAACGTTGCGCAACGTCCCGGCTTCAGGCAATCCATGTGGAATCGGCCAGTGTATACAGAAGAACAAAACAAAAGATTTTTTGAAACAGCAACCAACAAGTTAAGCTATTGGCATTGACTGGATATACTGAAGATATGAAGGATATACTGAGAGCATGGGGAAGGGGGATCTGATGGGGTCTCTTTGGAACTTTTTAAACCAGAGTGAAAATTACAAGCTGGAGATTGATTGTTTATCCGTCATGGCATCACACTAAGACACCCAGTCCTAGATAGCAGTGACCACCATAGGGACACCCTGCACAACATCAGAGATGGAGTAGCGATGTGAAATTTTATAGTTACAATCTACCAGGCAGCCTCTTTCTGTATCATAATGTGACGTTGCCTGCAGAGTAGACTGAACTACCAACTATAATTTAAAAGTAAGTTTGAAAACTGTGGCTGATGCTGCGATGTCTGCAGCTAGAACTGCCTGGAAACAATACTCTTTTTAAAACACTGTGACCCATAATCTCTTTGCAGGTTAATCCCTAAAAACATCCGGCCTTTCATTTTGCTATAACAGAGATCAACCAGAATATCCAGCTCTTACCCAACATCTCATTGGAATACTCGGTGGGTAACAATCAGTTCAATGCAATGGTAACAAGTCTGAACACTTTAAGCTTCCTGTTTAGGCTGCAGAGAAATCCAACTAATTACAACTGTAACAGCAAGAAGGACATACTGGCCATCATAGGTTCACTCTCTGCTCAAAACTCAATTTTGATGGCCAACATGTTAACAAACTACAAAATACCACAGGTATGTGTCCTCAGGTGAATGCACAGTTGTTGCTTCCTAGCATAGAAACTCGAGCAATCCTCCAGAAATGTACTTTTGTGCACATCAAAAGTTGTAATGTTTAATATTCAGGACTTAAAATCTAATTTGCTTTTCCTCATGCAGCTCCTTTTGAGGACTGCAGCCCACATCTTCTCATGTGCTGCCGTGTGTGCTTACTATGCAAAATATTACTCCAGTTTGGTATACTGGAAGGTCGTAATTTGTGAGACAATCTGGAAACTTCAAGCACACAAATCTCACAAAACCACATTCTTCCATACTGTACTTTACCTAAGCTCCAGATGTCCTATTCAGATCTATAGTGTTCCTGCAGACATAATAAAATTTGGGTTACGGTAATTGTTGGATAGTTAAATTCATTCAATTTAAGATGTCACTGTGAGTTTAGAAAAGTGAGTGATGCATTTCTTTATAAAAAAAAATGGCTTTTCTCCTTATATCAGCTCAATTATGGCTCCTTTGATCCAGCATTGAGCGATAAAGTTAAGTTTCCTTCATTATATCAGAAGTTTCCAAATGAAAATGCTCATTCTGTTGGGATAGTTCAGCTGCTTAAGCATTTCAAATGGATGTGGGTTGGGATCATCACGTCCAAAGATGAGAGTGGAGAATCTTTTCTGCAGACCCTGAGACCCAGGCTCCTCCAGAACAACGTTTGTCTTGCTTTTACACAAATGATGCCAATTATATTTATTAAGAGAATAAGTAGTATCTGGACATTCCTAACAGGCATATATTCTCTCCGGCTGAAGAAAGGGAATGTTTTCGTTGTCCATGGGGATTTTCGGTCTATGGATGGGTTACAAATACTTCTGTATTGGTATGAAGTTAAGGAACTGCATCTGATGGAAAGGGTATGGATCATTACTACAATGTGGGATTTCACCGCTGTGTTTCACAAGGATGCATTCACACCACAATCCCTCAATGGTACTTTGTCCTTCAGACAGAAAAGTGGTGCCAGGATTTGAGGATTTCCTGGACAACATCAATCCATTCAGAGTGCCTCTGATCGACACTTTATGGGAAGCGATATTTAAATGCTCTATTCCATATTTGAAGCACTTAAGGCCAGGTTTTCCTCTCTGTACAGGGAAGGAGAAGCTGAGGAGCCTCCCTAAACACACTTTTGAAATGAACATGTCTGATCACAGCTACAACATCTATAATGCTGCTTACATCTTTGCACATGCTTTCCATGCCCTGCATCTGTCAATTGTCAAGCAGAGAGCAAAGGGATTTGCAGAGAGGAGAAAACTTGGGAATGTTCAGCCATGGCAGGTGAGTCTCTGTGCCTGTCAGTCACACCTTGTCCTACTTCTTATAACGCAGAAAAGTAACAGTCAATCTGAAGTCCGATTTCGAAGAAAATTTTGTGTTGGGTTAACACAACAGCATTTCCTCTCCTCTCAGTTTTGACACTGAGGGTCCTCCTGATAACCATAGTCACACCTCGTCCTATTTTTTTGTTTTAGGAAATTCTTTCATTAAGGAGTTTTTTAAAAGGCAAGCTTGATACGTTGTATACATTTCTTAGAAATTCTTTTCTCTTTCTTTATGGTCATTTGACCAATCATAAAACACCAACTTGCTAAAAAGAAAATTCAAAGCATACAATAGAACAAATAAAATAATGTGGAGTTCAGATCTAGTTACACTACAAAATGATTTCTGAAATCTCTGAGTTTGCTTAGGTGTGCACCGAATGCATATTTCATTTTGCATTCAATACATATGGCATCTGAACATCCATTGGGCTTTGTTCATGATACTCTTACCCAATTGTGTGCCCTGTGGATGCCTAAAAGGATTTGGTATGCATAAGATGGTAGTGTACAAAGACAGTTTTGAAGCTGTTCTGTCCGATGACGTGGAGGATTTACTTTGTAATAAATGGTTCAGGAGAATGATGGTTTGGGGGAGGCATGCTGGAACATACTTAAGTGAAATTCTAAGAGATCTCATTGTTCCATTCTCCTCCATGGATGTGAATACATGTGGAAATTTAAGGTGATTAACACACTGTGCATGTACAAATCAATCATCATCTCTCCTGGGTTAATTTCCTTCACAAAATTTTCTTCATTTAATTTCAAAGGGAATAAATTGGGAGATGAAATATTTTTCTTCTCAAACTCAAAGAAGGGGGGAATAATCAGGTAGGCCTTCTTTTGACTGGTCAGTGGTGCTTTCAAGCTCATGTCCTTTTATACTGTCGGTCTCTTGTACTGCTGCCCAAATCCATTCAACCTGCTCCCCATCTCAGGGCCTAACAACATTTTATGTTTGCAGAAGGGAGTATCCTGGGTAATGTTTGCAGAAGGGAGTATCCTGCGTAAGGTGGAGAGGTGTTTTCCGAAGTTTCTCAGTCTCTTGTGGTACCAGTTCTGATCAGGACCATGATGTCTGGAGAAAGAGGATTTGGAATGACCACTGATGATATCTATCAAAATACCAATAGCTGGGGCAGGGGATGCAAGCTCAACAAAAAGTTCTTCAGTGGCCCCCAATAGAAAAATGTCTTCCTTGGCAGTATCAGGAAATGGGTGTGGGCAGAGAGGTTCTAGGACCACTATGCACTGTGTTCCTGATCTGAATCGGGCCCCATGCACCCTAGAAGTGCACAGCTTCAAAGCCCACCTCACCAACCTAACCAGGATGTTCCCAGGGAAACAACAGAATAACAGGGTGGTTTCCTGTTGCTCTCAAGGCTCAAAATTGATATAGGCCGTTTCCACATGCGTTGAATAATGCACTTTCAATGCACTTTAGTTATCCTTTAGAAGTGGATTTTTTGTTCCACACATGGAAAATCCGTTATAAATGTGCACTAAAGCGTATTGAAAGTGGATTATCTAACGTGTGTGGAAACGGCCATATTCTTCTATTGTACCATTTCCAAATTATATGCCTGCTTGGGATGAGATTTGCCTTCTACCTTGCTCCCTAATGTTTACCCTAGATCGACCATTTCTCAATACTTTCCAAGAGTAGCAGAGGCAGCACTGATGGAAGGAAGGTCTAGGTCAGTGGCAGCAAGGAAGAGTCTCCCTTGAAGGTGTTGGAAACGGCAATGTCTGGTGTACTACAGCAGCAAGAAGGGAAGAAGAGCCTTCTTCACGGGGGGGGGGAGTGGAGTAAGGGTCACTTAGTTAAGGCAGTGACAGCTGCATCTCTCTTGATTCCTGGGGGTTATTTCCTTGACTTCTCTCTTATTGGGCTAAACAGGGCAATATCCTGTTTCTTCTCTCTTCTGATCTCGCCCTTCACCAAGATGTAGTCGGATAGTGAGGACCTATCTCTATCTCTCCAGTTTACTATCAAGTATATAGTTTCTAAATAAAGTTTTTAGGCTCTTTGATCAGCACGGCGTAACTTCTCTGCGTTTATTTCCACTCTGCTATCAGAAGGTGCCCAGGGCCATTTCCAGATTGCTTACTTGCACCCGGGACGTCGCGGCATGTTGTGGGGGGAAACGCGAAATATCACGTTTTCTCATGTGAGTTTTGCGCGACATCGTATGATGTCATGCAAAACTTGCACGAGAAAACGCGATATTTCGCATTATCCCCGCAACATGCCGCGACGTCCCGGGTGCAGGTAAGCAATCTGGAAACAGCCCAGGTCAGGACACAGCAAGTCCTTGAGGCTCAAAATTGATATATTCTTCTATTGTATCATTTCCACATTATATGATTGCTTGTTCTTTGAGATGAGACTACATTAGTCCCTAATGTGTACCCCAGATCTGCCATTTCCTATCATTTTCTAAGAGTAGCAGAGGCAGCACTGATGGAAGGAGGATCTAGGTCAGTGGCAGCAAGAAAGAGTCTCCCTTGAAGGTCCCAAGATCAGAACACAGCAAGTTCGGGAGGCACACCATATTGAAAAGCAATCACAGTAAATGCTAGGGAGGGTTGAGAGGACACAATTAATGTTGTGCAATATCAGACACTGAGAGAAGATATCAAATAAGATGCCAACTTGGGAGGCACCTGGGGAAAGACTGCAAAAGAATTCCTCCGGCCTGTAGAAAATACGAGAGAGTGGTGAATAGACTTTATAACCCAGAGATCAGAATTCTGCACATTCTAGCCTCACAAGATGCAATCAATGTGCCCCCGCACCATGTATTGTTCCTCCCTGCCTATAAACTTTTCTCTCCCATCTAGCTGCACTCTTTTCTGAGGAAGGTTCACTTTAACAATAGTGCTGGAGATGAAATTGCCTTTGATGAAAATGAAGAACTGGCTGCTGCATACGACATCATCAACACGATCACATTCTGCAATAAAACTTTCCAGCATGTCCGAGTTGGGAAGGTGGACCCCCGAGCTCCTGCAGGCCAAGAATTCACCATTAATGGAAGTGCGATTGTATGGAATCACAAGTTTAAACAGGTGTGTGAATTCTTTTACTGAAATTTAAATATTAAGGTCTGATTCAGTGTCTGTAGAATCCATTTTCACTTCATTTCTCCTTGAAAGGACACAAAGCAGCTTACAGAAATTCAACAGCAATCAAAACACAGTACAAAATGTACCTATAATTTAAATAAACAGCCTTTTGAATCATGCTTAATCTTTAGTGCTAGAGTCAGAAAACTGAAAATTCTAATAAAAAAAAGCCTGAAGCTTGGAGGTCTTCACCCTGCCGGAGTCAGGAGCTAAGTATGCAGCAATGCCCACCTCCCCTTCAACCTGCTGGTATCAGGAGCAGAGCAGGTGGCAGTGCCCGCACCCCCTTCACTCAGCTGGGCTCTTGAGCAGAACAGGTAGTAAAGCCCACTGTCCACCTTCACACATGGAGCAGGAGGCAATGCCTGTTTCTCCCTCCACCTGGCAGGGAGCAGGTGGCAATGCCTACCCCCTTCACCCAGTTGGGATCAGGCTCGGAGCAGGTGACAATGCCTACTCCCCTTCATCCAGCTGTAGTCAGGCACAGAACAGGAGACGATGCCCACTCCCGTTTACCTGGCATGTATCAGGCATGGAGCAGGTAGCAAAGACCACCACCCCTTCACATGGCCAAGATCAGGCAGATCAGGCATGGAGCAGATGACAATGCCCATCCTGCTCCTTCACCAGCTGGAATCCAGTACAGAGGAGGAGCAAATGCCTGCCTGCCCCCTCCCCTTTCTAGAGTCCATTGTATTTTCCCTCCACAATGGGCTTTGGTGCTAGTTTAAATTTAAAATTGGTATTTGAGTAAGTGGAAATGACCTCACAGGAAGGTGAAGAGACGGAAGAACTAATCTTTGACTGTGATGTGATATCTTGTGATGTACCATCACAAGTTGTAAAATCATACATGAACTGAGCTGCCTCCCATGCACTGTTCCAAGATATTCAGCTATTTCCCAATCTGGAGTTGGATACTCTAGAGGTATATTATTTTCGTCCTAAAAAACCTTCTTTGTGACTGCTGTGAGGTGGTGCCGTCTTCAACATGTGTCAAGAGCTGCCAACCTGGATCCAGCAAGACTGTTGTGGAGGGGAAAGAAGTCTGTTGCTATAGTTGTTCACGGTGCCCTGGAGGGAGGATTTCAGTGCAAACTGGTAAGGAAAGAAGGAATGACTATTTGAGAAAAGAAGACAGGGCTTTACATTTGGGCCATGATTATGTCGGCAAGAGTTGTAAAATGGATTTTCTAAAATCTTGTTTCTTGAACCCGGAGAGAAAATAGGAGGCCACGGGCCATATTTGAACTAAGAAAGCCCCCCACACAAAAATGCCATAGTCTTCCTCTTCTTTTAGTCCCTATTAGACTTTTATGCAAGATAGCACTACAATACAGGAAAGTAGCAATGGGTATTCCTGTAACATGTTAATCTCATCAGTTGAATTCTACACACAAAGTCAAAATCTATGATGGCATTAAAGCGATAGAGATTTTGTGTAGGACTGAGCTTGCAGAATATCTTTCTCATTGAGATCTTCCCTGTTAATTTCAGATGCTGACCAGTGCCAGAAGTGTCCAGAGGATCAATATCCAAATGAAAAGCAAGATCACTGCATTCCCCGAAGCATCACTTTCTTATCCTATGGAGAACCATTGGGAGCAGCCTTGGCTTCCTTGGCCCTTTTATCTTCCTTGGTCACCATCATGGTGATGAGGCTCTTTGTTCTGCACTGGGACACTCCCATCGTCAAAGCCAACAACAGGAGCATCACCTGCACCCTCCTGGCCTCTCTCCTGCTCGGCTTCCTTTGCTCTTTCCTTTTCATTGGTCAGCCTGGGAAGGTCACCTGTCTTCTGCGGCAAACTGTGTTCGGAATCACCTTCTCCATCTCTGTTTCATGTGTGTTGGCCAAAACCTTCACAGTGGTTCTGGTCTTCTTGGCTACTAAGCCAGGAAATAGCATCATGAAATGGGCAGGGAAGAGACTGGCAACTTTGGTAATTATTCTCTCTTCTCTCATACAAATTGGCATCTGCGCCACCTGGATAGCCACCTCTCCCCCGTTCCCAGAGCTTGACATGCACTCCCAGCACAGCCAGATCACAGTGTAGTGCAACGAAGGCTCAGAGGTCATGTTCTACCTTGTCCTGGCCTACATGGGCTTTCTGGCTATCCTCAGCTTCACTGTGGCTTTCTTTGCCCGAAAGTTGCCTGATACTTTCAATGAAGCCAAGCTGATCACCTTCAGCATGCTTGTCTTTTGCAGTGTTTGGGCTTCCTTTTTCCCAACCTACTTGAGCACCAAAGGGAAATACATGGTGGCCGTGGAGATCTTCTCCATCTTGGCCTCCAGTGCTGGGCTATTGGGCTGCATCTTCTTCCCCAAATGCTACATTATTTTAGTTAGGCCTCAGCTGAATACCAAGGAGCTACTCATTAGGAAAAGGAATGGTCTCATTTAGTTCTTCATCTCCTTTCAGCCTGGGGAGATTCTCTATGGTAGCAGTAGACCTTAATTGTAGACTACTGCTGTGCTTTCTGGAATTCCTGATATGAAAATATGCATGAAAAAATACCCTTTTCTGGATAATTACCTTAATTTTCTGGAATGGTTACAAGAATACAGGATTCTTAGGCATTCTGAACCTTACAGCCCCCTCCCCCCTGTGTAGTTTTTCCCCCTCTTAGGATGCTTCCCATCTGCAGGTGCAGCTATTTTGTTTTTATCTGATTCTCCAAATTTTCCTGGCCGTGGCCCAGGGAAGATGGATCTGCCGGGTCTATGTCAAGGCAGAAATGAAGAAAACACAGGGACCACGAGGAAACAACCCAACTTTTATGTTCCAAATTATAGAACTGAAATATACAGCACACTGGAGCTTGATATTTGTGATTATTGAGTCAAAAGTTAACACCAAACCTCCCAGCGGGAGATGGCGACGGGCTTGCCGGCTGGCAATTTTCCCGTTTTGCAAGAGTTATGCTTCTTCCAAAGCCACAACTTTTCTGAAATCAATATACAAACACAATCAGGATGTGATCACCTCAAAAAGAAAGATTTTCTGCAATGGGTAATTTCATTTACAACTTCATTTACAAACTTAATTGATTTTATACATGGTAAATATAATTGGCATCATAAAATGAATGAGAAAACCCACAACCAAAGAAATCCACCAAATGCATTAAAAATATATACATTCAATATCTTTCCCTTGTAAACTTAACTTTTTCAAGATTCTCTTTGCACTTGGTGAGAAACGTTCTGCTTTGAAAGTGGATCCCATTACTTCCAAAGCTGCTGGAAGTCAACAAAAAGGGGGGGGGGGAAAGGGAGGGGGTTAGAGATGAAAAAATTGGGGAAAATTGAATGTAAATGTGGAAATAATGGATTCTAACCCAATAAAAATTTTTCAAAAAAAAAAAAGAAAGTGGATCCCATTAGACCATTGTTTCCCTTTATAGTCTCATACACACACTTAATAATATATATACAAATGATTACTTCATGCAGTGGTTGAACTCCAAAATAAACGTTCAATCCTTTCTCTTTTCAAAGTCAATGTGTTCCGAAGTCTTTTTTCGAGCGTTTGGTGAGGAACACTGTGCTAATTGGCTATTTAAATCAATCATCCCCGTCCCCACAATTAAAGGGTCAGGGTCACAAAGGCTCTTTAGAAAAAGAATGTGAAAGTGTCTGGTGTAATCAGCATGAAATGACCAATTGTATCTTATCCTAGAAAAGGAGTGAAATCAGCCTCATTGTTAAGCCCGAATGGTGATAGGCTGTTTAAATGGAAAATCCACTGAGTCTCCACGTGTGACAAAGCTCTCCGTGTGTCAGAAGAATGTTTGCTAGACAAGGTCTGTAATACAGAAAAATGCAATTCGCGTTCATGTGTGTGCCTTTCCTGGAAGTGCTGGCTCAAAGGGGCTTCTGATGACTTGTTTCTAATTCTAGATAAATGTTCTTGAATGCGAAGTCTCAAGGGTCTGATAGTACTTCCAACATACAGTAAATTACACATACAACAGATTACATATACCACGTTGGGTGTAGCACAGGTGGAAAAACCTTTTGCATACAAATTTCTACCTGTTTTTGGGTTAGTAATGCTATCCAAACTCACTGCAAGATCACAAACATTGCAATGCCCACATTTAAAGTGGCCACAGGGCAAATTACCAGTAGGTGTTCTGTCCACGAAATCAGAATGAACTACTGCATCCTTGATGCTCTTTGTCTTTCTTAACCCCACCAATGGGGGAGACTCGCACCCTGGAATATTCTGCACAATGTGCCAGTTCTTCTTAACAATCCTTATAATGCCCCATGCCAGTGATGCATATCCTATAGACCATGTCAATCTGTCTTCAATTAATCTATCGGTTGGTGTTAACAAGTTTTCCCTGGGAACCTGATTTGCTCGCAACCTGGCCTTATCCCCAAACATGGTGGAGTCTTTGTATGTTGGAGGCAGGAATGTGGAAACGGCCATCTACAATTCTGTGTATATGATTTTGATTGGTAATTTTTTCTCTTTTATTGTGTTGTATTTATTCCATTGTGGAATTGTATTTTAAGACTATTGTACCCTATCCTGAGCCACTTGCAGGGGGGGGGGCTAAACTCCGAATAAACTAAACTAAACTATTTCCACTTAGTCATTTGGAGCACCTGGTGGCTGCGTGGTTCATGCAGCCTGCCCAGTAGGACATCAAAGCACTGCACATTTGCAGAGGGCAGGTAAATGTTTTCAGGAGATTTAGTCCCATATAGCAACAACCCCTCATAAAATCTTTCACACCCCTTGTCACCCACCCCAAAGGGCCACCCCAAAGGGCCACCCAGGCAGGTAAAGGCTGGGTCCACCGGACACTTCTGGTCTAGCCTCCACTATGGCAAACAGAGATGCCTGATCCAAATACTCATAGGATCTCCACTCTCTTTTTCAAGAGGCTCCACCAGATAGACAGCCCATTTCCTGTATGTATCTTCCCTCACCCAGCTAAAACCCAGGGCTACTTTGGGAAAGGGACCTTAGAGGTTACTTTCGCTATATATACTAGGGTTACCAGGCCCCCTTACACTCACCTTCATTTTTTTCTTGTGTATGCTCAAACTTGTGCACACTCCCAGGAGGCAAGATGACATAATTTCCCAGAAGTTACATCATCACACAGGCCTTGGAGCACATGTGCTTTGCAATAAGCCAGTTTGACCCCACACAAATGGGCCCAGTTTGGCCACTGCAAAGCAGGGACACAGCCCCTCTCCCCTGCTCTCATTGTCCAGCCGGTGGAAGGGCAGTCCGGATCACCTTGGGTACCCCTAAGGGCTCCAATTTAGTGGCACAAGCATAGCTGGGGCATGCCAAGACGGCCTGCTAACGGGAGGTAGCTTCAGGCTGAGAGGCATCTCTCTGCTAGGACTGGTTGCTGCCGCGGGGGAGCCACATTGCTTGCTCCACCAACCATCTTCCTTCTTTCTCCCAGAGTGTGCTGAGCATGCCGTGGCACCCTCTAGGAATTGAAGTCCATCAGCCTAGCATACCAAGGCAATGAGCCTTGTGGATGGCTGGACTAGAAGTCCCCTGATGCAACATGTTTTGCCTTTTTAGTAATATACTGGGAAACGTAGCCTTAATGGACAGGCCCTGGAAAGTGTGTGTGCTTCACAGTAGGACAATGTGGGCTGCTTATGGGCCTGATTTGAGACCCAAATCAGGCCACTGCAAAGTGCAGGGGGCAGCACAGCGCATCATCATGCTGTCTCTGGGGTGTATCCAGGAGGCCTGTTCCCATGCCTTTTCGTCCACTGGCCAGATGAATGTTGGCATGGGGCAGAAGTTCAGAGGGTGGGATCCCCTGCCCCACCAGGGGACTTGTATCCTTAATATATACACTCAGGGCTTTTTTTCTGGGAAAAGAGGTGGTGGAACTCAGTGGGTTGCCCTCGGAGAAAATAGTCACATGGCTGGTGGCCCCACCCCCTGATCTCCAGACAGAGGGGAGTTGAGATTGCAAAGCTAAACTCCCCTCCGTCTGGAGATCAGGAGGCGGGGCCACCAGCCATGTGACCATTTTCAAGAGGTTCCGGAAATCCGTTCCCCTGCGTTCCCCCTGAAAAAAAAGCCCTGTATACACTGCTACCATTTAAACCTAGCCCATTTAACGGGACTAGAGTGTTTGAGGGCTGTGTATGAGATATTTTCCCTCAGCCACTGATTTCAAGCCAGCCATGGTTAAACAAAACAAAAAGAAACTTTATTTACAAGACGGAATGTAGGAGTGAACATATTTTAAATTACTAATTGGATCCCATGCCCAATTTCCATAACTAAGGGGGTGGGGGTATTTTTGCCACACCTGCCTTCCTGCATGAGACATGTTTGTGTCATTCTGTACACTTTAACCTTATTAGAACCATTACTGTAAACAAGGTTCCACCTCACTGGGACCTGTGTCTTCAGGATATCGAGATATTCTTCTTAGCCAACTTGACTCTTCTTCTGCTAGGGTAACAGTTCCTGCTTCCTAATAAACATTTAAAGCCACCAAAAATGGGAACTCAAACCCAAGCACCTCACACTTTTAAAATTAATTTGTGTGTTTCACTGTTGCAGAAGCGTGGTCGAAGTTTAGTCTATTATATAAAAAAGGATTGATCTTAGAATTTTAGAAAGACACTGTTTTGAATAGGTGGTAGTAATCTAAGGAAAACTAAAAATGGCTACTGTTGAAGTGGATTGATTCTAGAAAATGCTGAGTAGAAGAAATCTAAGAAAAACGAAGAATGGCTACTGTCAAAGTGGATCAATTGTAAAGTCAAAATTCTAGAATGCTGAACAGAAAATGCTGAGTAAATGCAAGTAAAGAGCTGGAGAGAAGAAATAGTCTGTAATCCGGTGTTATACCTTTTGCTCTTTATTTTCATGTAACTGATCTTCATTTTGTTTGTATTACTCTATGCACTGTTTATCACTCTTTTGTTGTTTACTATCTATAACAATGTTAAATTGTACATAGTTTACTATTTTTATTGTTATTGTAATAATTTCCCCCTTTCTATTTCTCCTTTTAAATGAAATCATTTGATTTTTTTTAATTCAGTCCTAGGTTGAAAGCACTGAGTCTAGTCCGAGGGTCACTCCACAAAGCCAGGTCAGGAGTGCCAGGAGGTGTCTGTAGCCAGGTTCCAGGATTAGGAAAGAGTAGAGTCAGGGCTGGTCCAAGAGGTGGCAGGAAACAAGGCAAAATCTGACTTTGACTAAAGTGGGCACCCCTTGGACCAAAGGGGAATTCTTTTTTTTTATAATATAATTTCTATTCTGTTGTTGAAAAATTTAAAAGATAGAACAGAAGAAAAAAACACATATTACTAACAAAAGCTTATGGCGACCAGCACCAACTAAGAAACATAACTAAAAAGAAAGAAACCCACCTATACTATTAGTCATTACAGTTTTCCCCCTTTGACACTTCATTTTTCACATCCATCAACTTGTGATTTAATTTCCTTTTCCCCTTTAAAATATATGTACACGCATCTTATTGTCTCTTTAAAATCCTAGTTCCACATTCCAATACAACCTATTCATTAATTTGTTTTTCTTCTCCCGTCACAGAGAGTCAACAAGAACTTCCAATTTGCTATGTTCACATACCATATCCTTATATCTTTTTATAACTATCAGTTGGCAATCTCAGTTAAAGCTTCCATCATTCAAATCCAATTCCTCCACTATCAACAGACGAGTCATTTTAGTATTTCCCCACATAACACTGGGGAAAAAACACCTTACTCTCTTCCTCTACTCCTCCTCTCATATTTTCCCACACATAGAACTCTGGTCCTATCTTAAAAGTTTATCTTTTAAATATACATCAATCCCCTAAAATGCAAGAATAATACTTTAACTTATTTCTATTGGAGATTCTCTTTTTTTTACAAAATGAATTTGATACCTCTTCATCCTATGTTTATTTCCCAAGTTCTTTATTCCCATCTTCATGGCTGTTCTAATCTTTTTCCTTTTCCTTGTCCCCTTCTAGTCCAATGCTCTTCCTTCTCCCCATTCACATCCCTAAATTGAGTTGTTCACAGCCCTAAATTGCGGACCTTTTATTTATTAATTTTTCATATTGTATATTTCATTACCACATTTAAGTTGCCACTGTAGAATGAGCTTTGTGTATTCCAACTTCCACATTGGGTTAACTATTTAGTATAGACCAGAACAGCACAATCCAATCCATTTAACTCTTTCTTCTTTTTTTTTAATCCCATAAATTAGGTTCTTTCTCTGTTCAGCTCCAATAAAATCCAATTGTTTCATTATAAAGTCCAATGTTTTCATAACGTTGTCTCTTATAAATCTCAAAAATTGATATCAGAGTTCTAAATCCAAAAGCACAACATAATTTCAGAGGAGAAAAACAAACAGAGAGAAACAAAACTTTCTAGGAAGGCTTGTAGTTGTTTCAGCAGCCTTATCTTCAAGGCCATTCCAGCTTCACATGCCATACTGTTTATCAGGTCATAAAAAACAGAACACATAAGTTTCGAACATAGCAAAAAAGTCACACTTTTTCTGTTTTAAAGCTTTCTTCTTCCAATATTAATAATACAAGCTCCTGTGAATTTATTCATTTTTTTTTACTTCTAATTTTTCAGCCTATAAGACACATTCAAATAAGATGAAATTTAAGCAAAAAAATATTCTTCACCAAGCTGATTAAGCTACTGAGTGTTGGAGGTTTCAAACTGTAGTTAAGAGATCAGAGAAAAGAATAGGGTTCAAAAGGGTCATCCTTCCAGTCCAACACAGTTTCAATGGTATTGCATTCCCAGTCCTCTGGCTTTCCATCATCTGACCCCTGCCCTGACTTAGTGTAGGCAGTAAATCTGTCGAACTCACCAAATGAGGCTCAAATGGGTATCTTCGATCATTCTCTTATCAAGAATGATAAACAGATGGAGAAGCACTCTCCAGCCCCCCCCCCAATCAGCTGTGTGTCTCCCACAGAGTGGGAGTGTCTAGATGCCATTCCTCCTGGAAGTCAAATTGGGCCACAGGGAAATTCTATTCTGTGCTGCAAATTGGGTCTCTATGAAACAAGAGTCTATCATGGCATAAACTAACAGCCAGTAGGTGTTGGGCAGGTAGACCTTCAAAGGCATGAGGAATATGCAATATATAGAGCATGAGGAAAGGCATGTAGGGCTTCTCTGGAGCCAACAAGTTGCCTCACGGGGGTTGAAATCAGTTCTTTGACTGAGGTTCCACTTTTCACATGGCATCTGTCAGCATAGTGACCTGCTCCCTGCAGTACCAGCAGAGGTTGACTGTGTGGCACTGACTCTTCTCCTCTAGAGTCAAGCGGGAGCAGGCTGCTCCCAGGTGCACAAGTTTGCCATCCTTCCTGGGGAAGTCCCAAGTGGAAGGTGGCTTGTCTTCAACTTTCCAGCCGCTTGTCGATTTGTAAGCACAACAGTATCAGAGCCTGTAGGTTCACGAGGTGTTCCACCCATGCATCCTCATCAAAAACATTGTCTGATAGCCCTTTCAAGTACTGTTCCATGAGTGTTGCTGCACTTTATCTTGAATCCTTAGCCAATAGTTGGGATTCAAAAGTGTATTGAGCAAGGGAGCCTTTCCCTTGTCTTACAGCATGTTTTCTCCTATTGGCCTTTTCAGTTTTCAGGGGTACAAAGTTTGGGAAGTCTCTCAGCAGTGAAGACTTGGAGAGTAGTAAATGTGTGGCCCACCTGGTTGCCTGCCCCTTTAAGAGGCTGATGGAGCAAACCTTTACCTTGTTGGTAGGGCAAAGTAAAGTGGACACTGGGAGAGGAAAGCTAGGAATTACTCCACATTGCCCTAGAACCAGTCTGGGAAGTTGACCGAGCAGATGTACTGTAGGTGCAGCATGGAGGGTGGCAATCTGCAGTTGCAATGTGGCCAGTGCATGAAAGAGTTGCAGTACCTGGTCTTGTAATGCAGTGAAGCTCTCTGGAGTAGCTGCAGCCACATCCATGCTGTGGAGGTTTCGGTGGAAGCAAACTTTCCAGGCCAGGGCAGCATGGGCTGTGTTGCCAAGAGTATGGAAGAGTCAGACAGGAGGGCTACTTCCTGCAGCATGGTCAAAGTCCAGTCCTAGGTCAAAAGCACAGAGTCTGGTCCAAGGGTCAATCTGTGAAGCAACAACAGAGTCAGGACGAAGCAGCAGCAGAGTCAGGGCTGGTCCAACAAGTTAACAGGAAACAAGGAAGGATCCAATGCAGGAGTCAAGGGAGTGGCAACTTGTTCCTTCCATGCTTGGTAGTCTGTCTTGGCTGGGTTTTAGAGCTAGGTACCAGGGGGATGGGCTTGCAGCCAGCTGCTTGGGAGAGATTTTGGGGCTACTTCTCATTGTTCTTAGTAAACAGCTGGCGTCAGACGAGGAGGCACACGTTCTGCCGTCTTTCACGCAGGCTTTCTCTTTGCTTTCGTCTCCAGTGTTCAAAGGGTGTGGGTGGAGCTGGAGGGCAAGGAATGACCACTTGGTTCACTTGTTGTCTCAAGGCTGGGGGCGTCTGTGGCTTTGCCTCAGCTGCGGGCTGTGGGTGCTGATGGGCCCGTGGCTTGCTAGATTGCTTGCTAGTTCCTGGTTCAGAGCTAGCTACCCAGGTCTGCTGTGTCCGGAGCTGGACCATGGCAAATCATTTTTAAGACAGGATTTTAATCTGTATATATTTATTAGTCTTTGTGATGGCTTTATGAGGAAAGAAAAGTGTGGTCACAATCTCGTTAGTGTCAGACTATGGAATCCCAGTTATCTTGAGTTCATCTCCCCCCTTCTGCAAGAAGTACAAGGTCTCTTGGTTCTAAAAGATTTATTGAAAGATTATGCTCAGGATACAGGTGTCCATAATCCAAAGGCTGTAGAGGCCCTTGGCTGAATGAAAGAGAATAGCATGTAAAACGAAAGTTACAACACTTCAAACACCCATTCCCAGCCTCCCCTCTAGTCCTGTCTGCTAAGGTATGAGAAGACGAGGACATCAAGGTCGTTGGCTGGACTGGACAGATAAGGACTCTTCGCTCCCATGGATATGAGCGGCCTGGACGATACCTGGGCCTAGAGGGAGGAAAAGTAGACAACTACTGATTATAACACAAGTTAACATGGCGTTACTCTGGCTAGAGAATTGCCATCGTGACAGTTATTAAATCAATAATGAAATGGCTTTTTTAAAACAGTGTTTTAAGATGCTCCTTTCAGATCAAAAATTGATTCAAAATATGAACAGGTCTCTCTGATTTGTTATAGTCATCCAAGACTAAATTGTTTTTGTTTAAGTGCTGGTTATGAGGAACAAGACCTGTTGACTGGAAGAAATTATCATTCAGAACTTCCCAAGATTTCTTACAGACAAAAGTTTTTCCCACAGAAGGTTGTTCTTGTTCAATGTGGCTGGTCAGGGTAAATTAAAATTCTCATTCTAGGACTCAAAGCACCAAACTAGCAATCAGGGATGCACTTTGATCTCCCTCTTACTATTTTGAGGAAGGAAAGAAATTGGCTGTATTGGAGCCCCCCAGAGATATCTTTTTGCTTCTGGAACAATTTAGGGCATCTAAATTGACATCACAGCCTGATGTCAACTGCAAAAAGAATGATAAAAAACTGTCAAACGGACCGTGAAAGGTCAAATCACAGAGATCTGTGGGGTTACCTTGAGAAAGGCAGAGCTCTGCCAGACTGAATCTTGAAATTACAGCTTGCATGGAAACATAGGCAGGAATATTATCCTTTGAAAAGAACTTGATTTTCAGTAACCTCTTTTAATAGCCACTGGCTGGCATGTGGGTCATAATGCAGGAGGTCAGCAAGGACTGGAGCAGAAAACTGCAGACACGCAAATGGCTTTTGTTAATACTATTCTTCCTCTGGCTCAGTCCTCACGCTTTCAGCATAAAGTTGAGTTCTGTGTGCAGTCAAGATAAATGTGAGTTCCATACAACAAATTATATTATCGTCATGTTAGGATCCTATTCATCTGCAATTGTAGAAATACTCAACTTTACAAAGCCAGAAGACTACGTGAAAGATTTTTGGTAAGAAAGTGCCTTCATTGATTAATCCATCTGCAATATTTCTTAGAAGAACTCTAATCTCTAATAGAGAATTCTGGACTAAACAATTTATGAGATATTGCCAACAAAGAAGCCATCTTCAGAGATGCATTTCCACAGAGATAAAAAAAAACTGGGGATGCACATCGTTTACCTGGGTGCAGATAATTTTTATTTGAAATCTTAAATCACATCGCAGTTTTGAGTTGCTGTAAAACACACAGTTTCTTCTTTTTCTATCTGAAATAATTAGATTTGTATGTATTCGTGCTAGTTATCATAGTTCACAAACCTGGTATACAGAACTAAACCATTTCCAAGATACTGAAAAAAAAGATTTTTTTTTAAGAAGTGTTTTCATGGTGATCCAAAAAAGTGGGGTGGGTGTAGTTTGTTTAAACACATAGCACACTCATTTGCCAACAGCTTTATCATATAACGTTTTATATACAGACCTTGTGCTGTGTATAAAGACTCTGTCTTTCTGATTGAAATAATTGCATTTGTACTTATATGTGCTAGTTATCATAGTTCATAATCCTGGCACTCAGGACTAAAACTATTCCAAGATACTGAAAAAAATGAAGACTTTTTTAAAGAAGTTTTTTCATGGAGAATGGGAAAAATGGGGATGCATATAGTATGTTTAAACCCATAGCACACTTATTTGCCCTCGGCTTTATCATATAGCCTTTTAGATAAAGACGTGTAATTTTGTATCATTCTTAGGGGAAAGATTTCTGTAAGGAAATCACAGCTCTACAGTAACAGCTAAATCTTCGATACCATCTTGGGTACAAGGCTTTTCCAGATGGCCAATTCTCATATTAAGGCATCATGGAAGACTGAAAGGAAAAACAAATCATGCATGAATCTGAACTCCTATTAATTTTTCAGACTTTTCAGGGTTTCCCTAGCACAGAAAGTTAAACAAACTGAGTACTTCATTTTCCCATTTGACAGCTCTAAAGATGAAGTTTCTTGCCTCCATTCTGAAAAATGGTTTTCAAGTTTCCTTAGAATTCTTAAATCACATCACAGCTTTGAGTTGCTCTAAGGCAGAGGAGTCCCTCTCTTGCTGAGATAAGCCATGGTATTTTTAAAGAACATGTGCAAATATCTGGAGAGACAGAAAGGCTGTTTTGAGATGATGGAGCTAGGAGGTTTTGATGATATGGTCACTTTTGAGCTGTTTAAATGGGAGTGAAAATGTGGAGCCGGAGATGGGATTCTCTGTCAATGATGGCATCATATTTGAACATCTAGCCATGGATATTGGTGCCCACCAGAAGGACAATCTTACAAGCAACTAGGAAGCACCTTTGTGACTGTTGTGATTAGTGATTGCCTGAAGAGTCAACATTGCATCTAACTGTAATTTGAAATAAGAGTTTCAACTGCTGATACAGTGTCTGCAGCTAGAAGTGGGTGGTAACAATAGTCTTTTGTTTCTCTGTTACACATGGAAATCTCTCTACAGGGTAGCCCCTAAATACTTGCAGCATTTCCTGTCCCTTGTTTTTGCTGCAGGTGAGATCCACCAGAATAACCATCTCTTGCCCAACATTTCATTGAAATATATGTGGAATGACAATCAACTCAGCGTAATGACAACTAGTTTGAACACACTCAATTACCTCTACTTCTTGTTACGGAATCCCACCAATTACAACTGCAACAGGAGGAAAGAAATTCTGGCATTCATCGGTGAATTCTCCTCTCAAAACTCAATTCAGATGGCCAACATGTTAACAAACTACAAGATACCACAAGTATGTATTCATTTATTTATTTGACTTTTAATCCATTCACCTTGCAAGCAGGCTTTGAGCAGATTACAACCACATAAAAGTTAAAATATGGTAGCATAATAATGACATTCCCATAAATAACACTAAAGCAACAGTGTACAATTATTGCAAAAAGCCTCCAACATTGACAGACCTCATCATGGGACAGCTTGACCAGCCATCATACAGTAGAAGCTGAGGGGACTAGAGTTCCCGTATGGCGCGAGGCCTGTATGTGTCCTCAGGTGAATGCATAGCAGGTATCAGAGCTTCGTAGTGGAGCTGCTCAACCCATTCTCCAAATAGATACTTTTCTCCACATCAGAAGTTGTAGATTTCTATAAAACAGACCTAAAAATCTAACCTGCTTTTATTCCAACAAACCCCTTTGAGGACCGCAGGCCTCTTCTGCTCATGCAATGCGACAGGAACTAACGAGGCAGAATACGAATGGGAGATTGGAAGGTCATAACTCCTGGGCCCTTCCTGGAATTCCAGGCACAAATATGTCCCCAGACCACATTATTCCGCATTGGAATTTAGCTCGGTCCCAGATTTCCTAATAGGGTCCATGAACATAAATTGTATCTGTGGAAATAGTAAGATTTGGATTACAATGTGTGTTGAAGGATTAAATTTATTTCATCTAACATTTAAGTCTTGGCTTGGAAAACAGTGATGTATTTCCCAATGCTATAATATAACTATTTTACCACTTTTACATTAGCTCACTTATGGCCCTTTTGATCCAGTGCTGAGTGATCAAGTTCAGTTCCCGTCTTTGTACCAGATGTTTCCGAATGAAAATCTTCACTATGCTGGGATAGTTCAGCTGCTCAAGCATTTTGGATGGACGTGGGTTGGTCTCATCACTTCCAATGATGAGAGTGGAGAAACTTTTCTGCAGACCCTGAGACCCAGGCTCCTCCAGAACAACATTTGTGTTGCATTTACACAAATGATGCCAATTTTATTCCATAAAGCAGAAAATACTTTCACGACAGTCCTGAAAGGCTTCTTATCTTCTCTCTCATTGAAGAAAGGGAATGTCATTCTTGTCCATGGGGATTTTATGTCTATGACAGGATTACGACTAATTCTACATACATACGAAGGTCGTTACTTCAATCCAATGGAGCGGGTGTGGATCATAACTGCTAAGCTGGATTTAACATTTCTGTTTCAGAAGAACGCATTCACAGCAAAATCCCTCAACGGTACTTTGTATTTCCGTCAGCACACAAACGTGGGACCAGGATTTGAGGATTTCCTCGATAGCATCAATCCGCTTGATTTTTATGTGGATTTCCGCATTTACTGGTCAGCGATATTTCATTGTTCTTTTACTGGGTTAAAGCAACCCAGCCTTCCTCTCTGCACTGGAAAGGAGAAGTTGAGAAGCCTCCCTGAACTCATGTTTGAAATGAGAATGTCTGGCCATAGCTACAGCGTCTATAATGCTGTTTACTCCTTCGCACATGCTCTCCATGCCCTGCATTTGTCAAGTTTCAAGCGAAGAGCAAAGGGATTTGCAGAGAGGAGAAAACTTGGGAACATTCAGCCTTGGCAGGTGAGTCTCAGCTCCGATCAATCACACCTCATCCTACTTTTGGGTTCAGAAACGTTTTTTAACACAAGATATATGCATTTTATGCATTTCTCCAAAATTAATTTGTGAAGGTTCATACAATTTATATTTCTCTTTGAATTCAAACAATATTAACTCTGAACATCCATAGGACGTTCAGCATGAGAAGAAAGTACAAAAGGGCACTGTTGAAACAGTTCGATCCTGTGACAGAGAATTTACTTTGGAAGACCTTTTTCCTGAGAATGACTGTTTGGGGGAGGGATGCTGAAACATAGTCACGTGAAATTCTGTGAGGAATCTATTAATTCCCTTCTGCTCTTTCAACATGAATACATGCATAACTTAATGAGCTTAATTCATTGTACATATATAAATGAAGAGACAGATAATCATTCTTGAAGTAATTTCCTTCATAAGGTTCACTTAATTTCAGTTCAAAAGGGAATGAATTTGGGTAGAAAATATTTTTCTTCTCCAACTTGAAGAGGTGACATAATCAGACAGGCCTTATTTTGACTGGTCAGTGACTCTTCCAAGCTCATGTCCCTTCATGCTGTCAGTCTCTTGTATTGATGCCCAAATCCATCCACGTTCTTGTTGCTCCCATGGCCTAACAGAAGGGACAATGATGTGTATGCTGGACTAGTATTTTGTGAAGTTTCTCAGTCGCACAGGATCCAAAATGGACCAGTATCATGGCTTTGGAGAAAGAGATCTTGTACTTGCCAATTTTTCCAGAGTGAAAGAGCCAGGGGCAGGGAGGGTTGAGAGAATGTAAGAAAGACAAAAATCTGTTCAGTACTTATATGGCCCCCTATTGTATTGTTCTCCTGATCGAAATTCAATTATGTTGTTCCAAACTATCCTTGATGTTTCCTTGTGAAAATATAACATACACTTAGACCCCCAGAGAACAACCAAATATCTGGATAGTTTTCAATCACTCTCAGTGCTGACAAAATAATTTATTTTCTCCTTGATCATTTCCAAATTTCATACATGCTTGTTCCATGGGATGGGCTTTGCTTACTACATCCTTACTACATCTAATGTGTATCCTACATCAGATATTTCCCAGCACATTCCAACTCTTGCAGAGGCTGCATGGATGGAAGCAAGGCCCAGACTGGTGGCTGTAGGGAAGAATCTCCCTTATATTACCCAAATAGGTGGACTCCTAATTAGTTGGGAGAGTTGACTTAAGGAGAAAGAGTGAGAGGAGGTAACTGGGAATCTCTACCAGTGTTTATAGGGATTATTACCTTAAGAGAACTCACAAATAAATCATGCAGATGTTCAACTGGAAAGGTATTTATTTAAAAGAAGTAAAAGGTAAGCAAACAAGCACAGAGTATATGGCACACATACAGAGCTAACTAAGAAGTTACGGAGGAAAGGGGAGACAGCAGTTTCAGGTAGGGTGATCATTACTAGTCTTAAAGATGAAAGCAGAAGAGCAGCAAAACAACCAGCATTTCATGGAGAGAAGCAGACCCAAATGAACAAACTAGTATCTGGGGAGTCCAGATATAAGGCCTGGGACTAGCTGACATTTATGCCCCCCCCCAAATAACTTAATGGATGTCTCTCAAGGTAGATGAAGCATTAGGAGCTTGGATGAGTTTATCTAAGGTGGGCTTTGGATTTATAAATGTGTTTGATGACCATGTAAGTACTGGATGTGAATAGCTCCCAGGTTTTGGGTTCTTAATCAAGGTCAATGGGTGTGGGGAGGGTATTGAGCTGGGTGTGGATGAGAGGATAATTTTTTAGGATCTTGCCTATCTGCTTTGTGCCATGCAGTTCCTTGCATTTATCATATACAGGGATACAGGGATATACATTCTGTCGGTTAGCATGAGGAAAGATATGACTGCTAAATCTTAAAGGACCCCATCTTAGGACACAGCAAGTCTTGGAGAGACACCTTGTCCAATAGCTTCTGGCAAACACAGTGAACACCAGGGAGGGGTGAGAGGACACTCTTGATGTAGTGCAGTCTCAAGCAGCGAGGGAAGATCTCACACAAAACGACACATTTGAGATGCACCTTGAGAGACACTGCTAAAGAATTCCTCTGGGTGGTAAATACAAGAGTAGTGAATAGACTTTTCAACTCAGAGATCACCTCACGAGGGGCAATGTGCCCTTTCTCTCCATGTGTTTTTTCTCCCTGTTTGCAACCTTTTCTCTCCCATCTAGCTGCACTCTTTTCTAAGAAAGGTTTGCTTTAACAATAGCGCGGGAGATGAAATCTTCGTTGATAGAAATGGAGGACAGGCCTTTGGATACGACATCATCAACATAATCACATTCCTCAATAGATCCTTACGGCATGTTCAAGTTGGAAAGATGGATCCCTGGGCTCCTGGAGGCCAAGAATTCACCATTAACGCAAGTGCGATTGTATGGAATCACAAATATAATCAGGTGTGAATTCTTTACACTCAACATGAAATGTTACAGTCTAAGAAAATTTCTGTAGTTACAGTCCCTTTTCAATACATTTCTCCCTGAAAAGACACCAAACTGCTTGCAACAATTAAAATGCAATCAAAATAGAATATAAAAACACCCATCATTTAAATGAACAGAGAAGAATACTTATTTCCATCTCTGGTCCCATCCTGAGTCCAATGGTTCAGCTTATCCAAAACCACAGGGGTTCAATTATTTAATTACTCATCGAGTAAATAAGGATTTCCTTTTGCGCGTTCTAATCGGTTGGTCATTGATTTGAAAGGTGCTGTGAAATTCGAGCATAAGAGCAGAAATTATACTCTGTATTATCCATTCTCTCCACCAGTTTCAGTTTCATAAAACCAAAAATGTGGTATTCCTAATGAGGTCATAGATCCAGAGGAGTTAGCAGTGTTAGTCTGTAGTAGCAAAATAGTAAAGAGTCCAGTAGCACCTTTAAGACGAACCATAAGCATAAGCTTTTGAGAAACACAGTTCTCTTTGTCAGATGCATCCTGCATCATTTAAATTCGGTTAGTCTTTGTGTGTGTATATATATATATATATAAAAATTTTAATTGAGCTTTTATAGTAAGGGGGAATGGGATACAGCAAGAAATCAATCTTTAACAGGTTCACCACAGGACGGATACATCAGTCCAAATATAGAAAGCCTCTAAATATGTAATTAACACCCCATATACCTTCAAATTCCCCTTTTGTTTCTACAAACATTTGTTTCTATAAACATTATCTATTACGCTTTTTAATCCACTTATCCTATTCCTTATATCATTTCTAACATTCTTTTGCTTTATATATATTATAGATGAGTCAATCTAAGAGCAAAAAGTAAAAATATCAGAACAATATATATCAATCGATCAAGCAATGGTCTATCTCTAGATAAGCAGGAAATATTTTTTCTGCTAATTTTCCTCGTTGTTATCTCTGTTCTGGCCCCACTCTTCAAAGCTATGTACTTGAGTTTTCATTATAGTAGAGGTAAGGGGGCCAGATCAGTATTTGATTCCAGTGAGGGGCAATCCAACCAGAGCTAGCTAGTTAGATTTTCATAGTAATAAAATGGGAGTATCTACTTAGTCTACAAAGCTAAAACACAGTTTCCATTTTAAAAAATAAGAAAAAAGAAGAAAGGAAAGGGAGAATTAAGTTGTAAATGTTATAGATGAGTCAATCTAAAAGCAAAGAATGAGAATAATAGAACACAAAATAATACTCAGAAAATGGTGTAACATCTATGTCAGAAGGAAACCTTTTTATAATAGTTTTCCTCTTTTTTACCTCTGTTCTAGGCTAATATACTCAGATTTTCGTAATAGTAAAGGTGGGGAGGCCAGACATTATTTAGTTCAAAACAAAAAAAGAGAGAGAAAAAAAACCCCTCCAACCAGAGCTGTTTGCTTGTATTTTCATATTGATAAGGCTGGTATGTCTATATAAACTGCAAAGCTAGAAGACAATTTTCTATTTTTTTAATAAAAAAGAGGGAAAAAAGGGGGGAAAGGAAAACTGGGTCCTTCATCTACTTTATCTTGACCATCAGCCCTCTTACTGGAATTTTCATGGTCTTAAAATTATAAAGAGTAGTCGGTTGCTTAACTTAAGCACTCATTTATATTCTAAAAAGAGAAAAAAAGACTAAGATCATCCCCTTGGCAGTAAACATTCAAAATCTATTATAGAAAAGCTTTCATTAGATTATTACATATTTAAAATACAGAAAAAATCCAAATGATAATCTATATTTCTCCAAAAAAGAGAGCATAGTAATAGCAAAAAAGAAAGCTCTTTAACTCCCTCAGCCCCCCTCTTAATCCTTCAATGCACATACAAAATAGATGGGGTTATACAAACACACACACAAACTTTATTCATCTGGGCCGTCAAAGGAAAATTTTTTGTGTCTTCCATCCAGTTCCATCCAGTTCATGGGAGGATCAGCAAGAATGTTATCTCTTCTCTATTTTTTTCCTCCTCCTTTTTCCTGTAAAATAATACATCCAATCTTTATTCCATCTGAGCCACGGAAAGTAAATTTTCTTCTCTTCCATCGAATTCAGGGGGGTGTCAGCAGAAATCATATTTTTTCTCTGTTTAATTCTCTGACTGGGAGCCCCTCCATTCAGTAGTAAGATGCTGGATTCTCTCCTTGCAGATCTGTTTCTTAGAGCCAAACTACAAGTGACGTCTTACACAGGTTGGACACTAGTCGGCTTCCCTCAAGTTTTGATGGGAAATGTAGGCGCCCTGGTTTTACAGCTTGGCTCTCCATTACAGCTGCAAGACCAGGATGCCTACATTTCCCATCAAAACTTGAGGGAAGCCGACTAGTGTCCAACCTGTGTAAGACGTCACTTGTAGTTTGGCTCTTCGTTTCTTTGTATTGCCACCATTTTGTAGACTTGGTAGATTTTGTAGATTTGTCTCTCCTCATTCTGTTTTTCTTTCACATGGTTCTGTCTCCTTAGAAATTTGGTCTGTGTTATAATCTTTAATTTTATTTTTGTCCACTTCTGCTCCAAATATCTGATGAAGAGAACTTGATTCTCGAAAGCTTATGCTACAATAAAATTGGTTAGTCTTAAAGGTGCTACTGGACTCTTTTTGATTTTGCTACCACAGACTAACACGGCTAACTCCTCTGCATAAATATCCCATCTGCTTTCTTTAATATTTCAGTCATTAGCTTGGAGGCTTGTCGTAATTTGATAATTAGATCTTCTTCCCATGAAGCCATTTCTGTTATGGTTAGTCTCTCATCACAGTGGTAAAACGCTTTGTTTTGTTAATTGTGCTTGAAAATTTATTGCCTTTCTAGTCATCTGCTGGGAGGACACTCACTCCTTCTCCCCCTCTTCCTCCCAGCGTCGATGCAACAGACCGTTTCTCCTTGGCTGGGAAGCGCTCATAAAACCATAAAGAAAAGATTTGCTTACTGCTAGAAGGGGTCATAAATCCTTTGCGCTGTCTTGAAGTTATCTGTTCTGTTCAGAGTCTGTTTGTATTTGCTGTAAAAATGCTTTAAATCTCGCTGGACTTTTGGTTTTCCACAGCTTTCTGGCCATAGGCCCTTCAATTGGTCCTTGCTTCGGAACCGGTGTTGAAGTATCTAGGGGTTCACCAGACCCCCTAGAGCTCTTCGCGTTCCAGCCTGCCTTCCCTCTCCGGGGGGGGGGGGGGTGGGACTTGGGGGCGTGAATTCTCATGTCCCAAGGAACCAAGAAGGACACAGCAGGGAGGTCATGGAACTTGCCTGCTGCTTTTTCACTCGTTCATTCCGGAAGTCACATTTGGTTAGTCTTAAAGGTGCTAATGAGGTCAGTGATCATCCATCTTTTTTTGTCTCATAAACTTTGTGGAATAGTATAAGACTTTCACTCATGCAAAAAGGAAAAGGAAACGAAAACCCAATCACAGCTCCAAACGTTTCTCTACTGGATAAGTTATTGAAGTTTTGGAAATTCCACGAGTCTTTCAGGATATTCACACAGCCATTGAATCTCTTTTCCTCTAAAAGGTTTCTTCTCATTCTGACTGTGTTTAACCCTGACATCTTTCTGAGTCTACATTCTATGCAACTTGTGTTTTTAATTCAGTATTAGGGGTGTGCAAGCCAAAAATTTTCGGCTAAAGCCGAAAGCAGAAAGCTGAAAGAGGATTCTCTTTCATATAAGCCGAAAGCCGAAATGGCCAGCCGTTTCGGCTTTCGGCTTTCGGCTTACTTTCGGCTTTCGGCTTTCGGCTTTTTCAATGGGAAAATGCCTCCGGTGTCTTCCCGGACGTCTGGGGGAGGCATTTTCCCACCGAATCAGCCCAAAATTGGTGGGGACCTTCCTCTAACCCCACTCTACAAACCCCCCAAGTTTCAGACCGATTGGACTTTGGGGGGGCCATGTTATGGCCCCCCAAAGCAGGACCCCCTATCCTCCCATAAGAAAGCGAAGGAGCAGCATATTGTTAGCATGCTGCTGCTCATCTTCTTCATTATTTCCTATGGGGAAAAATGAAGAAGCAGGCTTCCTTTGCCAGGGGTGGCATTTTGCATGCAAAATGCCTCCTTACCCTCTGGGGCCCTTCTCCCACCCTTCCTCCCACCCCCCACCAAGGCTCAGCCTGCTCCCACTTGGGGGGGCATTTCATGGCCTCCCCAAGTAGGTGCTCTGCTCTAATCTCTACCACTGACAGCTGGGGAAGGTTTGTCTTGCCAGGGGTGGCATTTTGCATGCAATATGCCCCCCAACCCTCTGGGGCCCTTCTCCCACCCTTCCTCCCACCCCCCACCAAGGCTCAGACTGCTCCCACTTGGGGGGGGCATTTCATGACCTCCCCAAGTAGGTGCTCTTTTCTCTACCACTGGGGGAGGCTTGTCTTGCCAGGGGTGGCATTTTGCATGCTTTCAGGTGGGTAGCCATGTTGGGCTATAGTAGAAGAGCAAGATTTGGCTCCAGTCGCACCTTAGAGAATAACTTGATTTCCACAGGGTGAGCTTTGCAGACTCAAAGCTCCCTTGGTCTGTTGAGCTTTGACTCTTGAAACTCACACCCTGGAAATCTAGTTGGTCTTGCAAGGTACAATTTGCAACTGGAACCAAATCTTTGAAAGCAGCGGTGAGTCAGAGAGATTTCCACGGCTTTATCTTTTCCTTGCCCAAAGGAAAGAGTCGGGAGAGGCAGGAAAGCATTTTTTTCTGACCTAGATTTAGGAGAGAGCTATGTTTTTATACTTTATGTTATTTACTTATTTAAAACTTTCCAAACAAATACGATCCTCATGGTGGAGAACATCAAGGAATTAAAACATTTAAAATACTAAATGGCATTAATGTAGTAAATGTGTAGGTTCACATAGGAGAGGACACCCTTAAATATTGCTAACCTCACTCATATAGGAGTTTAAAGGTTAATGCCAGCATCTGGAATTAGGTTTGGCAGCACATTGGGAGCCAGTGTAGACTGAACATTCCTGGAGTGATATGTTTCCTGCAGTTCACACCACTCAACATTCTGGCCACGGCCTTCTCTATGACTTGGAGCTTCTGGAAAGTCTTCAAGGGTAGCACTGCACAGAATGCTCTTTTCTTAGGTCAAAATCTTCCTCCCACTAATACCACCTCCAGTTTGACAGGATTAAGTGTCAGCTGGATAGCCCTCATCCATCCCCAAACATCTTCCAGGTATCTGTTGTGGTTTCCACTTCCTCTCTCAGGTCTGCTGGAAGCACAATATAGAGATGAGTTTCATCTGCATATTGGATGCAACTCCGCCCAAATTGATGGCTGGCTTCTCTGAGCAAATTTACATGGATGTTGAAAACCGTGTCAGAGAAGACGTAGTTGTAGAACCTTGTACAGAGGCCAAGGGGTGGAGCAACAGTCCCCTAGCAACGCACTCTGAATTCTGTCTTACAGGTAGCATTGAACACACAACAAAGGAGTTTCTCTCTGTCACAACCCAAAAAGGCTGTCCAAAAGGATGCCATCAGCAATGCTATCAAAAACTGCAGAAGGATTCAGCAAGATTGACAGGATAAGGCACAGTAGATGCTCTATTTCTCTGCTTCTAACAAGCACTGCCTAGCCATGGAGGGTCTTCTTTTCAGCTTTCTACTACTTCTAGCCACCTAGTCAGCTAGCAGGTTTGCATTTATTCGATTTTAATTCTGAAAGTTGCACTTCTGAGATTCTTGTTTTTATTGTTTATCCTAGGTTTTTACTGTTGTTGTACCCCGCCCTGAGCCCACTTGCGGGGAGGGAAGGTTAAAACTAAACTAAACTAATCTAAACTAAACTAAACTCTCTGTTTCTCTCTCTCTCACTGTGTAAATTAAAAATGCAAACTCCTTGTGCAGAGACCTGCCTCATGTTTTTTGCAAATAACTTTTACTTTGCAAAGCATTGGGTGTTTGGCGTACACTATGTAGACCTGTCTATATATGAGATTTTATAGTAAGTTTTGAGTGACCCTATCTAAAGCTGATGAGGATCCATTTAAGATTATCTGGTCAGTTATGTAGCACCATAAATAAAATCCAGCATTTTTACCCAAGAACGAAGCAGCAGACCAAGAGGTTTGGAAATTCTCCCATTGGAAGATACTGAATAGGGATGTGCATTTCGGCTTTCTGAAAGCCGAAAGAAAGCCGAAACAAAAGTGTTTCGGCTTCTTTCAGGTTAGCCGAAACGTTTCGGGCTAAGCCGAAACGTTTCGGCTAGCCGAAAGAAAAAAAGCCGAAACGTTTCGGCTTTAGGCTTTTTCAATGGGAAAATGCCTCCGGCGTCTTCCCGGACGTCTGGGGGAGGCATTTTCCCACCGAATCAGCCCAAAATTGGTGGGGACCTTCCTCTAACCCCTCTCTACAAACCCCCCAAGATTCAGACCGATTGGACTTTGGGGGGCCATGTTATGGCCCCCCAAAGCAGGTCCCCCTATCCTCCCATAAGAAAGCGAAGGAGCAGCATATTGTTAGCATGCTGCTGCTCATCTTCTTCATTATTTCCTATGAGGAAAAATGAAGAAGCAGGCTTCCTTTGCCAGGGGTGGCATTTTGCATGCAAAGTGCCCCCTCACCCTCAGGGGCCCTTCTCCCACCCTTCCTCCCACCCCCCACCAAGGCTCAGCCTGCTCCCATTTGGGGGGGCCATTTCATGGCCTCCCCAAGTAGGTGCTCTAATCTCATTCTCTACCACTGACAGCTGGGGGAGGCTTGTCTTGCCAGGGGTGGCATTTTGCATGCAAAATGCCCCCCCAACTCTCTGGGGCATTAGCTTTAGGTTACACAGCAGGGGGGAACACCAAAGGGCATGGCAGCACTATCTTACACAAAAATAACACAACTCACTTAACATCAGAGAATCACAAAAGCACAATTCCTGTCAAAAACACTTTATTTCTTGAAGAGCTTTAGGTTACACAGTAGGAGGGCACAACAGGGCATGATAGCAATGTACTACAAAAAATAATACAACCCACTTCACCGTTTTTGACAGCAATTGTGTTTGTGTGATTCTCTGATGTGAAGTGAGTTGTGTTATTTTTGTGTAGTACACTGCTTTCCTGCTCTGTTGTGCCTTCCTACTGTGTAACCTAAAGCAGTTACAGAAATAAAGTGCTTTTGACAGCAATTTTTTGGGGTTATTCTCTGATGTTAAGTGAGTTGTGTTATTTTTGTGTAAGATAGTGCTGCCATGCCCTTTGGTGTTCCCCCCTGCTGTGTAACCTAAAGCTGTTCAAGAAATAAAGTGTTTTTGACAGGAATCATGCTTTGTGATTCTCTGATGTTAAGTGAGTTGTGTTATTTTTCTGTGTGGGGGACTGCTGGTGTAATGTGTTATTATGCTTTGCCTACTTGTACTTTGGAAGGGAGAAAATAATTTTTTAAAAACGTTATTTTGTGTTGTTCTTGTTTTATTCTTTGTTGTGCAGTTGGTTCCCATCATAGGGAACAATGGGGCTGGCTGGCCAGCCATCTCTGTAGGTGGTGGGGGAATTTGAGGGAGGGTGTCTGTGGTTCAGGTGCTCTTTCACAGGGACCAGCTGGCACTCAGAAGTGTGCCCACCATTGTGGCACCCCTGGGCTGTGCAGAATTGCCCAGGGAAAGAGAGTTTAGAAGTTCCCAGCATAGGGAACAAAGGGAGAGGGCTGGCCTTTGCCAGCCTGTTCCTGGGGTTATGGGTGTGGGGCTGCTGGGGGTGGATTTGGGTCTGTGAGGGGCTAATGTGGGGATTTGGGTCTGTGTGTGGCAACTGGGGGGAATTGGGTTTGTGTGGGGCTGTAGGGGGTGGACTTTAGGGGCTGAGAGGACCTACTTGGGGAGGCCATGAAATGGCCCCCCCAAGTGGGAGCAGTCTGAGCCTTGGTGGGGGGTGGGAGGAAGGGTGGGAGAAGGGCCCCAGAGGGCTGGGGGGCATTTTGCATGCAAAATGCTACCCCTGGCAAGACAAGCCTCCCGCAGCTGTCAGTGGTAGAGAGATTAGAGTACCTACTTGGGGAGGCCATGAAATGCCCCCCCCCAAGTGGGAGCAGTCTGAGCCTTGGTGGGGGTGGGAGGAAGGGTGGGAGAAGGGCCCCAGAGAGTTGGGGGGGCATTTTGCATGCAAAATGCCACCCCTGGCAAGACAAGCCTCCCCCAGCTGTCAGTGGTAGAGAATGAGATTAGAGCACCTACTTGGGGAGGCCATGAAATGGCCCCCCCAAGTGGGAGCAGGCTGAGCCTTGGTGGGGGGTGGGAGGAGGGGTGGGAGAAGGGCCCCTGAGGGTGAGGGGGCACTTTGCATGCAAAATGCCACCCCTGGCAAAGGAAGCCTGCTTCTTCATTTTTCCTCATAGGAAATAATGAAGAAGATGAGCAGCAGCATGCTAACAATATGCTGCTCCTTCGCTTTCTTATGGGAGGATAGGGGGACCTGCTTTGGGGGGCCATAACATGGCCCCCCAAAGTCTAATCGGTCTGAATCTTGGGGAGTTTGTAGAGAGGGGTTAGAGGAAGGTCCCCACCAATTTTGGGCTGATTCGGTGGGAAAATGCCTCCCCCAGACGTCCGGGAAGACGCCGGAGGCATTTTCCCATTGAAAAAGCCTAAAGCCGAAACGTTTCGGCTTTTTTTCTTTCGGCTAGCCGAAACGTTTCGGCTTAGCCCGAAACGTTTCGGCTAACCTGAAAGAAGCCGAAACACTTTTGTTTCGGCTTTCTTTCGGCTTTCAGAAAGCCGAAATGCACATCCCTATTCAGTATCTTCCAATGGGAGAATTTCCAAACCTCTTGGTCTGCTGCTTCGTTCTTGGGTAAAAATGCTGGATTTTATTTATGGTGCTACATAACTGACCAGATAATCTTAAATGGATCCTCATCAGCTTTAGATAGGGTCACTCAAAACTTACTATAAAATCTCATATATAGACAGGTCTACATAGTGTACGCCAAACACCCAATGCTTTGCAAAGTAAAAGTTATTTGCAAAAAACATGAGGCAGGTCTCTGCACAAGGAGTTTGCATTTTTAATTTACACAGTGAGAGAGAGAGAAACAGAGAGTTTAGTTTAGTTTAGATTAGTTTAGTTTAGTTTTAACCTTCCCTCCCCGCAAGTGGGCTCAGGGCGGGGTACAACAACAGTAAAAACCTAGGATAAACAATAAAAACAAGAATCTCAGAAGTGCAACTTTCAGAATTAAAATCGAATAAATGCAAACCTGCTAGCTGACTAGGTGGCTAGAAGTAGTAGAAAGCTGAAAAGAAGACCCTCCATGGCTAGGCAGTGCTTGTTAGAAGCAGAGAAATAGAGCATCTACTGTGCCTTATCCTGTCAATCTTGCTGAATCCTTCTGCAGTTTTTGATAGCATTGCTGATGGCATCCTTTTGGACAGCCTTTTTGGGTTGTGACAGAGAGAAACTCCTTTGTTGTGTGTTCAATGCTACCTGTAAGACAGAATTCAGAGTGCGTTGCTAGGGGACTGTTGCTCCACCCCTTGGCCTCTCTACAAGGTTCTACAACTACGTCTTCTCTGACACGGTTTTCAACATCCATGTAAATTTGCTCAGAGAAGCCAGCCATCAATTTGGGCGGAGTTGCATCCAATATGCAGATGAAACTCATCTCTATATTGTGCTTCCAGCAGACCTGAGAGAGGAAGTGGAAACCACAACAGATACCTGGAAGATGTTTGGGGATGGATGAGGGCTATCCAGCTGACACTTAATCCTGTCAAACTGGAGGTGGTATTAGTGGGAGGAAGATTTTGACCTAAGAAAAGAGCATTCTGTGCAGTGCTACCCTTGAAGACTTTCCAGAAGCTCCAAGTCATAGAGAAGGCCGTGGCCAGAATGTTGAGTGGTGTGAACTGCAGGAAACATATCACTCCAGGAATGTTCAGTCTACACTGGCTCCCAATGTGCTGCCAAACCTAATTCCAGATGCTGGCATTAACCTTTAAACTCCTATATGAGTGAGGTTAGCAATATTTAAGGGTGTCCTCTCCTATGTGAACCTACACATTTACTACATTAATGCCATTTAGTATTTTAAATGTTTTAATTCCTTGATGTTCTCCACCATGAGGATCGTATTTGTTTGGAAAGTTTTAAATAAGTAAATAACATAAAGTATAAAAACATAGCTCTCTCCTAAATCTAGGTCAGAAAAAAATGCTTTCCTGCCTCTCCCGACTCTTTCCTTTGGGCAAGGAAAAGATAAAGCCGTGGAAATCTCTCTGACTCACCGCTGCTTTCAAAGATTTGGTTCCAGTTGCAAATTGTACCTTGCAAGACCAACTAGATTTCCAGGGTGTGAGTTTCAAGAGTCAAAGCTCAACAGACCAAGGGAGCTTTGAGTCTGCAAAGCTCACCCTGTGGAAATCAAGTTATTCTCTAAGGTGCGACTGGAGCCAAATCTTGCTCTTCTACTATAGCCCAACATGGCTACCCACCTGAAAGTATTTCAAAGGACAGTGAGGCATGGAATGCTCACATCTATGTAAGTTTATATCAGGTACATCTCAATAAGTTTACTTCATGAGACCATAGGCCATTACCAGGAATGAAATTCTGTGCCAAGTCACAAGTCTATATTGAAATCGAAGTACAGCCCAGTTCCCTCCCCCTACCTTCCAGCCTTGCCTAGGTTCCCGCTTCCCATCCCTCAACAGTTATGTTACGTGTAAGGCAAAAACAAAGTGACTACGAAGGAAAGCGGAGAGGATGTTTTAGAAAGTTCAGAAATTCTAAGGTTACTTATCAATGACAACGATTCCTCTTCCCAAGCTAAATACTGGAGGTAAGCAGATAAGCTGCACAGATAAGCTGAGGAGGGCCCCCTCCTCTGCACACTTTCACAGGACAGCTGCAGCTATCTCCAGCCTAAGAGCACAATGTCCTTTAGAGTCCAGCCCTTGATCCAAGCCTTTATACCTCAGTCCAGGGGTTTGTCACACCCCAGAGGTATGGTTGGGGGTATGGGCCACCCTAACAGTCAATTCCATTGGTTAACATGGGCCCTTGGAGTGAGTAAGCCTACCTCCTAGGGATCCATGGAGAATGATGAAATTTTTTTATCACTTTCCACTCTTTGCTCCGCTTATGCATACATGCAAATGTGCTGAGCGTCCCAAGTGAGTAAGTTGGCAAGAAATGTTTGTGTTTTATGACAGAACAAAAGTGGCCACAAAACACAAAGATTACACCTTTCCTCCCTTCTTGGAGTTTAATCTTCATTTTTTTTCCTAATCCCCCTCTGTCTCATTCAGTTTGAGGATGCTCCAAATTGTAAGCATGCCCTGAGATCAAAATATGGCAGCTCATACTACTCAGCGTAGTGCAAAGTTGGGTGGGGATGGCATTACAGAGTGATCAGTATCAATATCCATGTCATGACATCATTTTATAACAGATAAGAAGTGATGCCACTGTATCAGGTGACACTCTAGTATTCATTCCAAACTCTATGGTTAAACTATAATTTTTTTGAGTAACTATTGAAGCATTGCTCTTCTGCAATAGTGTCCCACCTAAGTTGCACTGAAAGAGACATCATGGTTTAAGGATCTGCCAGTTGAATCTGAATAATTTCATTGCAAGAATCCAAGACTGTGCGACTTAAAGATTTATTGATGATCCCCAATTCAGCATCCCAAAACGTTCTTTTTAGAAATAAAGTCTGGTTCTCAATATCCTGCATATATAGACATTTAAGCACAGCCCTTTTCCCCTATCTATCTACAGTGAACCTATTTACAGTGAATGGGAAAAAATCTAGCTACAATAGATATCTACAGGAATGCAAGCTAAGAGCATGTTTTTATAAAATCTTATGTATCCATGACACAGCTCTATGTATCTGTGTCATGGTTATGTATCCATGACAACAGCTCTTTTCTTCCTAAGAGTTCAAAATAGTCAGATAACATAGTCTCTGCCATGACAGCTAACATAATCCTTTACGCATAAGATTTTACTCAGCATGTCAACGAACATCAAGCCTCAGTATATAATGGTTAACATTAGGTCCCTAAAGTATGGCAAAGGCTGATCTTTCATTTTGTAGCTTTCTTGAATTTACTTAGGCTTTACTGAAGAGAAATGGAAAGTGGGTGATGGTCTTGCTGAATTCCTTCTTCCTCCAAGGAAGTAAATCTTGAATTACTCCAGTATTATACACATATCTAAGAAGTGTTCAGTATATCCCAGAGATCTGTACTACTTCTCCACCTTTTAAAATATATTTTCTTCTTCTGTTTACAGAGGCAAAGGATTATTTTCAGGGCACCATAGGAGCATACAGTTATGCCATCTGGAAATTTAACTACCTTCTAGGAGTGCTGGAATAGTTATTGATCATTAGGGAAATTATGGGCCCTTAATATTAAAGCGTGTTTCTGTAGCAGAAATCTAAGCGTATTCAAGACAACTCACTTCCTACCCTGTTAGGCCACCAGAGGGCCCTGCTGTGGAGGGAAGCCCAGATGAGGTAGCCCAATTCTCCAGAGCTTGCCGCAGCGGGAATCTCAGGGGGAAATGAGTCATAGAGCAGCCATTTTGTTTGACAGCATACAATGTAATATCATATACCAATTGAACTGCCTCCCCAAGTATTAGTCAAAAACCACCATGAATTGCCCAGTCTGGATTTGGTAACCATACAGGTCCATTATTTCCCTTTTAAAAAACTCTCTTTGTGGCTGCTGTTAGGTGGTGCCATCTTCAACATGTGTCAAGAGCTGCCAACCTGGATCCAGCAAAATTGTGATGGAGGGGAAAGAAGTCTGCTGCTATCGTTGTTCTCGGTGTCCAGAAGGGAGGATTTCAGTGCAAGTCGGTAAGGAAAGAATGAATGAATATTTGAGAAAAAAGACAAAGCTTACCATTGTTGTCAGTTCTAAAAATAATTCCTTATGTTGGCAACAATTGTAAAAAAGGGTTAGTGAAAATCTCATTTCTTGAACTGGAGAAGAAAATAGGAGGCACGTGGGATATATCTGAACTGAAACAGGGTTTTTTTCTCCAAATGTACCCTTTTCTTCCTCTTCTTTCAGTCCGTATTATATTTTCATATACGGACTGATGAGTGTGTAACTGAAAAATGAAAGAAACTAGCAATGGGTATTCCTGTATCACATTATTATCTGCTTTCTGTATACACAAAGTCAAATTCTATGGTCACATTAAAGCAATAAAGATTGTGTGTCTGCAGAATATCTTCGTCATTGAGCTCTTCCTTGTTAATTTCAGATGCTGACCAATGTCAGAAGTGCCCAGAGGATCAGTATCCGAATGAAAAGCAAGACCGATGCATTCCCCGAAGGCTGGATTTCTTATCCTTTGGAGAACCATTAGGAGCAGCCTTGGCTTCTTTTGCCCTTTTATCTTCCTTGGCCACCATCATGGTGATGGGGCTCTTTGTTCTGCACTGGGACACTCCCATCGTCAAGGCCAACAACAGGAGCATCACCTGCACCCTCCTGGCCTCTCTGCTGCTCGGCTTCCTTTGCTCTTTCCTGTTCATTGGCCAGCCTGGGGAGCTGACCTGTCTTCTGCGGCAAACCGTGTTTGGCATCACCTTCTCCATCTCCGTTTCCTGTGTGTTGGCCAAAACTATCACTGTGGTTCTGGTCTTCATGGCCACCAAGCCAGGAAACAGGATGATAAAGTGGGCAGGGAGGAGGTTGGCAACATCTGTAATAATTCTGCCTTCTCTCATTCAAACTGGCATCTGCACCATCTGGATAACAACCTCTCCCCCCTTCCCAGAGCTGGACATGCACTCCCAGGTCAGCCAGATCACAGTGCAGTGCAATGAAGGCTCAGAGGTCATGTTCTACCTTGTCCTGGGCTACATGGGCATTCTGGCTCTTCTCAGCTTCACTGTGGCTTTCTTTGCCCGGAAGTTGCCTGACAGTTTCAATGAAGCCAAGCTGATCACCTTCAGCATGCTGCTCTTCTGCAGTGTTTGGGTGTCCTTTGTCCCAACATATCTGAGCACCAAAGGGAAATACATGGTGGCCGTTGAGATAATCTGTATCATGGTCTCCAGTACTGGCTTGTTGGGCTGCATCTTCTTCCCCAAATGCTACATTATTGTCATGATGCCTCAGCTGAACACCAGGGAGCAACTGGTTAGGAAAAAGGACAGTTTTACTTAGTTTTGCATCCCTTTTTTTCTGGGGACCATTTTTGTGTTAGAAATAAACTCTACATGGAGACTAGTCATGTGTCTTCAGGAATTCCTGAGATGAAAGTATACATGAAAAACCCTGATAGGTATAATGATTTTCTGAAATGTTTGCACAATTCCAGGAATCTTAGGGCCAAGCTACACATGACGAATGACACTTGAACAGCAAGTGTATTTCTCCCTGTTCACTTGCCCTCCACTCAATCCACTTGCCGTTCAAGTGTCATTCGTCATGTGTAGCTTGGCCCTTAGGCATTCTGATCCCCTCTCCCCTGAAAACACTCTCTGTCATTTTTTCTGTTTTGCATGCTTGCAATCAAAATGAACAGCTGTCTTGCTTTTCTTTCACTTTGTATATTTCCCTGGCAGTGGGATGAGGCAAGTGGCTCCTTGGCACAGGCCCAGGGCCCAGGAGAGATGTGCTTTTGTCTCTTTGTTTCTTCCCTCCCAGGTTTATCGGCTCATTGTTTTGTTTTTATCTGTCAGTAAAATGAATGGGAGTGTCTCATCCAGGGGTTCATAGAATGAGACCTCTTGTTCCAATACACTTGATCTTGGGCTGGTCTTCAGTAGACAGACAAAATCAGCTCCCCTCTAATTTTGGTGCCATTTGGTTTAAAAAGAGCCAGTCCAGCCATCTATAAAGAAAAGTCCCCTGTAGACTATGTTAGCACAACTGTTGTTCTAGCTTGGTCTTTCTTGGTCTCTTTGTGGAAGGAAGCACAGACCACGGGAAGGAAGGTTGGCAAATTCATAGTTCTTGTTGGAAAGGAAACATTGTTAGTCAGTCACTGTAAGATTAGAGAAATGAATACCGACAGGGGTGAAAAGAATAAGGCTGGTGCCATGCTCCTTTCCCCCCAAAAGGAATAAGTGGAGAGAATAATTCCTGTGCCGAGAGTCACCTACTTAAGGGTGTTTAACATCAAGCTCCCTTGTTCAACCTGCTTGACACTTAGAGTGTCTTTAGTCTCAAGTTTGGCACAAGTTTATTGTTACAGTCTGCAATCGACACATATAAAGCCATTTGCTTTTTTAATTTTTTTTTTGTATGGGTCATTATACAAATATAAAAAACATACACAGTTAACTTTCCATCATATTATAATACCCCCCTTCCCCCCTTTTCCATTGACTTCCGACAGTTTTCCATTCCCTTTATTACCTCTTAGATAAAATCTTAACCAAACTGAACTCTATATAAAATAATAATACCTATCTAATGATAAATACCATTATCTAACATTCCATGTCTTTTAGTACTATCTATCAATAGTATCCAATAGCCTACAATATAATATGCCCCCTATATTAATAGCTATATACTACATTCTAAGAATGGGTCATAGTAATATATTTCATACCAATGCATATCTTTAGATAGCACTATTACACATATCTATCATATCTATAATGTTAAAAATTATTAATATCCTTTATATTGTTATTCAATTCATGACATTATAACCTAGTAAATTATAACATATTGTACCTACATATATCAGTAAAATGATATATTATCACAAACTAGATTTTTACCTCTAATAAAATATTATAATTGCTACCTCTATATTAATTCAAAGTAACAGAACACCATCCTCCCCTCTGAAAGTATCCAACGACCACACCTTCCCTTTAATGTCCCACTTTTTTTCTATATAGTTCTTAAATTTCTCCCAACTTATTATATACTCTTCCATATCTTCCTCTCGAAGTTTCCTCGTAAGTTTATCCATTTCAGCCAAGCTCAATGTTTTTAAAATCCAATCTTCCACCAATGGTATCTCTTTTGTCTTCCACAGCTGTGCATAAATTATCCTAGCCGCCGTAGTCATATAAAATACCATTATCCTGTCTATTTTGTCAAAGTCTTCTAGGTTTATACATAACAATAACAATTCTGGGTTTCTAACAACTTTTTTCTTCAATATATCTGACATAGCGTCTACTATTTCCCCCCAGAAATGCTTAGCTTTTTCACATGTCCACCACAAATGATAAAAGGAACCCTCATGCTTTCCACATTTCCAACATTTATCTGACATCTGACTATTTCCATTGGCTAGCTTTTTTGGCGTGAGATACCATCTATAAATAATTTTATACACATTTTCTCTTATCGTGGTCCATGTTGATATCTTTATAGTATTTTTCCACAATTTCTCCCAAGCTTCCATCAATATATCCTTATTACAGTTTATTGCCCACTTTACCATTTGAACATTTACTGTCTCATCTTCTGTAAACCATTTCAAAAAAATCTTATACACTTTAGATATCAATTCCCCCCCTTGCAGTAGACATTGTTCCAATTCTGAATTTTCCACTCTAAACCCTACTTTCCTCCGATCAGTGTCATACAAATCTTTTATCTGCATATATTGAAACCACCCATATCGAAATGGCAATTCATCATTATTTTTAATATTGTATAAATTCTGATCCACTCTAAGAATGTTCTGATATGTCATCCACTCCGCTCCTTCATAGTCAGTTCTTGGATTCACAACCTCTGCAGGTACAATCCACATTGGTGTTCTTTCATTCAAATAACGCTTGTATTTAGTCCATACTGCAAATAGACTGCCTCACAAAATGATGCAAAAACATCGCATCAGCCTTACTCTTTCCATACCATAAATATGCATGCCATCCAAAGGTTTTATTGTACCCTTCCAATGTCAATAATTTATGATTTTCTAACAACATCCAATCCCTCACCCAAACTAAGCATATGGCTTCATGATATAGTTTCAAATTTGGTAGTTGGAGTCCTCCTCTTTCCTTTGCATCATATAACACCTTCATCTTCACTCTAGGCTTTTTTCCTGCCCACACAAAGGTTAAAATTTTTCTTTGCCATTTTTCAAATTGCTTATTATCTATCATAATTGGAATTGTCTGCATTAAAAACATTATTCTTGGTAACACATTCATCTTAATTGCAGCAATATGACCCAACCATGATAAGTTTAACTTATTCCACACCATCATGTCTCTGTCTATTTGCTGCCAAAGCTTTTCATAGTTGTTTTTAAATAAATCAATATTTTTTGCAGTCAACTCAATACCTAGATATCTTATTTTATGAACCACTTCACAATCTGTTATCCTCATTAACTCTTGTTGTTCTTGCTTAGACATATTCTTACAAAGCAGTTTAGATTTCTTTCTATTTATATAAAATCCTGCCAAGTCTCCAAACTCTTTTATCTTGTCCATTAACCTTGGCATATTTTGAAGAGGGTCCTCCACTATCACCATCACATATAAAGCCATTTGCAAGTGCCTTTAGTCAGTGGCATAGCATGGGGAGGCCCAGCGGGGTGTCCACCCTGGGGGCAAAATTTTAAGGGAACGTAACGTCCACTGCCCCCCTGGGAGTACCCCTGCTCAACCGCCATCCCTTCACCACTGCTGCCACCACCTGCTCGATGCCTAGCGAGCCAGTCGCCCTGGCAGTGTGGCTGGTGAGCATAGGAGGTAGCCCACCTCCCTGCTCATCACCTGACCCTCCCCACTCTCATGTTTCAGGCTGCTTGCATCCCCCATCCCTTTCCTCTTTGCCGCAGCCACCCATACCATTGCTGTCAGCTCTGCATGCAGCAGCGGTGTGGGCAGTTGCAGCAAGTAGGTAAGGGGCAGTGTTGCAAGCAACCTGAACCATGGGAGTTCCCCGAGGATCTGCTGAAGCTGGGCAAGTGGGCGTCAGCGTGGCAAATGAGGGTCAGCATGGCCAAGGGCAAAGTAATGCACATTGGAGCCAAAAATCCTAAATATAAATACACAATGTTGGGGTCCAAACTGGTGGAGAATGACCAAGAGCGTGATCTTGGAGTTGTGGGGAATAACTCACTGAAAATGTCAATACAGTGTGCAACAGCAATAAAAAAGACCAATGCTATGCTGGGGATTATTAGGAAACAAATCACCTAGTATCATAATGCCCCTCTATAAATCAATGATAGGGCCTTATATGGAATACTATGTACAATTCTGGTCACCCCACCTCAAAATAGATATTACAGCACTGGAAAAAGTACAGAAAAGGGCAACTAGAATGATTAAAGGGATGGAACACTTCCCCTGTGAAGAAAGGTTAAAGCACTTAGGGCTCTTTAGCTTGGAGAAACATGATAGAGGGGTGACATGATAGAGGTTGACAAAATTATGAATGGGATAGGGATGGTAGAGAAAGAAGTATTTTTCTTCCTTTCTCACAAGAACTCGTGGGCACTCATTGTAATTACTGAGTAGTCAGGTTAGAACTGATAAAAGGAAGTACTTCTTTACCCTGTTACCAGAACTGCTTTTATTAATGGGGGAAATTAGCTCTAGCAGTCTGTAACTTAAAATTAGCGCGGATCTGACCTATGTCTACGGAGGTCCCGATTCCAGACACTCTAGTGAAAAAGAGGCAGACTACAAATAGGTTCAAACATGTGTATTTACTAATAGTGTGGCGTAAGCCTGAACTTGCACATACACAGAAGAAAGCATACAAGGACTAGGAAATACAGAGTATGAAATATAGAGACTTTCGCATTAGCAGATTCCCAATGATGGTGGGGAATACTCACAATCCTGAAGCGAAGCAGAGACACGACAGCGAGGTGGCCCAATGCCAGCACTGGGACCACAGACAGACAGCGAGGGGTTCTGGATAGGATGGCACGCGCACCATGCAGTCTGGGAGACCGGTTTAAATACCCCAAAACGTACCCTGGGGCTGGTGCTGTACTTGGTGGTTCTCACAGATTAAAACAAAGGTCCTAATGAGCTACTGAATGGCTTGGATGGGCCACTTTGGTAATCTGATTGTGATAAGTGACACCTCAGGAAGAGGGGACAAAAGAGGGAGGGGGAAATCCAAGTGGGCTGAAAGGATGTTCCAGCGGACAGGGCTTGTCCTGATGTCATCAGCTTCTGGAATGCGGAGGTTTCTTTGAGATGCATTCTCTAAGTGCTTGGGATGGTCGGCACTTAGTTCCTTCTCCGGGGCGGCTCCTAAGATATGCAGAGCGGGGCGAGGTACTCTCGCTGCGGACGTGGTGTGCCCGCTTTGCCGAAATGGCTTCCCAAAGCAGTCTTTTCCTCTGGATCTTCTGGTTGCCTGAGAACATGGATGCCGGCTGGGCATGGCTGGGGCTGGTTAGCAGGCTGCCCGGTAGCGAGGGCAGGCTTGGCGACTGGCCCGCGGGAGGCTCCAGGCGGGAACTGACCAGGGAGCGCCTAGCCAGGCTCGCGGGAGGTTTCCCCGGCAGGTGCCCGGCTGCTAGCAGCGGTTTGGGCCCAGATGAGGCAGGCTTCCATGGAGGCAGGGGGAGCAGCACTTAAAACACAGTCCAAAGCAGGGAACAGGCACGGTCCATGGCAGATGGCACTGCATGCACGGGGCACACTTGTAACAAAGTCCAAACGCACACAGGGAAATCCAGATACAGGTCAGGGCAGGGCTGCCCAGGAAGAGAGTCCTTTTGTGCAGTTAACCAAACATGGAGTCAGTAAACTACACAGTCCATAGTAGCAGTAAAGTAATTGACACGCAGGCAGGAAACTGACACGTGTATCAGAACACACACGTGCAGGGCAATCTTTGTGTAGCAATAAAACAGCAGTGCAGGAAACTTTAACACAGTCCATGGCAGGCCTTAAAGCAGGGGAGGGGGCCTGCTTGGCAACAACCCAAAGAGTGATCAACTCATGGAATTCACTGCCCTGGGAGGTGGTGGCAGCTTCAAGCATAGACTGCTTCAAGAAGGGACTGGATAAACATATGGAGCAGAGGTCCATCAGTAGCTATTAGCCACAAGGTATAGATGGAACTTTCTGTTTAGGGCAGTGATGCTCTGTAGGCTTCTAGTGTGCTTTCCCCACTGGCAGACCTCCTGAGGACACCTGGTTTTTGGCCGCTGTGTGACACAGAGTGTCACACAGCGGCCATTGGCCTGATCCAACATATCTTCTCTTATGCTCTCATGTTACAGCCGCTCGTTGATTAATAAACACAACAGTATCAGAGCTTGTAAGTTCGTGAGGCGTAGCATCCACACAGCCTCACTGAAAACATTGTTCAATAGTTCTTCCAGGTACCAGTCCATGAGGGGTGCCTTGTCTATTCCGAATCCTGAGCCAAGAGTTGGAATTCAGAGGTGTATTGAGCAAGGATGTCCTGCTCTTGTTTTACAGCATGTATTCTCCTATTGACCTTTTCAGTTTTGGGGGGGGTATGCAAAGGACACAAAGTCCGGGAAATATCTCAGCAGCAAAGACTTGCAGAGCAGTAAATGTGTGCCCACCTGGTGCCTGTCCCCTTTAAGAGGCTAATGGCACAAACCTTTATCTTGTCTTTGGGGGAACCTCTGGCCTGGAGTTCAAGGTAAAGCAGACACTGGGAGAGGAAGGCAGGGAATTCCTCCACATTGCCCTAGAATTAGTCTGTGATGTTGACCAAGCAGAGGTAAAGTAAGTGCAGCATGGAGGGTAGCAATCTGCAGTTGCAGTGTGGCCAGTGTGTGAGAGACTTGATCTGGTCTTTCAATGCAGTGAGGCTCTCCGGAGTTGCTGCAGCCACATCCATGCCGTGGGGGTTTGGGTGGAAGTAAACTTTTGGGTTCCAGGCCAGGGCAGCATGGGCTGTGTTGCCAAGAGTGTAGAAGTGTCAGACAGGAGGGCTACTTCCTGCAGCATGGTCAAAGTCCAGTCCTAGGTCGAAAGCACATAGTCTGGTCCAAGGATCAGTCCACAAAGTAACAACAGAGTCAGGACTAGACATGGGCACGAACAGCATTACCAATGGAAAAAAAAACAATGAACAGGCTGCCCAGCTGCTCGCGAATGCTCGCCATTCCAGCTAAACCGGTGGTCATCGCAAGCCTTGTTTGTTGTGCTCAGCTGCCGTTCAGGAAGCTAGACACTCAGGCGCCTTCAATCAATTGCCTCGGCAACGGAGGGAGGGACTCCCTGAACTCTTTCTGCACTCCCTCTGTTGCCCCAGACACTCTAATCAAAGCCCTACTTAGTGTGATGTGCAGGTCTTCCTTCCAAGCATGGAGCTGCAAATTGGTTACAATCGGTAACATGGATGCAGATACCAGAGGGAAGGGAGGGAGAGGGGGTGTTCTGTAGCCATTGGAACTCCAATCTCATCCCTGCAAACCCTGTTAGGCAGTTCTGTGGGCACGATCCAAAAAAATTCCCGATCAAGCTGTTAGTGGATCCAAGCCAGCGACAACCCCAAATCACCAAAGCACTCCTGTCATCTCCCATTTCTGATCTGCGGTTTGGGGATCGGGGAGGCCAAAGCGGGGTGTGCTGCTATTCTCAGCTATGTGGGAAGGTGGGTGATGGTGGCAGCTGCCAGGCCTGGCTGGCATGGGGAGACGGTAACGAGCCGCCTCCCCTCAGGGAGGGGACATTCACACCAGAGACAGATCTACAGTTGCCAGTGCCCAGGGCAACCGTAGTCAGGCTCTTGTGCACGCACGCTCCTGGGTCCCCCCCCCACGCAGCAAACCGGCTGTCCCAGCATGCTGCAGATCTGGTGGCAGTGTGAGTGGCTCAGAGGCTGCCTGCGCCATTCACCTGCCCCGCAAGACAAGGGGCGGCCGGCTTGCCCGCGCGCCCCTTGTCCTGGGGAAAGACAAATGGTGCAGGCGGCCTCCCAGCCATCCGCGCTGCCTTTTGCCTTTCCCCAGGACAAGGGGCCGCTGGCTTGCCCGTGGACCCCTTGTCCTGGGAAAAGACGAATGGCGTGGGCAGCCTCCCAGCCACCAAAGGGCGGCTAGCTTGCCCGTGCGCCCCTTGTCCTAGGAAAAGACGAATGGCGTGGGTGGCCTCCCAGCTACCTGTGCTGCCTTTTGCTTTTCCCACAAACTGGCCACCCCTTATCCTGCAGGAAAGGCAAAAGGCAGTGTGGGTGGCTGGCAGGCTGCCTGCGCCATTCGACTTTCCCCAGGCGCACTCCTCTTCCTCTCTGGTACCACTTTGACCCCTTCCAAATATCTTTCCTGTCCATCCAATCCATCGTTTCTGCTCAGGCAGGAAGGTGGGTTCCGTGGACGAGGACTTCAAATGCTCGGGAGCTTTCCAAATCTTGGTCCATACCTCTCCCTCTCAGGTACTAACAGCTCTTCCCAACGAATTGCACGCCCCGTCCCCTCCTTTACGTGATGGCAGGGAGGTGGTTGATGCCAGCAGCCACTGATTTGGGGTCTTCTCGTCCCCCTCGCAGGATCTTCCAAGAGCAGCTCATTGCCTCACCCGGAACTGCTTTGTTCTCCCTCTCCCTGACCACCCGGCGGCCACAGTATTCAACCATCTTGCTGCGTTAGCAGATAATATCCGCCTCCTACCCACAGGCCTGGTGGGAAGGCACATGGGAGGTTCCCCCGGCCAGAGGCTAGACCCCCCACTCATGCAAGGTGCGGCGGCTCACCTTCAGGACACCACACAGGGCCAAAGGGAACTGGGGAGCGTGCCTCGATTTGAGTTGAATGGGAGTTTCCTGGGGTCATCGAATTTGGGAATATATAACTCTGAGATCCATATTGCAATGTTGATCCAACTTGGGTGATGGCTGGAGAGGAGCCTGCTGCACATTCCCTGTGAATATGGGCTCTCTAATTGCTAAGGAGGCCACTCTGGCACTGACGAACACCAGACACTGACCATGTTTGTTAACGGGACATGTTCAGTTCTGTTCGTCTGTTTGTGTTCATTGTTGGGAATGAACAACAAACGATGTGTTCGGGGTTTTTTTCCTGTTCATGCGCATCGCTAGTCAGGAGTAGGCAACTGCAGAGTCAGGGCTGGTCCAACAAGTTGCAGGAAACTAGGCAGCATCTAATGCAGGAGTCAAGGGAGTGGCAACTTGTTGCATCTATGCATGATAGTCTGTCTTGGCTGGGGTTTAGAGCTAGGTACCAAGGGGATGAGCTTGCAGCCAGCTGCTTGGGAGAGATTTTCATGTCACACACATCCATGACTAGATTGTTATGCTTCAGTGCCAGTTATGAGGAACAAGATCCGTTGACCTGAAGAAATTAATATTCAGAACTTCTCAAGACTTCTTACAGATATATGAGGCAGATGAAAGTTTTTCCCACAGAAGATTGTTCTTGTTCAATGTGGCTGGTCAGGGTGAATTAACATTCTTGTTCTAGGACTCAAAGCACCAAACTAGCAATCAGGGATGCACTTTGATCTCCCTCTTACTATTTTGAGGAAGGAAAGAAATTGGCTGTATTGGAGCACCCCAGAGGTATCTTTTCTGCTTCTGGAAAGATTTGGGGCATCTGGGAAAATGTTATTTTATCTCTGCCATGTAGTTATCAAAATCACTATGATCAGACTCTGCTTCACACACACAGCCTGATGTCAACTGCAAAAAGAATGATAAAAAACTGTCAAATTAAACAGCACGGACCGTGAAAGGTCAAATCACAGAGATCTGTGGGGTTACCTTGAGAAAGGCAGAGCTCTGCCAGACTGAATCTTGAAATTACAGCTTGCATGGAAACATAGGCAGGAATATTATCCTTTGAAAAGAACTTGATTTTCAGTAACCTCTTTTAATAGCCACTGGCTGGCATGTGGGTCATAATGCAGGAGGTCAGCAAGGACTGGAGCAGAAAACTGCAGACACGCAAATGGCTTTTGTTAATGCTATTCTTCCTCTTGCTCAGTCCTCACACTTTCAGCATAAAGTTGAGTTCTGTGTGCAGTCAAGATAAATGTGAGTTCCATAGAACGAATTCTACTATCGTCATATTAGGATCCTATTCATCTGCAATTGTAGAAATACTCAACTTTACAAAGCCAGAAGACTATGTGAAACATTTTTGGTAAGAGCTCCTTCATTGATTAATCCATCTGCAATATTTCTTAGAAGAACTCTAATCTCTAGTCTAGAACTCTGGACTAAACAATTTATGAGATATAGTCAACAAAGAAGCCATCTTCAGAGATGCATTTTCACAGAGGTCCAAAAAACTAGGGATGCACCTAGTTTACCTGGATGCAGATAACTTTTATTTGAAATGTTAAATCACATCACACTTTTGAGTTGCTGTAAAACACGTACTTCCTTCTCTTTCTGTTTGAAATAATTGGATTTGTATGTACTCGTGCTGGTTATCCTAATTCTCAATGCTGATATAAAGAACTAAACCATTTCCAAGACACTGAAAAAAATGAAGATTTATTTTTTTTAAAAAAGAAATGTTTTCATGGCGATCCAAAAAAGTGGGGTGGGTGTAGTATGTTTAAACACATAGCACACTCATTTGCCAACAGCTTTATCATGTAACTTTTTATATACAGACCTTGTGCTGTGTATAAAGACTCTGTCTTTCTGACTGAAATAATTGCATTTGTACTTATATGTGCTAGTTATCATAGTTCATAATCCTGGCACTCAGGACTAAAACTATTCCAAGATACTGAAAAAATGAAGACTTTTTTAAAGAAGTTTTTTCATGGAGATTGGGAAAAATGGGGATGCATATAGTATGTTTAAACCCATAGCACACTTATTTGCCCTCGGCTTTATCATATAGCCTTTTAGATAAAGACGTGTAATTTTGTATCATTCTTAGGGGAAAGATTTCTGTAAGGAAATCACAGCTCTACAGTAACAGCTAAATCTTCGATACCATCTTGGGTACAAGGCTTTTCCAGATGGCCAATTCTCATATTAAGGCATCATGGAAGACTGAAAGGAAAAACAAATCATGCATGAATCTGAACTCCTATTAATTTTTCAGACTTTTCAGGGTTTCCCTAGCACAGAAAGTTAAACAAACTGAGTACTTCATTTTCCCATTTGACAGCTCTAAAGATGAAGTTTCTTGCCTCCATTCTGAAAAATGGTTTTCAAGTTTCCTTAGAATTCTTAAATCACATCACAGCTTTGAGTTGCTCTAAGGCAGAGGAGTCCCTCTCTTGCTGAGATAAGCCATGGTATTTTTAAAGAACATGTGCAAATATCTGGAGAGACAGAAAGGCTGTTTTGAGATGATGGAGCTAGGAGGTTTTGATGATATGGTCACTTTTGAGCTGTTTAAATGGGAGTGAAAATGTGGAGCCGGAGATGGGATTCTCTGTCAATGATGGCATCATATTTGAACATCTAGCCATGGATATTGGTGCCCACCAGAAGGACAATCTTACAAGCAACTAGGAAGCACCTTTGTGACTGTTGTGATTAGTGATTGCCTGAAGAGTCAACATTGCATCTAACTGTAATTTGAAATAAGAGTTTCAACTGCTGATACAGTGTCTGCAGCTAGAAGTGGGTGGTAACAATAGTCTTTTGTTTCTCTGTTACACATGGAAATCTCTCTACAGGGTAGCCCCTAAATACTTGCAGCATTTCCTGTCCCTTGTTTTTGCTGTAAATGAGATCAACCAGAATAACCATCTCTTGCCCAACATTTCATTGAAATATATGGGGAATGACAATCAACTCAGCGTAATGACAACTAGTTTGAACACACTCAATTTCCTCTACTTCTTGTTACGGAATCCCACCAATTACAACTGCAACAGGAGGAAAATTCTGGCATTCATCGGTGAAGTCTCCTCTCAAAACTCAATTCAGATGGCCAACATGTTAACAAACTACAAGATACCACAAGTATTTATTTATTTATTTATTTATTAGACTTTTAATTCATTCACCTTGCAGATTACAACCACATAAAAGTTAAAATATGGTAGCATAATAATAACATTTCCATAAATAACATTATAGCAACAGTGTACAATTATTGCAAAAAGCCTCCAACATTGACAGACCTCATCATGGGACAGCTTGACCAGCCATCATACAGTAGAAGCTGAGGGGACTAGAGTTCCCGTATGGCGCGAGGCCTGTATGTGTCCTCAGGTGAATGCATAGCAGGTATCAGAGCTTCGTAGTGGAGCTGCTCAACCCATTCTCCAAATAGATACTTTTCTCCACATCAGAAGTTGTAGATTTCTATAAAACAGACCTAAAAATCTAACCTGCTTTTATTCCAACAAACCCCTTTGAGGACCGCAGGCCTCTTCTGCTCATGCATTGCGACAGGAACTAACGAGGCAGAATACGAATGGGAGATTGGAAGGTCATAACTCCTGGGGCCTTCCTGGAATTCCAGGAACAAATATGTCCCCAGACCACATTATTCCGCACTGGAATTTAGCTCAGTCCCAGATTTCCTAGTAGGGTCTATGAATATGAATTGTATCTGCAAAACCAGTAAGATTTGGATTACAATATGTGTTGAAGGATTAAATTTATTTCCTCTAAGATTTAAGTCTCGGAAAACACAGCAATCCATTTCCCAATGCCAAAACATAACTTTTTAACCCTTTTTATATTAGCTCACTTATGGCCCTTTTGATCCAGTGCTGAGTGATCAAGTTCAGTTCCCATCTTTGTACCAGATGTTTCCGAATGAAAATCTTCACTATGTTGGGATAGTTCAGCTGCTTCAGCATTTCGGATGGACGTGGGTTGGTCTCATCACGTCCGATGATGAGAGTGGAGAAACTTTTCTGCAGACCCTGAGACCCAGGCTCCTCCAGAACAACATTTGCCTTGCTTTCACGCAAATGATGCCAATTGTATTCAATAAAGCAGAAAATACTATCAGGACAGTCCTGACAGGTTTATCTTCTCTCTCATCGAAGAAAGGGAATGTCATTCTTGTCCATGGGGATTTTATGTCTATGGCAGGATTACGACTAATTCTACATACATACGAAGGTCATCATTACTTCAATCCAATGGAGCGGGTGTGGATCATAACTGCTAAGCTGGATTTCACAGCTCTGTTTCAGAAGAACGCATTCACAGCAAAATCTCTCAACGGTACTTTGTCTTTCCGTCAGCACACAAACTTGGGACCAGGATTTGAGGATTTCCTCGATAGCATCAATCCGCTTGATTTTTATGTGGATTTCCGCATTTACTGGTCAGCGATATTTCGGTGTTCTTTTCCTGAATTAAAGCAACACTTCCTTCCTCTCTGCACTGGAAAGGAGAAGTTGAGAAGCCTCCCTGAACGCAGGTTTGAAATGAGAATGTCTGGCCATAGCTACAGCGTCTATAATGCTGTTTACTCCTTTGCACATGCTCTCCATGCCCTGCATTTGTCAAGTTTCAAGCGGAGAGCAAAGGGATTTGCAGAGAGGAGAAAACTTGGGAATATTCAGCCATGGCAGGTGAGGCTCAGCTCCTATCAGTCACACCTCATCCTACTTTTGGGTTCAGAAAATAGGTTAATGAGGCTTTTTTTAACACAAGATATATGCATTTTATGCATTTCTCCAAAATTAATTTGTGTAGGTTCATACAATTCTTATTTCTCTTTGAATTCAAACCATATTAACTCTGAACATCCATAGGACGTTCAGCATGAGAAGAAAGTACAAAAGGAGACTGTTAAAACAGTTCTATTTTTTGACAGAGAATGTACTTTGGAAGACCTTTTTCCTCAGAAAAATGATTGTTTGGGGGAGGGATGCTGAAACATACTAACGTAAAATTCTGTGAGAGATCTATTAGTTCCCTTCTGCTCTTTCAGCATGAATACATGCATAACTTAATGACTTGTACATATAAAAATGAAGAAACAGATAATCATTCTTGAGGTAATTTCCTTCATAATGTTCACTTAATTTCAGTTCAAACGGGAATGAATTAGGGTAGCAAATATTTTTCTTCTCCAACTCGAATAGGTGACATAATCAGACAAGCCTTATTTTGACTGGTCAGTGACTCTTCCAAGCTCATGTCCCTTCTTGCTGTCAGTCTCTTGTATTGATGCCCAAATCCATCCACGTTCTTGTTGCTCCCATGGCCTAACAGAAGGGACAATGATGTGTATGCTGGACTAGTATTTGGTGATGTTTCTCAGTCACGCAGGATCCCAAATGGACCAGTATCATGGCTTTGGAGAAAGAGATCTTGTACTTGCCAATTTTTCCAGAGTGAAAGAGCCAGGGGCAGGGAGGGTTGCGAGAATGTAAGAATGACAAAAATCTGTTCAGTACATATATATATGTACCCCTATTGTATTGTTCTCCTGATCGAAATTCAATTATGTTGCTCCAAACTATCCTTGATGTTTCCTTGTGAAAATATAACATGCACTTAGACCCCCAGGGAACAACCAAATATCTGGATAGTTTTCAATCACTCTCAGTGCTGACAAAATAATTTATTTTCTCCTTGATCATTTCCAAATTTCATACATGCTTGTTCCATGGGATGGGCTTTGCTTACTACATCCTTACTACATCTAATGTGTATCCTACATCAGATATTTCCCAATACATTCCAACTCTTGCAGAGGCTGCATGGATGGAAGCAAGGTCCAGACTGGTGGCTGTAGGGAAGGGTCTCCCTTATATTACCCAAATAGGTGGACTCCTAATTAGTTGGGAGAGTTGACTTAAGGAGAAAGAGTGAGGACGAAGCTACACATGACCAATGACACTTGAACGGCAAGTGTATTTCTCCCTGTTCACTTGCCCTCCACTCAATCCACTTGCCATTCAAGTGTCATTCGTCATGTGTAGCTTGGCCCTCAGAGGAGGTAACTGGGAATCTCTACCAGTGTTTATAGGGATTATTACCATAAAAGAACTCGCAAATAAATCATGCAGATGTTCAACTGGAAAGGTATTTATTTAAAAGAAGTAAAAGTTAAGCAAACAAGCACAGAGTATATGGCACACATACAGAGCTAACTAAGAAGAAGTTATGGAGGAAAGGGAAGACAGCAGTTTCAGTTAGGGTGATCATTACTAGTCTTAAAGATGAAAGCAGAGGAGCAGCAAAACAACCAGCATTTCATGGAGAGAAGCAGACCCAAATGAACAAACTAGTATCTGGGGAGTCCAGATATAAGGCCTGGGGCTAGCTGACATTTATGCTCCCCAAAAAATAACTTAATGGATGTCTCTCAAGGTAGACGAAGCATTAGGAGCTTGGATGAGTTTATCTAAGGTGGGCTTTGGATTTATAAATGTGTGTGCAGTCTCAAGCAGCGAGGGAAGATCTCACACAAAATGCCACATTTGAGATGCACCTGGAGAGAGATTGCTAAAGAATTCCTCTGGTTGGAAAATACAAGAGTAGTGAATAGACTTTTCAACGCAGAGATCACCTCACAAGGGGCAATGTGCCCTTTCTCTCCATGTGTTTTTTCTCCCTGTTTGCAACTTTTTCTCTCTCATCTAGCTGCACTCTTTTCTAAGAAAGGTTCGCTTTAACAATAGCGCCGGGGATGAAATCTTCATTGATAGAAATGGAGGACAGGCCTTTGGATACGACATCATCAACATAATCACATTCCTCAATAGATCCTTACGGCATGTTCAAGTTGGAAAGATGGATCCCTGGGCTCCTGGAGGCCAAGAATTCACCATTAACGCAAGTGCGATTATATGGAATCACAAATATAATCAGGTGTGAATTCTTTACACTCAACATGAAATGTTACAGTCTAAGAAAATTTCTGTAGTTACAGTCCCTTTTCAATACATTTCTCCCTGAAAAGACACCAAACTGCTTAGAACAATTAAAATGCAATCTAAATACAATACAAACAACACCCATCATTTAAATGAACAGAGAAGAATACTTATCTCCATCTCTGGGCCCATCCTGAGTTCAGTGGTTCAGCATGTCCAAAACCACAGGGGTTCAATTATTTAATTACTTATTGAGTAAATAAGGATTTCCTTTTGTGCATTCTAATCTTCTGGTCATTCATTTGAAAGGTACTGCCAGGATGTCAGTTCTCTAGCCAGAGTAACACCATGTTAACTTGTGTTATAATCAGTAGTTTTCCAGTTTTCCTCCCTCTAGGCCCAGATGTTGCCCAGGCCGTTCATACTCAGTGGAGCTAAGAGTCTTATCTATCCAGTCCAGTCAACAACCTTGATTTCCTCATCTCCTCAGGCCTTCGCAGACAACGCTGGGGGGAGGCTGGGAATGGGTGTTTGATGTGTTGTAACTTTCGTTTTACATGCCATTCTCAACAAAGCTTTTGTTCCGCCAGGGGCCTCCCCAGCCCTTGGATTATGGACCACAATCACACAAAGAGAGGGTGACAGTATAAGACTGGAAAACAACAAATATGACCGTCACCAACTAACTAATACAACTCAAAGGAAAATTAAACACTCTTATATGCAAAAGTACAAAATTTACTCATACAACATTGAATCATAAATATAATCCAACCAGTTCAAATAGAACAGCCGTATTGGGGCACGTGTCGTATTTCAAAGGAAATTAACATGGGGAGGGCAAAAAGGTTTTCAAGCCAAACCCCTATGTTTTTTGCAGAAACACAATCACTTCAAATAGGGCTAAAAAAAGCCTCCGCATAGGTAGATACAGGTTTCAGTATATACAAGGCACATACATGTTGCTCCAAGCAGTATTTCAACACACTTTGAACAGAATCAACATATTCTAAATTGTAACTGAACGGGTCAGCCAGCAAGAGGTCCCGTTTCCGGTATCCCCTTCTTCAGAGCAGTTACAAATAAGATGATTCAAATAATGCTTCTATCTCACTCACGGCTCGCTCACTGGCGTATGCACTGGCGTACTGCACTGCATACGCCAGTGAGCGAGCCGTGAGTGAGATAGAAGCATTATTTGAATCATCTTATTTGTAACTGCTCTGAAGAAGGGGATACCGGAAACGGGACCTCTTGCTGGCTGACCCGTTCAGTTACAATTTAGAATATGTTGATTCTGTTCAAAGTGTGTTGAAATACTGCTTGGAGCAACATGTATGTGCCTTGTATATACTGAAACCTGTATCTACCTATGCGGAGGCTTTTTTTAGCCCTATTTGAAGTGATTGTGTTTCTGCAAAAAACATAGGGGTTTGGCTTGAAAACCTTTTTGCCCTCCCCATGTTAATTTCCTTTGAAATACGACACGTGCCCCAATACGGCTGTTCTATTTGAACTGGTTGGATTATATTTATGATTCAATGTTGTATGAGTAAATTTTGTACTTTTGCATATAAGAGTGTTTAATTTTCCTTTGAGTTGTATTAGTTAGTTGGTGACGGTCATATTTGTTGTTTTCCAGCCTTGGATTATGGACACCTGTATCCTGAGCATAGTCTTTCAATAAACCCTTTGAACCAAGAGACCCTGCGCTTCTTGCAGAAGGGGTGAGAGATGAACTCGAGATAACTGGGATTCCATAGTCTGACAGGTGCTGTGAAATTTGAGCATAAGAGCAAAAATTCTATTCTGTATTATCCATTCTCTTCACAAGTTTCAGTTTCATAAAACCAAAAATGTGGTATCCCTAATGAGATCATAGATCCAGAGGAGTTAGCCGTGTTAGTCTGTAGTAGCAAAATAGAAAAGAGTCCAATAGCACATTTAAATCGAACCAACTTTACTGCAGCATAAGCTTTCGGGAATCACAGCTCTCTTCATCAGATGCATCGTGCATCACGTAACGTCGGTTCATCTTAAAGGTGCTAATGAGGTTAGTGGTCATCCATCTTTTCTTGACTCATAAACTTTGTGGAATAGTATAAGGCTTTCACTCACACAAAAAGGAAAAGTAAAGGAAAACCCAATCACATCTCCAAAAGGTTCTCCACTGGATAAGTTACTGAGATTTGGGAGATTCCACAAGTCTTTAGGGATGTTCCAACAGCCATTGAATCTCCCTTTCCCCTAAAAGATTTCTTCCCATTCTGCCTCGCTGTTTCACCCTGACACCTTTCGAAGTCTACATTCTATGCAACTTGTGTTTTCAATTCAGGATCTTCCAATGGAAGAATTTCCAAAACCTCTTAGTCTGCTGCTTCTTTTTTGAGTAAAAATACTGGATTTCATTCATGGTGCTACATAACTGACCAGATAATATTAAATGGATCCTCATCAGGTTTAGAAACTTACTATCAAATCACATACACAGACAGGTCTACACAGTGTACCCAACACACCCAATGCTTTGCAAAGGAAAACTTATTTGCAAAAAACATCAGCCAGGTCTCTACCCAAGGAGTTTGCATTTTAAATTTACACAGTGAGAGGGAGAGGTGCAGAAAGTTGAGTTGAGTTTTAACTCGACCTCCCCACAAATGGGCTCAGGGAAGGGTACAACAACAGTAAAAATACCTAAGATAAACAATAAAAAAAACCAATCTCCAAAGGATAACTTTCAGAATTAAAATCAAATAAGTTCAAACCTGCTAGCTGGCTAGGTGGGTAGAAGTAGTAGAAAGCTGAAAAGAAGACCCATCTTCCATGGCTAGGCAGTGCTTGTTAGAAGCAGAGAAACAGAGCATCTACTGTGCCTTATCCTGTCAATCTTGCTGAATCCCTCTGCAGCTTTTGATAACATTGCTCATGGCGTCCTTTTGGACAGCCTTTTTGGTTTGTGATAGAGAGACACTCCTTTGTTGTCAAAGATCCAGAGGAGTTAGCCGTGTTAGTCTGTAGTAGCAAAATCAAAAAGAGTCCAGTAGCACCTTTAAGACTAACCAATTTTATTGTAGCATAAGCTTTCGAGAATCAAGTTCTCTTCGTCAGATGCATGGTACATAAACTGGTCAAATATAGAAGAGGAGGGGAGGAGAGAGAAGAGAGAAGATGCAGTTAGGGGGGGAGAGAGGGAGGGTGCAATCAAAACATTCCTTTGCCAGTAAATGTAAACATCTCCTTTTGGTGTCCTTTTGGGGTCAGTTGGCTTGAGTGAGGCTTCAAGGGAGTTTGCCCTGTTAGTTTGCAGCAGTAAAATAGCTAGACCATCCAATTCCTATGTAGTATAAGCCTTCGATAACCAGTTCTCCCCGCCAGATGCATCTGACAAAGAGAACTGTGGTCCCCGAAAGCCCACGCCAGGCGCCACTGGGCTCCCCCAGACCCCGCCTCTGTAAAGGAAATCTGTTACCTGTGATAATGTGATAACCATTCATAGTCCCTATTCAGCCCCAGCTTGACAGAGTCAAATTTGCATATGAATTCCAATTCAGCAGCCTCTCGTTGGATTTTGTTTTTGAAAGGTTTCTGTTGAACTACAGCGACCTTTAAGTCTTGGATGGAATGTCCTGGTAGATTGTTCTCCCACTGGTTTTTGGATGTTTCCATTTCTAATGTCAGATTTGTGTCCATTTATTCTTTTGCGTAGAGGTTGGCTGGTTTGTCCAATGTACAGAGCAGAAGGACATTGTTGGCACATGAGGGCATATATCAGATTTGAGGATGAGCAGCTGTAAGAGCCAGAGACAGTGTAGTTGATGCCATTGGGTCCGGTAATTGTATTCCCTGGGTAGACATAGGGGCAGAGCTGGCATCTGGGTCTGTTGCAGGGCCTGGTACGTGTGCTGGTGACTCTGCTGGCCGATTCATGATTGTGGGTGAGAAGTCGTTTAAGGTTGGGGGGCTGTCTGTAGGCAAGGAAAGGTCTTCCACCCAGGGCTTCTGAGAGAGAGGCATCATTTTCCAGGATGGGTTGTAGCTCACTGATGATACGTTGGATGGGTTTGAGCTGGGAGCTATAGGTGACAACCAGTGGTGTTCTGTTGTTAGTTCCTTTAGGTTTGTTCTGGAGAAAACTGTTTCTGGGTACTAGTCTGGCCCTGTTGATTTGTTTCTTCACTTCATTTGGTGGGTACTGTAGTCTCAAAAATGCTTGTTGTAAATCTCTTAAGTGTGAGTCTCAGTCGAGAGCATTGGAGCAGATACGATTGTAACGTAAGGCTTGGCTGTAGACAATAGACCGAATGGTATGTTTAGGGTGGTAGCTGGAGGCATGTAAATATGTAGTATCGGTCTGTTGGTTTCCGGTATAAGGTGGTATTTATTCGTCCATTATGTAGTTGTACAGTGGTGTCCAGGAAGTGTAGTGGTGCCTGGTGTGGGCTTTCGGGGACCACAGTTCTCTTTGTCAGATGCATCTGGCAGGGAGGACTGTGGTTACCGAAGGCTTTATACTACATAGGAATTGGATGGTCTAGCTATTTTACTGCTGCAAACTACGCCAGTGCATACGCCAGTGCATACGCCAGTGTACCCTGCCCTGAGCCCATTTGTGGGGAGGTCGAGTTAAAACTCAACTCAACTTTCTGCACCTCTCCCTCTCACTGTGTAAATTTAAAATGCAAAGTATAAAAACGTACTCTTCTCCTAAATCTAGGTCAGAGAAAAATGCTTTCCTACCCCTCCCCCGACTCTTTCCTTTGGGCAAGGAAAAGATAAAGCCGTGGAAATCTCTCTGACTCACCGCTGCTTTCAAAGATTTGGTTCCAGTTGCATCTTGTACCTTGCAAGACCAACTAGATTTCCAGGGTGTGAGTTTCAAGAGTCAAAGCTCAACAGACCAAGGGAGCTTTGAGTCTGCAAAGCTCACCCTGTGGAAATCAAGTTATTCTCTAAGGTGCGACTGGGGCCAAATCTTGCTCTTCTACTATAGCCCAACTTGGCTACCCACCTGAAAGTATTTCAAAGGACAGCAAGACAAGGAAAGCTAACATCTATGTAAGGTTCTGTCAAGTAGATCTCAATCCCTGCATGAGTCCAGAAGTGCAGAACTGCAGGAGTTAAAGCTTTATTGATAATCCATGAGTTCATTGCCAGGAATGAAATTCTGCGCCAAGCCACAAGCCTATATTGGGATCGAAGTACAGCCCAGTTCCCTCCCCCTAACTTCCAGCCTTGCCTAAGTTCCCACTTCCCATCCCCCAACAGTTACGTTACATGTAAAGCAAAAACAAAGTGACTACAAAGGAAAACGGATGTTTTAGAACGTTCAGAAGTTCTAAGGTTACGTATCAATGGCAACGATTCCTCTTCCCAAGCTGAATGCTGGAGGTAAGCAGATAAGTAGAAGACAGATAAGCTCAGAAAGGGCCCCTCCTCTGCACACTTTCACAGGACAGCCACAGCTGTCTCTAACCTAAGAGCACAATGTCCTTTAGAGTCCAGTCCTTGATTCAAGTTTGTCACACCTCTGAGGTATGGCTGGGGGTGCGAAGACCCTGACAGGCTATTCCATTGGTTATCATGTGCCCTTGAAGTGTCTAAGCCTAACTTCTGAGGAGCCATGGAGGATGATGAAATTTTTTTATCACTTTCCACCCTTTGCTCCGTTTATGCAGACATGCAAATGTGGCGAATGTCCCAAGTGAGTAAGGTGGCAAGAAATGTTTGTGTTTTATGACAGAACTTAAAAGTGGCCACAAAAAACAAAGGTTACCTCTTTCCTCCCTTCTTTGAGTTCAATCTTCATTTTTTCCTGATCCTCCTCTGTCTCAGACAGTTTGTGGATGCTCCAAATTGTAACCATGACCAAGATACGGCTGCTCATATGACTCAGCATGGTGCCAAAGGGGGGGGGCATTAGGGAATGATCAATATCAATATCCATGTCATGGCATCATTTGTATTACAAATAAGAAGTGATGTTACTGTGTCAGGTGATGCCCTAGCATTCATCTCAAACTCTATGGTTAAACCATAAACTTTTGAGCAACTGTTGGAGCATTGCCCTTCTGTAATAGTGTCTCGTCTGAGTCACAGTGAAAGAGACAACATGATTTAAGGATCTGTCTGTTGAATCTGAACAATTTCACTGCAAGAATCCAAGACTGCGTGACTTAAAGATTTGTTGATGATCCCCAATTCAGCATTCCAAAATGTTCTTTTTAGGGATAAAGTCTGGTTCTCAGTACCCAGCATATATAGACATTTAAGCACAGCCCCATTTCCCTGTCTACCTACTGCGAATCTCTTTACAGTGAATGGGAAAGAATCTAGCTACAGTAGATATCTACAGGAATGCAAGCAAAGAGGATGTTTTTATAAAATCAAGGTTACGTACCTATTGCAATGGCTCTTTTCTTGCTAAAAGTTCAACGTAGTAAGATAGGCTTCTCTGCCGTGTCAGCTAACAGAATCTTTTACACATAAGATTTTACTCAGCCGGTCAACAAACATCAAGCCCCAGCATAGTAGTTAATAATAGGTCCCTAAAGTATGGCAGGGGCTGCTCTTCCATTCTTTAGCTTTCTTGAATCTACTTAAGTTCTACTGAAGAGAAATGGAAAGTGGGTGATGGTCTTGCTGAATTCCTTCTTCCTCCAGGAAGTAAATCTTGTCTTATTCCAGTATTATACACATATCTAAGAAGTGTTCAGCACATTCCAGAGATCTGTACTACTTCCCCATCTTTTAAATTATATATTCTTCTTCTGTCTACAGAGGCAAAGGATTATTTTCAGGGCACCATACAAGCATACAGTTATGCCATCTGAAAATTTAACCACCTTCTAGGTGTGCTGGAATAGTTATTGACCATTAGGGAAATTATGCGGCACTTACCCGGCAAGCTGGAGGCCGTTCAGCCGGGTGCCGTTATTGCCGTCCTGGAAGGAGTGAGGCAACACCGGCCCCGCCCTCCTTCCAGGAATGGGTTGCTGGGCGGGGCAGAGCAGAGGAAAGGACGTGCTCTGCCCGGCCCAGCCGCAGTCGCGGCCAGTTGCTTGGAGAGGGTAGACGCGTCTACCCTGAGCGAGCAATGGTTGCGGCGGCTCTCGGGGCGGCGGTGGACCGGCGGAGAAGCGGCGGCGGCGTTGCGGAAGTGGCGGATTCAGCCGGCAGAGTTGGCCGCACAGCGCTGCGGCGTCGGGAGCAGGGGAGGCTTGCCGCGAGTGCGGCGCGGCGCAGCGCATTAAGCACGGCCGTGTCTGCGGAGGCGAGGCCTTTCGGCGCGGCGGCCTTGTGGGGCCAGCGGCCATTCGGGGTAGTGGGGTGGCAGCCCCCGGGAGCGGGGGATTTTACCTGGGCCCCCCTTTTAGGCCGGGCAAGCGGGCTTTGTCAGTGCTTTTGTGCCTCGTCGCTCGGACCTTTGCCCAGTGGGGTTTAGAGTGTGTGCGGCGGCGGCGCAGCCTTGGGCGGGAAACGGAGGCGCCGGGGTTTAGGCCCAGTGTGCGGCTGCGGCCTGGTGGGGTGGCGGGCGCTTCTGCGCTGTGTGTGCCCCCCCATAACCCCCTGTTGGGTGGTAGGTAGTTGCTCCCAAGTCGCCCTTTGCTTGGGTGGTGGGGGCATTTAGTGCTTAAGGGCACGGTGTGGCCACCTCCTGGGGCTCTCAGTCAGACTGGGGCTTCTGTAGGCCCACTGGGTGTTTCGTTTTCCCTCTTCTTGGGCGGCCATTTTCTGGTGGCACTCGGGCGGGCGGCCATTTTGTGGCTGGCTCTTTTGCCTGCTGCATTTCATTGGGCCTTTCTTGCTTGCTTTAGGTGGTGGTGGTGAGGGCAGTACATGCCACCAAGGAAAGGTAGGGGACCCCCTAAGGGGAAGCAGCCAGCGGCTAAGCAAGCAGCCAAAAGGCCTTGCCCAGTCGTGTCTTCATCAGAGGAGGAAGAAGGGGCTGACCAGCAGGATATTCTGAAGTGCTTGCGCGCTTTGGAGCAGGCGAGAGGGTCTGTAGGTGTGTCATCACTGGAGGCTGATGTGGTGAGGCCTGTACAGAAGGCGTCCAGGAACGCAGTTAATAGAGATATTTTACGGCGTTTATGTCTTTTGGAAGGGGCAGCTGGAGGAGCGGCTGGCGGAGGCAGCAGCATGAGCGGCGCTGAGCCCACGGAACCTCAGGAGACGACCGGCGAAGGGGAGCAAGCCCGGCAGGAGGATTCTTCCCCTATAGCGGTCGCTGTGGAACCCGTGGAGGCTGGAGGTAAAGACAGCATACCACAATCAGCTAGTCTTTGGCCTTGGGGGCCCTGGGCCCAGGCAGTGAGAGCCCCTCTCCCTGCTCTTCCACAGGGAGCTTACACACCTTTTGGGGGGCAGGCAGGGGGGTGGTGGTCAGGCATCCGGGACAGTAGCTGGTGTGGGGTTGTCACCGCAACAGGCAACGCCCGGGCTCGCATCTTGGGGAACTGGAGCTGCTCTCCCCTTCCCCAGCCCGTACTTGGGGTGGCCTGGGTATTCAGGAACCCAGTGGGGCTTTATCCTCACCTGGCGTTGGCATACGGACAGGTCCCCTTCAACGCTGTTCCATTTGGGGACACGGCATTGCCGTTGGGCAAACATTTGACTCAGGCAACTAAGGACAAGATATTGAAGGGGGAGTTTGTGGACCTCTTTTCTCTGCTCTTTAGGGAGCTGGAGAAAAAGAGTAAGGACGAAATGGATGACAGGGACAAGGAGAGGCTCAAGAGGAGGAAGGTTGATAGGACGTGGAATAATTGGCTGCCCGGTTTTTTAATCTATGCCGGGGTCATTGTTAGGGCTCAACCTAGCCGGGCTATACAGCTATTTCAATACCTTGACATTATATTCAAGGGCTACACGGGCTTCTCGGGTGCTGCATGGATGCAGTACGACGAGGAGTTCCATATGCGGGCTGCTATGAACCCAAATATCCCTTGGGATCGGGTTCACCAGGAACTATGGTTGCAGGTTATGTCCCCGGCTAAGCCGAGCGTGATGGACAGTTCAGATAGTGGGCACGTCGTGCATAGGTCTGCGCAGGCCACAAGCTCCCGCGTTGCAGCGGGTTAGCCGGTTCAACCCCGGCTCCTGTGTTGGGAGTTTGCGTACAAGGGTTCCTGTATGCGGAAGCCTTGCCGATTTAGGCATGAGTGTCCCTCCTGTGGTGGTTCCCACCCATACAATTCATGCCCCAAGGGTAAGCCGGGATGGCGTGGGAAGAAACCAGGAGGTGGCGGTACGGGGGGTCAACACCCCCCTGGAAAAGGGCCCCAGTGTGCCGTTGGCGCATGAGAAGATGGAGGGTCTTTCTCAGGTGCTGACTTTCTTGGGGATAGAATTGGACACTGTCCAACAGTCTTTCAGGTTGCCGGCGGATAAAGTGGATGAGCTTAGGTCCAGGGTGGTTAGGATGCGCTCTCAGCATAAGGTATCCCTGGTTGAGCTACAGCAGCTTGTGGGTTACCTTAATTTCGCCTGCAAAGCTATTGCTCCTGGCAGGGCTTTTCTGCGTCGGCTATGCGAGGGCACCTCATCATCGGTTGCGGGTGTCTGGGGGTATGCGTGCAGACCTAGCAGTGTGGGAATCCTTTCTTGCCGAGTTTAATGGGGTTTCTTTGTGGCGAGAGGTTCTCTTGCTTGAGGCGGAGCTTCAGGTGACGTCGGACGCGTCAGGATCCACTGGTTTCGAAGTTTATTTCTGGAAACATTGGTGCGCGGAGCAGTGGCCAAAAGATTGGCGGGCATCTGCATTAGTTAGGGACCTCACTTTTTTGGAATTCTTCCCGCTTTTGGTGGCGGTTCACCTGTGGGGGCGGGAATTGGCCAATCACACGGTACAATTTTGGTGTGATAACCAGGCGGTAGTTCAGGTGGTCAATGCGTTAACATCCAAGTCCCCCATGGTAATGAGGTTGGTGAGGGAATTTACGCTGTTGTGCCTCCGTAGGAACATTTTATTCAGAGCCAGGCATGTTCCTGGAGTTGATAACTGTAGGACGGACGCCTTGTCTCGCCTACAGATGGAGCGTTTTTGGAACCTTGCTCCGGAGGCCGATCGGCTCCCGGCTCGGATGCCACCAGAGCTATGGCAGCTTGGGAGGCCGAAGTTTGTCGGGCTATTCAAGCAGCCATCGCACCCAGCACACGGAGAGCTTATCAGCGAGCGGTAGGCCAGTTAAGGGAGTTCAGGACGGCCGAGGGTTTGGCTGATAGCTGGCCGGTACTGGTTGAACATTTGCTACGATTCTGTGTCTGGCAAAGAGGTAGGGGGTTGGCGGTGCGATCCATTAGGGGGCAGTTGGCAGCGCTAGCATTTGTCAGCAAAGCCCGGGGGTTGCCGGAGGCCACGGGTGACTTCCAGGTTAGGAAGATGTTGGAAGGCTGGGCCAGGGAATGCCCTAAAGGAGTGGATCTGCGGGAGCCCATTTCCCCGGCAGTCCTTAAAGGGCTGAAGGTGGCATGGAAAGAGGTTTGTTCATCGCCGTATGAAGCGACACTTTTCCATGCGGCTGCTTTAACTGCCTTTTTTGGGGCCCTTCGGGTTAGCGAGCTGGTAGCTCAGTCAGGAAGGGATTCCTCGGGTCGTGCTTTGATGGCCGGGGACTTGAAGTTTGAGGGAAAGGCCGTTGCCCTTACGGTTCGTTGGTCTAAAACTGACCAATAGAGGAAGGGGGCAGTGGTGCGGTTGGGCCCCTGCGCTGACGCGGAATTGTGCCCCGTTAGGGCATTGAGCAGGTATTGGAAGGTGAGGGGAGATGGTGAGGGGTTGCTCTTCTCTCACCAGAGCGGTGCTCTGCTTATGCGTTTTCAGTTCTGGGCAGTGACAAAGCGAGCCTTGAGCAAGTTGGGGTTGAATGGGGTGAATTTTGGTACACACTCGTTCAGGATTGGGGCTGCATCCACCGCTGCATCCATGGGATACACGAGGCAGGCAATACAGCGGGTGGGCAGGTGGAAATCGGCTGCTTACCGTTCCTACGTACGTCCTCTTTCACATGTTGAACGTTGTTAATTGATTGTTTCTTAGGTTATGGAGCGCGCGGTGCCCGGCAACATATCCTGATCTGCGGCCACAGTTATGTTTTTTGGGCTGCCCACCAAGCGAGAAGGACAGCTGTGGGGACACAGCTTGGATTGAGCGAGAAGGCTGTGCCGGAATGGCAGGGTTGCCGTGGCCTCCGGTGGTCAGGACTCTTGCCCTTGCTGTTTGGATTGGGGCGTGACTCCCCCCATATCCTCGTTATTCATTTGGGTGGCAACGACCTGGGGATGCTCCAGGGCAAGGCGTTGTCTGCTCAGGCGCAAGCTGATTTGCGCCTTATTTCTGAGCGATGGCCAGGAGTGCTGATTATATGGTCAGCCATGGTACCTCGTTTGGTTTGGAGGGAAGCTGGTTCCCGAAAAGCCATCGAGAGAGTGAGGATGAAGGCCAATCGTGCCATGCAAAAGGCTTTGGAAGGAGGGCTAGGAGTGTATTTGCCTCATCCTCGGATACGGGCCGGGGTGCCGGGCCTTTACAGAGGCGATGGAGTGCACCTCTCTGAAGTGGGCAACCAAATATTTTTGGATGACTTGGGGCAAGGGCTACAGTTGGCCCTAGGTTATCAGTGGGGCGCCAAGGCCTAAGCAGAGGCTTGGCTTCGGCGTTAGCAGGTTTTGGGGTAGTTAGGGTGCGGGAAGGTGAGCACCCTTGGCGCTTCCCCTTTAGTGGGAAGAGGGGCCTGCCTGAAGGGCTGGTACTGCTTTGACGGCTGCCAGTTGCAGGGGCAGGCTGCCTTTGGAAACCCCAGCTTGCGAGTCCTTACCTCACTGCTATACGGCTGAGGTGTTAGGAGCTTGAGAAGGGGGTGACCACGTTGCCTGGCCGGCCGGGTCCACGCCATCCAACGGATGGGTCACACCCGGGGCTTCGGGGCTCGCCCAGACAGGTCAGGGCGGTGGTCCATGGGGATCCCGTGGCCTGACCTGTACCGCTTTAGGCCCTTGCCGCTGTGTGTATTAATGTTAATGTGTATAGTTAATAAAGTGGCCCTTAGATCCAACTTGGTGTCTGCCTCTTTATTCCAACTAGGGTGGCAATGCGGCACTTACCCGGCAGGCTGGAGGCCGTTCAGCCGGGTGCCGTTATTGCTGCCCTGGAAGGAGTGAGGCAACACCGGCCCTGCCCTCCTTCCAGGAATGGGTTGCTGGGCAGGGCAGAGCAGAGGAAAGGACGTGCTCTGCCCGGCCCAGCCGCAGTCGCGGCCAGTTGCTTGGCCCACCCTCCTCTCCCAGTATTGGTGCAGGATTAGCCGGCTGCTGTGTCAGAGTCAGGTAGGAATTTTTTCCTCCCCTCCGGAATTGGCAAAGTGGAGAGGGGTTTTTTCGCCTACCTTGCACCAGTACGTAGGGATTGAGGAATTTGACTGCTGGGTGGTGCCAGTTAAGTTGTCCTGGCAGGTTTTGGGGTAGTTAGGGTGCGGGACGGTGAGCACCCTTGGCGCTTCCCCTTTAGTGGGAAGAGGGGCCTGCCTGAAGGGCTGGTACTGCTTTGACGGCTGCCAGTTGCAGGGGCAGGCTGCCTTTGGAAACCCCAGCTTGCGAGTCCTTACCTCACTGCTATACGGCTGAGGTGTTAGGAGCTTGAGAAGGGGGTGACCACGTTGCCTGGCCGGCCGGGGCTTCGGGGCTCGCCCAGACAGGTCAGGGCGGTGGTCCATGGGGATCCCGTGGCCTGACCTGTACCGCTTTAGGCCCTTGCCGCTGTGTGTATTAATGTTAATGTATATAGTTAATAAAGTGGCCCTTAGATCCAACTTGGTGTCTGCCTCTTTATTCCAACTAGGGTGGCAATGGGTCTTTAATATTTAAGCGTGTTTCTGTAGCAGAAATTCTCATGTGTAAAAGTCTAAGCGTATTCAAGACAACTCACTTCCTACCCTGTTAAGCCACCAGAGGGCACTGCTGTGTAGCGAAGCCCAGATGAGGTAGCCAGATACTCCAGAGCTTGCCGCAGCGGGAATCCCAGGGTGAAATTAGGCATGGAGCAGCCATTTTGTGTGACAGCATAAATATATAATTACATACCAATTGAACTGCCTCCCCAAGTATTAGTCAAAAACCACCATGAATTACCCAGTCTGGATTTGGTAACCATACAGGTCCCTTTTAAAAAACCCTCTTTGTGGCTGCTGTTAGGTGGTGCCATCTTCAACATGTGTCAAGAGCTGCCAACCTGGATCCAGCAAAATTGTGATGGAGGGGAAAGAAGTCTGTTGCTATCGTTGTTCTCGGTGCCCAGAAGGGAGGATTTCAGTGGAAGTTGGTAAGGAAAGAATGAATGAATATTTGAGAAAAAAGACAAAGTTTAACATTGTTGTCAGTTCTAAAAATAATTCCTTATGTTGGCAACAATTGTAAAAAAGGGTTAGTGAAAATCTCATTTCTTGAACTGGAGAAGAAAATAGGAGGCACGTGGGGTATATCTGAACTGAAACAGGGTTTTTTCTCCAAATGTACTCTTTTCTTCCTCTTCTTTCAGTCTGTATTATATTTTCATACACAAACTGTTGAGTATGTAACTCAAGAACGAGGGAAACTAGCAATGGGTATTCCTGTATCATATTAATGTCTGATTTCTACACACAAAGTCAAATTCTATAGTCACATAAAAGCAATAAATATTGTGTTTGCAAAATATTATTGTCATTGAGGCCTTTCTTGTTAATTTCAGATGCTGACCAATGCCAGAAATGCCCAGAGGATCAGTATCCGAACGCAAAGCATGACAGATGCATTCCCCGAAGCCTGGCTTTCTTATCCTTTGGAGAACCTTTGGGAGCAGCCTTGGGTTCCTTGGCCCTTTTATATTCCTTAACCACCATCATAGTGATTGGGCTCTTTGTTCTGCACTGGGACACTCCCATTGTCAAAGCCAACAACAGGAGCATCACCTGCACCCTCCTGGCCTCTCTCCTGTTCGGATTCCTTTGCACTTTTCTGTTCCTTGGTCAACCTGGGGAGCTGACCTGTCTTCTGCAGCAAAAGGTGTTTGGGATCACCTTCTCCATCTCTGTTTCATGTGTGTTGGCCAAAACTATCACTGTGGTTCTGGTCTTCTTGGCCACTAAGCCAGGAAAGAGCATCATGAAATGGGCAGGGAAGAGACTGGCAACATCTGTAATAATTCTCTCTTCTCTCATACAAATTGGCATCTGCACCATCTGGATAGTCACCTCTCCCCCCTTCCCAGATCTTGACATGCACTCCCAGCTCAGTCAGATCACAGTGCTGTGCAACGAAGGCTCAGAGGTCATGTTCTATCTTGTCCTGGGCTACATGGGCTTCCTGGCCATCATCAGCTTCACTGTGGCTTTCTTTGCCCGAAAATTGCCTGACAGTTTCAATGAAGCCAAGCTGATCACCTTCAGCATGCTGCTCTTCTGCACTGTTTGGGTGTCCTTTGTCCCAACATATCTGAGCACCAAAGGGAAATACATGGTGGCCGTTGAGATCCTCTCCATCTTGGTCTCTAATGCTGGCTTGTTGGGCTGCATCTTCTTCCCCAAATGCTACATTATGATAATGAGGCCTCAGCTGAACACCAGGGAGCAACTCATTCGGAAAAAGAATGATCTTACTTAGATCTTCATCTCTTTTCCTCTGGGGACATTTTTTGTAGTAGCAGTAGACCATAAATGGAGACTAGTCATATGCCTTCCTGAGATAAAAGTATACATGAAAAACCCTGATAGGTATAATGATTTTCTGAAATGTTTGCACAATTCCAGGATTCTTAGGCATTCTGACCCCTCTCCCCCAAAACCAATCTCTGTCATTTTTTCTGTTACCTAACCGGCAGTACAAGGTAGGCAAAAAACACCCTTTACCAATGGTCAATCAGGCGAGGGGTGAAAAAATTCCTACCTGGCTATTCCTGTACTGCCACAAAATAGGATGCGGAGGGAGGGTCGAGCTTGCAAAGGAAACTGCATGGAGGGTGGGAGCGAGGCTGGCATATATTAGCCAGGCTACGCCCCCACAAAGCACCCAGATGCCTGGGAAAGCTGGCTTCTCTCTCCCTCCGTGTAGGAGGGCAGATGGCGGCACCCAGGTGGGAGTGCCATTTTCTCTGAAAAGAAGAACTTTTGGGAAGAGCAGATCTAACGGTGTCATAAAACTCCAGTCCTGGAGACGCTCGAGCATGTTACCTCCACTTCGCCATCCCAGACACCCATTCATAGTGATAGGCTGTGCTTTATATGTTTTGATTCTACACCAGTCTCAGGTACACAAACAGATCAGTATCACCTTCTACACTTACAGATAAACATATCCTTGGCTCAATAAAAGCATTCCATTATTTCTTTTCCTGCACTCATGAGTTTTCTCATACACAAATAGACAAAAATGGTCAGTACAATTTAGGATGTCTTTCTCCCTGAATCCAATTCCAACCCAAGTAAGTTAGCCCCACAAATCTGTGAGTTGCTGATTTTTGTCTACATTGCTGTCATGAAGTGTTCGCCCCGACATTAACGTTAATCAAATCTTCCTTTTATTCTCTGTATTTCTTGCCACGTTATCATTGATCAGGCTCTTCCAACTTCTTTCCAGCTTTCTGATTTCTCTCCAAAGGCACGTAATTTGTGCCTCCCCCATTACAATTTTTTACCCTTTTGGGGTACAAGAGTAGCCCTCAGAACCCTCAAATGTTAGATTCCTCTTTGGATCCTTCTGGTGGGTCCGAGCTGGACTAATCTTTGATTCTTCTTGATTCCAATCCAATTCCCTTGTGCTCTGAGGTGTGCACTCTTTGATCATGCTCTCTTTACCACTGAAAGACACTTACCCATCAGGACAGGCTTGTATGACTTATGCTAGGTGCCCTTTACCATTTTAGGTTATTAGGAGTAAAAATTGTTACTACACTTTAGAAAACTGTACAATGTTTTGTGGTTAGGCATGTCTATCTTTCCTGTGTGAAAATGGAGGTGGTTTCTGTTAATTTTCCACTGTTCTTTTACATTTTCATAATCATTTTTTGGGGTGTTTATAACCAATGCCATTCACTTATTTGTCTATGTCCTTGCAATAAAGCCTTGATTTGATGCCTAATTCTCACTAGTTCTTTCTGGGAACTATCCCTCTTGAATTCTTCAAGTGCCATCTCAAATCTGGGGCCCTAGTATACATGTAGCAACGAAGTTCCCAGAATGAAAGTTGTTTGAGTCTGCGTCTGAGTTCACTCTTGACATGCTCAGAGTGTAGACACTTATAGGCCGTTTGAGAGAGAATTCCTGCTGGGCTGCAAACAAAGAGGAGCTCCTCCCATGCTGATCCAAAAATCATGTGTTTCGGAGGTAAGCAGCACAGGTCATCTGCCTAAGTGAGGAAGCTGGAATGGCTTAGAAGCTTTTCTCTCCAGACTTGCTATTGGCCATGTGCCAGCCCGGTTCCAGCAGTGATGTCTTGTACTGCAGTCGAACACAGACATTTCTGACAGCCTTCCTTTGAGATAATAAGAAAATTAAGAATGGCTTTAGCAACTATAGATAATCTTTATGATAGCAGGGGATTTTTTTTAAAGTCAGCACTTGTTTTTGTTTGATGTTCCTAGTCACATAAAATACTTGATGGAGTGGTTTAACTGCAATGGGCTTTTATGCAACTGGTAGGGGCTCCCCCTTCTTGCCAATGATCACTTTCTAGCGCAACTTATAGTTGATATTAATTTGAGTACGAAATAAATAGTTCTGCTTCTTGTCAAATGAGTTGCACCAATACCCAATGAAAGAAAGAAAGAGGTTTTGTTCATTTTTGCTCATTTGAGAAAGAATATACTTTCTACTGACATGTTGGGAAGTCTTATTCCCATTTAGACTACTCTTTTGCATAATCTAGGCTATTACCTACCTGACAGCTGTGATCAATTGGCTGAAAGAGAGCAAACTGAAATTGAACCCAGACCAGATGGAAGTGATGCTGGTCAGAAAGGCACCAGGAAATGGAGAGGGCAGGTGAGACGCACATGCACAAAGAGTGTGCATGGCCAATCCTAGTGCCAGAAAATGATATTATGCTACAACTAAAGCCAAAGGATACCCTGCAAACCAGCTACCAAAAAGAGTGTGCAACATGAGGAGTAAAAAATACACTCAACCACTAATATTCCAAAAATAGAAAATCGATTAGAAAATATCTCACACAGTACAATTACACAATCACTACTAACAAGAACTATAAATCCGTGAGAGTACACTACAACGTATCATTGTATGAAAGTGGAAACAATTTTATTTATTTATTTGATTTTTATCCCACCCTTCCTATGAACAGGCTCAGGGAGGGTTAAAATAAAATGCTCAATAAGCATTTAAAATATATAAACATATATTAATAAGATTTAAAATGTGAAATACAAATTCATAAATACCTAAAACAGATGGCGGCCCCCTCCAATTTCCCCAATCTGAGCAAAATACCCCAAGAGAAGTAGGTGAGGTCCACAGTTGGATCATATTCTGATGACAGCACTTATGGGGGGGGGTGCAGATGATTTGTCGCTCCCCTGGTGGGAGACCGGTAGGGAGGCACCTAAGCAATCAGAAAGTCAAAGTCAAAGACTGGCCTCAACCATACGCCTGGTGGAACAACTCCGTCTTACAGGCCCGTCGAAAGGACATAATGTCCTGGTGGGCCCGGGTGTCCTCCACATCATCTCTTTAAAATCCTATCTCCACATTCTAATACAACCTATTTATTATTTTGTTTTTCTTCTCCCATCACATAGAGTCAACAAGAGTTTCCAATTTGCTATGTATACATATCATATCCTTATATATTTTTATAACTATCCGTTGTTAACCTCAATTAAAGCTTCCATCATTCAAATCCAATTCCTCCACTATCAACAGACAAGTCATTTTTAATTTTTTTTAATGACTTTGGTACCCCTTTATTTACTCTTCATCCTATGTTTATTGCCCAAGTTCTTTATTCCCATCTTCATGGCTGTTCTAATCTTCTTCCTTTTCCTCCTGGTTCAATGCTCTTCCTTCTTCCCAAAGGCATGAAGAATAAGCAACGTATAGAGCATGAGGAAAGGCATGTAAGGCTTCTATGGAGTCAACAAGTTGCCTCAGGGGGATTGAAACCAGTTCTTTGACTGAGGTTCCACTTTTCACATGGCATCCGTCAGCATAGTGACTTGCTCCCTACAGTACCAGCAGAGGTTGATTGTGTGGCACCAACTCTTCTCCTCTAGGGTCAAGTGGAGCAGGCTGCTTCCATGGGCACCAGTTTGCCATCCTTCCTGGGGAAGTCCAAGGTGGAAGGCAGCTTGTCTTCAACTTTCACCAGGCACGGATGGCATACATCCAAGAGTTTTGAAAGAACTCAAATGTGAACTTGTGGATCTCCTGACAAACATATGTAACCTTTCATTAACACCTGCCTCCATTCCTGAGGACTGGAAGGTAGCTAATGTCACCCCCATCGTTAAAAAGGGTTCCAGAGGAGATCTGGGAAATTACAGGCCAGTCAGTCTAACGTCAATACCGGGTAAGTTGGTGGAAACCGTTATAAAAGAAAGAATTAGTAGGCATGTTGATGAACAAAAGCTATTGAGGAAGACTTAGCATGAATTCTGTAAGGGAATATCTTGTCTCACGAACCTGTTAGAGTTCTTTGAGGAAGTGAAAAAAATGTGGACAAGGGGGAACCAATAGATGAGGTCTACCTGGACTTCCAGAAAGCTTTTGATAAAGTTCCTCATCAAAGGCTGCTAAGTAAGCTCAATAGTCATGGGGTAAAAGGACAAGTCCTCTTCTGGACCAAAAACTGGCTAATGAATAGAAAACAGAGAGTGAGTAGAAGTGGGGAATATTAATAGTGGAGGGTGGTAAGCAGTGGGGTACCACAAGGCTCAGTATTGGGTCCGGTGCTTTTTAACATGTTCATTAATGATTTGGAGTTGGGAGTAAGCTATGTTTGCAAATGACACTAAATTCCTCAGGGTGATGAGAACCAAGGAGGATTGTGAGGCTCTCCAAAGGGATCTGTTGAGGCTGGGTGAGTGGGTGTCAACATGGCAAATGAGGTTCAACGTGGCCATGTGCAAAGCAATGCACATTGGGGCCAAAAATCCCAAATATATTTTAAAAAATGCTGGGGTCTAAACTGGCAGAAACTGTCCAAGGGAGAGATCTTGGCGTCGTGGTGGATAACTCACTGAAAATTTCGATACAGTGTGCAACCACAATAAAAAAGGCCAGTGCTATGCTGGGGATTATTAAGAAGAGAATTGAAAACAAATCAGCTAGTATCATAATGCCCCTGTATAAATCAATGATAGCGCCTTATATGGAATACTATGTACAATTCTGGTCACCACACCTCAAGAAAGATATTATAGCAGTGGAAAAAGTGCAGAAAAGGGCAAGTAGAAAGGGATGGAACACTTCCCCTATGAAGAAAGGTTAAAGGGCTTGGGCCTCTTTAGCTTGGAGAAACAATGACTGAGGGGTGATATGATAGAGGTTGACAAGATTATGCACGTGATAGGGATAGGGATAAAGAAAAAAGTATTTTTCTTCCTTTCCCACAATACAAGAACTTGTGGGCACTCATTGTACTTGCTTAGCAGTTGGGTTAGAACTGATAAAAAGAAATACTTCTTCAGCCAAAGTGTGATTAACACATGGAATTCACTGTCACAGGAGGTGGTGGCAGCTTCAAGCATAAGCTGCTTCAAGAAGGGAATAGATAAATATATGGAGCAGAGGTCCACCAGTGGCTATTAGCCACAAGGTATAGATGGAACTCTCTGTCTAGGGCAGTGATGCTCTGTATTCTTGGTATTTGGGGCGGAAATCAGTGGGAGGGCTTCTAGTGTCCCTTTCCCATTGACTGACTTCCTGATGACCTGGTTTTTGGCCACTGTGTGACACAGAGGGTTGGACTGGATGGGCTATTGGCCTGATCCAACATATCTTCTTTTATGTTCTTATGTTCCAGCAACTTGTCAATTGGTAAGAACAACAGCATCAGAGCTTGTAGGTTTGTGAGGCGTACCACCCACACAGCCTCACCTAAAACATTGTCCAATAGCAACTGGATCCACCCCAGCAACGTTGGCGGATCATCTTGCATTAGCGCCTGATCCAGGAGTTCTGGATTTAATCCATTGTGAAACAGTTCAATTTTTACTCTTTCATGATAATGGGGGCACTTGATAGCTAGCTGACGGAATTTGGCCGCATATTCTCTAATGGGTTTGGATCCCTGTCGAATTGCACTTAGCTCCATGCGAGCCCTCTTGCTCTCTAGGGGATCTTCATATTGCGCCCTCAGAACTGCTATAAAGGCTTGTAAGTCCCATAGTTCTGGGGCCCCCATATCATACAAGGTTACATACCATTCTGCTGCTATTCCTTCCAGTCTTGATGCCAGGTGGATTACCTGGCTCTGCTCTGTGGGAAACAGATATCTCCATTTGTTGAAGAACTGCAGCGCTTGTACTATGAAAAACCCCAACTTCTTGGGTTCGCCATCAAAAGCGGCCTCCAGTTTAATCCATCCCATGGGTACATATACCCCACGGTCTCGAGCTCCTACTGGTGTTCCTCCTTGGACGGGAGCAGGGTGCTGTTGCGGATTGGGTACTGGTATTTGTGGTGCTGGTCTTCTTGGTGCGTAGGATTCTGGCAAGGTGAGAACAGGCACATACCCCTGATGGAGAAGAGGTCCAGCGGCTGGGGGAACCTGCGGTCCTGGTGGGAGACACAGTCCTGGTACGACTCCCATTCCCCCCACTTGAGGCCTTCTGGCCCCTGCATTCACTGGCACCAGAGGGCCTGCGCCTCCATTCATATTTCCCACTTGTGCCAGAGGATGTTGCACCATGAGGGCCAGCGCAGACAGTGTGGCAGGTCTGGCTGGAGGCACCGCAGAGGCTGGCGCGGGTGGAGTGGGGAGTCCTGCCGGAGGCACTGCAGAGATGGTGGCCAGCACAGGAGGTCCTACCGGAGGTCCCACCGGAGTTGGTGCAGGTGGTGCAGAGGGTCCTGCCGGTGGCACCAGCATTAGTCCTATCAAGTGGGCTGTTTGGGCCAGTTCCCCCCTCATAGCCTCCACCTGTGCTTCAATGGCTAAATAGCAAGCATTATCCAACCTTCTCCTGTCTTCCGCTGCTGCCCTCTCCACATCCCGGCATAGCGCGTCCTCCCAGTCTTTTTGCATCTTTTGGGCTCGTTCCACCTCCACAGCCGACATGCCCATGATCAGGGTGGTCTGCCGTCCTCCTTCCAGCAGTTCCTCAGCCAGAGCTTCCAAGGGCTCATGGTAGCTAGAGGTGGAGGACGTTGACATTGATCCCTTTACTCGATCCTCCCCTCCTGGTAACTCCAGCAGGGCCGATTGCCCCATGACCACAGCCTCCCCAGGACTATCCTGGCCGAGTACAAATGCCTCTGAGGGTGAAATAGGTTGCTGGGCTGCCGGTGCACTGGCCCAGCCTTTGGTAAGGCCGGTTAACACTAACATTGCATAGTACATAACTTGAACTTTACTCATCAGAATATCCCACCGGTCCCCGGTGTGCTGTGCAGGGTCACTTCCCACGGATCCGATAGACCCTACATCCACATTATCCCAACTCTGTAATTCTTGGTGGGGAATCTCCCAGTCCTGAGGCATTTCCTCCCCACTTTTGACCATCAGAGGTGCCTCTACTAAACATCCCGCTGCTTCATCCTACACGTACTGGGGAATTGCTCTGATCCTGGCAGCATGGCGGGCTGCCGTGGATGCTTCGAGGCCTCCCACAGCGGATCTCCACTGGCACCCATCACTGGAGCCTCCATGATGGGGGATAGTTGTGCCTCCTGGCTGAACACTCCAGACGGGCACGTAAACATAGTCCCTAAGCACCTCTCTCTGCTCTCTTGTGTTTGAGGTCCCCACTGCCGAGGTGTTGGCACTGAAGTCACAGGAGTGAAGCCTCTCCCGATGGAGATCCTAGGCCATGCACCTAGCTCGCTTCACAATGCACCTGAGGTGGGGGTTGGCTGGATACCCCCTATATTGGGTAACGAGGGGGTCTTTCCACCTTCCATTCCAGGAGTAGGAGGTTCAGTCAGAGTATATCCGGTAGCCATCCTTCCCAGGTGCGGGTTAGGGAGAGAAGATAGGATTCTCAACAAAATGTCAGTCTATGGATGGCAAGTGTAGAGAAAAATGCTTAACTTTCTTTTATATTTAGCCCTTCTGAGCTAGAATGGCTGCTTAAAACTTTGGTCAAGAGGCCTTGTTATTCTAAGACATTCTTTTTTTTTTTTTATAAATTTTTTTATTTTTCATAACTACAAAACACTACACCAGACTATCACAAGGAAAGGGGAGAGGGAAGGGACAAAGGGGGGTGGAAAAAGAAAAAAGGGGGGGGGAATGAACTACAAACACTAAACACTACACTTCAATGTTTCCCTTCATACTGTCATAATACAAAAATAGCTCCATAGAATAATGATGGAGTGGTTAATCATACAGAAAATAAACATTTCAAATTCTGATTAAACTTTCCTCCCCCTTCTAGGTCCCGGACGCAATTCTCTCTGTGCAACTGCTGTTGCGATGCTCTCCTCCTCCCCCCCCCCGGCTCCTCCTTTTCTTCGTTCTTGGTGCAGCAGAGTTCTGGGTTTTTATTCTCAAAATCCTTTAGTTGATCTTCTGATAATATCTTATAGGCCTGATCTTTATATCTGAACCATATTCCTTCCGGGAATAACCATTTGTACTTTATTCCATGGTCCCTCAGAAGAGCTGCAAACTTTTTATATTTAAAACGCCGTTTCCGGACTAGAAATGGAACGTCCTTCAAAATCTTGACTTTCAAACCCATAAAGTCCAAATCCGCATTATATGAGTTATATAGGATGGTGTCCCGAATCTTTTTAGTTGAAAAGTCAATAATGATCTCACGAGGCAACTGTCGCTTTGTTGCATATTTTGAAGAAGCCCGACGGACCTCCAAAATGGCGCTTTTAACCTCTTCTTTAGTCGTCCTCGCGGGTGTCGCCAGTAGTTCCGAGACCAAATCCCACAGATCCTCATTTTCCTCCTCTTTCACGTTTTGGAGACGCAAAATTGTCTGCGTTCGTTCCACCTGTAGCCCGATCAGCTGGTTCTCCACCAACTTCAGCTCCTTTTTTGTAGCCTTCACAAGTGACGCACTTTCCAGAGCAGACTTTTCTGCCCCCCCCCGCTGCTGCCTTAATGGTTTTCACATCGCTTTCAATTAAGCCCACCCTTTGATCAGTTTCGTTCAGCTTGTCAACAAAGGGTTTTATGGCTTCCACCACCGCCCTGCGCACCAACTCTTCGAGCGACTCCCCTTTCTGCAAGGTAGCCGAGATTGACTTACCGAGAGCGGGACTTTGCTTCTTTGCTGCCATTTTGGGGGGGGGGGCAACAAAATTCTGGAACTCCACGAAGGGGAAGAGCGAGTCTTCTTCAGATCAACCTCTCCTTCACAAACGCTTGTAGAACAGAAGGGATTCGCTTGTTTACAGGCTTCCGCCTGTTTCTTTTACTTGCCGTTTCTCGTTGCCCGGCGGCACTCGAGGCGCCGCGCACATCTGCCGGCCTCCATAGGGACAAACGGGCAATTCCCCCCCCGCATTGATTTCGGGGAGTTCTTCCCGCCGCGTCCCGGACCCTGGCTCCCTCCCTGGGAGTCCTGGGGGCTAATCCTTGCGGATCAGCCGCCCGGTCAGGGTGCCCGGTCGTTTCCTCCCGGACCAGCCGAGAGGAGCGTCCGGCATGGCTGAGAAAACGAAACCGAATCATTCTAAGACATTCTTTAGCCCACAAACTCCTCCTTTTCTGCAATGGAGTTCTGGAAGATGATCCACAGAACCATTCAACAGATACTTAAGATTTCCCTACCCTTGAAACCAGAACTCCTTTTACTTAACCACATACTGGTTCCAGTTAATAAAAACCGAAACCACTTGATTTTGAATATAATTACAACAGCGAGGGTTTTATATATGGGGCTCTGGAAAATGGCAGTTATCCCAACACAAGAAAATCTGATTGAAAAAAATACTTGAGACAGCTGAAATGGACAAACTTTCGATTTTATTAAAAGATGTTTATATAACAACACATAATGACATTTGGGAGCCATGGTGCACCTGGATACAGAAGATCGAAGAAACCTGGTTCATAGTTAAGATGAAGACAATAACTAAAAATAAATGGAAAAATAGAAAATAATAGCTGAGTCACAGAACATAAGGAGGTATTTGTAATAAGAATTATGATTTTAAAATGCATCAGATTTAATAGTGCAAAGTGTTAAATTTACAATTATATGATTTTTTTTCTTTCCCCTCCCTTCTATTCTGTATTCCTTTTCTGCTATAAAAAATAAAAGTTAATTTTTTTAAAAAAAGAGGGAGAGGTAGACAGAGGGACTGTTGGGGAATTTGTCTGGGAGAGGAGAACCAGAGGTTGCCAGCCATGGAGGCAGCCCCGAGAACTGAGAAGTGTTGGAACCTGCTGCACAGCACCTTGGCCGATAGCCACAGTAGACTTGGGGAGGCTCAGAGGGCCGATAGGTCCAGGTCCAAGTAGGCATGCCCTAAGAGGTTGAGGTTGACCTTCACGAAGCTCAGCATGTCCACCAGGTCCAGGTGCAGACATGCGCGGTGGAGACGGAGGAGGTCTTCCAGGTGGGAGAACACCCACTCACTCTGAATGAGGGCAGGGCAGGATGTTGCTTGCCATGATGGACAGGTCCTGCCAGATGGAAGATTTGCTCACCCAGTACTTCAAGGGATTAGAGTGTGTGTGTGTTCAATCACCAGGCTGTTAAGAGAGAAAAAAGAGTTAAACTTTATTTACAACTCGAATATTCTGGAACAAATCAAACGTTAGGATACATTATCCTAATAATTGAACTTTTGTTCCCAGTCTATTCTAACTGTTGGCATTGCCAAGCCGCCGTTCACAGAATCCAGTGATAACACAGGCCGCTTCCTTCATCAGCACAAAATCCTACCCTTTCTGACGAACTAATATAAAGGACCTCCAACTGCTTTCAACTGTCAGCCTCCTTCAAACATCATTTTAGCTCCCCTTAACTTCCCTTGGAAGAGGTGGAAGCAGAGTTATCCATCACACTAATCCCAAAATAAAGCCAGGAGTCTCAACTATAACTATCTTTTGCTGGTATAACTCAAAATAGCTGACTGCAGCAAGCTATGGGGATGGCAAGCAGAATAATCGGGGCTGAGCTCCAAGTATTTTAATATATTATAATATAAACCACTGTAACCCTTTCTTTGTCATCTCGTGTCCTTATTAGGGATTGACCATGCAACTAACCAATATGTGATTTTTCTCTGTTAGCAAGGACTTGAGGCAGAATATGGGTGCCTCTGTGGCAAGAGCAGTAGTATAATAGAGCCCAGATGCCAGTGTCTGAAGCACTGAGGCCAGGGCGAGATTTTCAGCAGGTGCCCAGGATTACAGTTACCAGAGAAGCATGCTAGTCCTGCAAAGTGGGTGAAGCAAAAGTATTCTCCACTTAGCCCAGGACTTAAGGATCCTGAAGAGCCAGGGCTTGAGAAGACTCCTTCTCAGGTAAAGTGCTATAGATAGCTGGGCAGCCAGCCTGGCATTTTGTCTTCATTGAGCTGCCTCCTAGCAGGCCCACCATCCCTGACACTCCCTTCATGTCCTGGGGGCTGGTGGTCTGGAATACAGCTCTACGATCAGGGGGTTGCTTGTGCTGGGGTCTGGCACATTGGCAGCATCACTGGGCACTAAGCCTTCAGGGCCAGGTCCTTTGCCTGAAGCATCAGGATCCAGGGGCTCTGGGACTGGTTCAGGTTTGATGATGTCATGTGTAGAGATGGGCATGAACAGGAAAAAAACTGAACATGATGTTCTTTGTTCATTGCCATCCACGAACAGGGACTCACAAACACTTACAAACATGACCTGTTCATGAACATGTTCATGGTTGGATGTTCGTGGGGGCCAGTAGGCTCTCCTCCAGCCATCATCCAAGTTTGTTCAAGATCCCTACTGCTCCACTCCCAGAAACTTGACCTGTGCAGGCAGCAGGAAAGGTACCAATAATAAATAATAGCTTGGCCCCAGAGCGTGGCAGCAGCCCTGGAACCTGAGGGTGGGTAGATCCCTACCGCACCACTCCCAGAAAAAATGCCTGAGCAGGCAGCAGGAAAGTTACCAACAATAAACAATAGCTTGGCCCCAGAGCCTGGCAGCAGCCCTGGAACTTGAAGGGGTAGATTCTTACCACACCACTCCCAGAAACCTTATCTGAGCAGGCAGCAGGAAAGGTACCAATAAGAAATAATATCCTGGCAGCAGCCCTGGAACCTGAAGGGGTAGATCCCTATCCCACCACACACACAAAAATTTCAAGCTTCAGCACTCTCTTTATCAAAATGCCAACAGCAGCTGTCTCTCCCGCTGAACTGTATGCAAAGCCAGAGCTGGGAGCCCCCCTCCTGGTCTTTCCTTCTTTGTAACAAATTTGGAGCTCCACACTTGAAAGGAAGACCTGCCTATCAAATAAAATTAGGCTTAGATTGGGGTTTCCAGATCAACAGCAGGAGTTCCGACAGAGTTCAGACAATCCCTGCCTAAATTGCCTAGGGAATTGATTGCAGGAGCAAGACTGTCTGGCTTGACGAACAGCAACGAACGAGGCCTGCAACGACTACCTTTTCGTTTCGAATGAGGCCTCACAAACAGCTTGTTCATGAACAGCCGATTGGGCTGTTTGTGGCTTTTTTTTGTTCGTATTGCTGTTCATGCCCATCTCTAGTCATGTGCCCCCTGAGTCCCTGGATCTTCCCCAAGGATTGCATATTTATTTTAATAGTTTTGAAGAACTGATGTTAACTTATATATTTTTTAATAAGACCACGGCCATACAGCCCAGAAAATCTACAACAACTAACTATATATTTTTAATTCATAAATTAACCCCATGATTTTATGAGGAAAGAAATGTTTGGTTAACAAACTCACTTCAGGTCAAAATTCACTTCAAAATTTCAAGAGGTGCATATCAGTTCTTATACACATCTATTGCTAGATTGTTTTGGTTAACTGCAGGTTCTGAGGAACCAGAACGTCACAGCTCCAAATTTACAGTCAAGATGCACTTTCATCCCCAGGGAATTAATTGGACCTTCTTACTGTTGTGAAGAAGGAAATAAAATGGCCACATTGGAACCCCCCAGAGATAACTGTCCTGCCTCCCGAGCGAGTTGAGAGTTTTGCGAAAACTTGTTTACCTCTGCCCTGTAATTATCAAAAGCAAAATTACTATGACCAAACTCTGCTTCTCAGGAGAAGCCTGATGTCATCTGCAAAATTAATTATAATAAAGAGCCAAATTAAACTCCACAGATTGTGAAAAGTCAAATCAATCTCCAGGCCACAGTGCTATGGGATGGTGCCTTGAGGAAAGGAGAGCTCCACCGGATTCAATCTTGAAATTGTGTCTTAGATGGAAACCGGCAAGGAAATCTCAGCCCTTGATAAGAACTTGATTTTCAGTAAACTCCATGAAGAGCCACCAGCCAGCATGTCGGTCACAATGCAGGAGGTCAGCATGAAGTGGAGGAGAAAACCTCAAGCATTCAAAAGGCTTTTTTTCGCACTCTTCCTCCTCTTGCTTCCTCCTCATGCTTTCAGCAGAAATTGGAGTTCCGAGTGCAATAAACATAAACTGGATGCACGTGCAAACAATTATCGAGGCATTGGTTTGTTAGGATCGTATTCAGTGGTGGCTTCACAGAAGTTAAACTTTACAATGGAGGAAATATTTGTTGAAAAATCTAAGTAAGAGTGCTTTTGTTTATTAATCCATCTGCAATATTTCTGAATTTAACTCCAGTCTCTATTAGAAAATTCAGACTTGACCACCATCTCCAAGATAGTGACAGGAAAGGCTTCTTCACAGATGCATTTCTATGAAGGTCCAAAAAGGTGGGGATGGGTATAGTTCATCTGGGTGCAGAAAAGATATTTACCATAAGTTTGTATCATATGCCTTACGAGGGACTGGCCTGCAAACGTGTACCATTCTGAGGGAAAAGATTACTGATGCCTGTAAAGAAGCCATCACAGCTCTAACATAGCAATTAAAACTTTCATAACATCTCAAGCACAAGGCTTTTCCATATGGCTAATTCACACTTTAAGGTGTCATGGAAGACTGAAAGGAAAATTCATTTATTTATCATCTGAACCCATATATGTGAGTTTTTCTAACTCCAGTGCAGAGAGTCAAATAAACTGAGTAACCTCCGTTTTCCATTTGACACATCTAAAGATAACGCATCGAGGCTTTATTTTGGAAAAATGTGTTTGAACTTTTCTTTGAATTCCTAAACCACAACACAGTTTTCAGGGGCTGTAAGGCGGAGAGTTCCCCCTCTTCCTAAGTTGTGGAATCCACAAAAGAGCACCTTCATTTATTAATCCTTTTGCAATATTTCTGAATTTAACTCTGATCTCTATTAGAGAATTCAGAATTAAAATATTTCCAAGATAGTGACAAGAAGAAAGCTTCTTCACAGATGCATTGTCAAGCAGGTCAAAAAAAGTGGGGAGGGGTAGAGTTTATCTGGATGCAGACATGTTTGCACACCTAGCAGACGTATTTACCCTCAGTCCCTGTCACGTACCTTTTGAGGGACAGGACTGTAAACTGGTAGCATTCTGAGGGAAAAGATTGCCAATGCCTGTAAATAAGCCATCACAGCTCTAACGTAGCAACTAAAACTTTTATCCCATCTCAGGGACAAGGCTATCCATAAAGCCAATTCACACATTAAGGTGTCATGGAAGAGTGAAAAGAAAATTCATTTATTTATAATCTGAACCTTAGATCTCCAGATATTTCAGGTTTTCTAACTCCAGTACAAACTAAGTAATCCCTTTTTTCCATTTTTGAAATCTAAAGATGAATTACAAAGCTAACATTTTGGAAAATGTGTTTGAACTTTTCTTTGAACTCTTAAATCACACCTCAGTTTCGAGTGGCTGTAAGGCAGAGAGTTCCCCCCTCTTTCTGAACAAAACCTGAGCAGATCACCATCCCAGGAATGAAAAATACATTTTTCTATCCCCAAAGAAAAGCCTAGGTCCCTCAAAAGAACTGTCAAAAATTTGATTGTAGGCTGTGTGTAGAGAGCAAGTGAGAATAGAATGTTGTAAAGCCTCTAGAACCGGAAAACACTGTAAACAGAAGCAGAAAGCAAGCAATGGTTGGAAATAGCAACCCTGAAGTTAAACTATTGGCATTGACTGGACAGATACGAAGGCTATTCTGAGATGATGGAGAAGGGGGCTCTGATGTGGTCCCTTTGGAAGAGTTTAAACCAGAGTGACAATTTGAAGCTGGAGATTCATTGTCTGTCTGTGATGGCATCACACTTAGACACTCAATTATGGATATTAGTGCTCGCCATAGGGACACCCCGCATAACATTCAAGACAGACTAGCGATGTAAAATATTATTGTTAGAAGCTACCAGACAGCCTCTTTCTGCATCTTCATGGCACATTGCCAGCAGACTAGACTGAATTACAGACTGTCATTTAAAAGTAAGGTTTAAAACTGCTGATAATACTGTAATGTCTGCAGCTAGAACTGCCTGGTGAGAACACTCTTGTTTTTCACTGTTGCAAATGATAATCTCATTGCAGGACGTTACTTCATTCCAGCCAGCAAGCCCTGGCCTTCATTTTTGCTTTAAATGAGATCAACTGGAACATTCAGCTCTTGCCCAACATCTCAGTGGTATACTTCATGGAAGACAATGAGTTCAATGCAAAGTCAACAAGTTTGAACACTTTAACATTCCTATTTAGGCTGCAGAGAAATCCAACTACTTACAATTGTAAAAGCAAGAAGGTCTTATTGACCATCATAGGTGCACTCTCCTCTCAAAACTCAATTGTGATGGCCAACATGTTAACAAACTACAAGATACCACAGGTATGTGTCATCAGACAAAGGAATAGTAGTTGCTTCGTAGCAGATCCTCCAAAGGCTACTTTTATCCACATCACAATTTGAAATCTTCGATATTCAGAACATAAATTCTAATTTACTTTTCCTCCTGCAACTTCTTTTGAGCACTACAGCCCATATCTTCTCATGTACTCTAGTGCGTGCTAACTAGGAAACTATGATTCCACTTTGGTATATTGGAAGTTTATAATTTGTGAGAACTTCCGGGAACTTCAGGCACACAAATCTCACAAGACCACATTCTTTAACATTGGAGTTTGCCTAAGACCCAGATTTCATATTAAGATATACAGTGCTGTAATCTTCCTTCAGAAATAATAACATTTGAACTCTGGTATTTGTTGGAGGACTAAATTCATTCCATCCAAGATGTATGTACCTACTTAGCTGGACGTGGGTCGGCCTCCTCACGTCCAATGATGAGAGTGGAGAAACGTTTCTGCAGACCCTGAGACCCAGGCTCCTCCAGAACAATATTTGTCTTGCTTTCACACAAATGATGCCAATTTTATTAAGTGTGCTACTAGAGAATAGCGCCGCTGTCATGTTACTCATCACTATTTCTCTCTTTAAAAAGAAAGAGAATGTTGTCCTTGTTCATGGCGATAGGGAGTCTATGAATTTGGTTCATAACTTTCTATATTTGTATGAAGTTCATGTCTCTTCTCCAATGAAGAGGGTGTGGATCATAACTGCGAAGTGGGAGATGGCTGAAGTGTTTCGTAAAAATGCATTTCCAGCACAATCCTTCAATGGTACTTTGTTCTTCACCCAGCACACAAAGGTAGTGCCGGGATTTGAGGACTTCCTGGACAACATCAATCCATTCACAGAGCCTGTGATACACAATTTCTGGGCAACCATGTTTGATTGTTCTTTTCCATCTGTGAAGTACTTATTCCCAGATCGGCCTCTCTGCACTGGGAAGGAGAAGCTGAGGAGCCTCCCTGATCACTGTTTTTTAATGGGAATGTCGAAGCATAGCTACAACATCTATAATGCTGCATATGCCTTTGCACATGCTCTCCATGCCCTGCACCTGTCAATTGTCAAGCAGAGAGCAAAGGGATGCGGAGAGAGGAGGAAACTTGGGAACATTCAGCCCTGGCAGGTGAGGCTCAGTCACACCTTGTCCTCCTTCCCACAATGCAGAAGTGACAGGACAATCTGGGATCTTTGTGAGGTAAATTAACAAGAGTGCACTCCCCCTTACCCTCGTCCTATTTTTTTGCTTCTAAAAATAGTTCCATTAAGGTGTTTTTTAAAAAGCAAGGTACAGTTTATACATTTCTCTGAATTTAGTTTGTTTCGGTCTGCAACTAATGCATACTTGTTTTGTATTCAGACCATACTGAATCTGAATATCTATAGTGCTTTGTTAATGATTCTCCTTCCTTATCCAATTGTGCATACCTAAAAGGAGGATTTGGGACAGAACAGGAGAAAGTGCACACCCAGAGCTTTATTTTTTAGTAAAGATTTTATTAAAAATAAAAATTTAGAATAACAGCAGAAAGTGCATAGAAATTTATACAAGCACTACATTTGAATTAGATTTAAGCTAATACAAAAATACATTCAAAATATATAACAGCACAACTAAATTCTATAATAGCCCTCTTCCCCTCTCCTTAGCTGCTTATACCCAGACATTGTCAATTATTTTTAAGCAGTCCTCTCTTCCACATTTTATCTTTATAATTACCTTAATTTATCTTAGTTTTAACCTTAATAGTCAAAGAAATCTCTCAATTTCCCCCGGAATTCCAAGATTGGTCTATTGTGCACATAGGAAGTTAATTTAGCCATTGATGCATATTCATACATCTTGTCTGTCCACACTGGAATGTCATGCCTGCTCCCCCTTTACCCACCATGCATCAGGCATGGAGCAGGTAGCAAAGCCCACCACCCCTTCACATGGCCGAAATCAGGCAGATCAGGCATGGAGCAGATGACAAAGCCCACCCACCCCTCCTTCACCAGTTGGAATCAGGGACGGAGGAGGAGTGAATGTCTGCATGCCCGCCCTCCCCTTTCTAGAATTCATATTTTTTCCCATAATGGGCTGTGTTGCTAATTAATGCATATTCATTCACTTTGTCTGTCTAATCTGGAATGTAAGGGCACGACTGTGTTTTCCATTTAGCTGCATATAGTACTCTTCCTGTTGTCACCATGTACCGGAAAAGATCTCCCTGTTATTTTGTAACATTATTCAGTAAAATAGTTAATAACATATTTGGGGGGGGGTAGCTGAAACCTGAGCTTGAGAATCTTCAGCGATTCTTCATATATCTTTATCCAATATCTTCGTGCTTCAGTGCATATCCACCACATGTGACAGAATTTACTTTGGAAGACTTTTTTCCAGAGAATGCTTGGGGGAGGCATGCTGAAACATAGGCCCTTTTCACACTACTTACGGGGATGCACGACAACACAGAACATCGCACTACAAATGCAGAAAATTGCATTTTGTTGCATGAGATTTGTGCGACATTGGGCAAATCTCATGCAATGTCGTGCAAATCTCGCGCGACAAAATGCAATATTCCACATTTGTAGCACAATGTTCCACATCGTTGTGCGTCCCTGTAAGTAGTGTGAAAAGGGCCATAGTTAAGTGAAATTCCATGAGGGATCTATTTGCTCCATTCTACTCTATGGGAAGGAATACATGTGGAAATTTAATGTGATTGATATGCTGTGTAAGTAGAAATTTTGAATCAGATCATCTTTTTTTGTGTTAATGTCCTTCACAAGATTTTTGTCATTTAAGTTTGAAAGGCATTAATTGGGGGATATAATATTTTTCTTCTCAAAGGTGGGGCATAATTTGGTAGGCCTTATTTTATGATTGGCCAGTGGCTCTTCCAAGCTCCTGCACTTTCATGCTGTCACACTCTCCTTTTGCGGCCCAAATCCATTCAGCCTCCTGCAGGTCCCAGGGCCAAACAATATGTTGTATTTCAGAAGAGAGTGTCTTGGGTTATGTGGAGAGGTGTTTTCTGAAATTTACCAGTCATTTCTGGGTCAAAGTTGAATCTCACGACCATGCTGTCCAGAGAAAGAGGATTTGAAACTGCCAATGATGGTATTTCCCCAAGTACAAATAACTTGGGATGGGGGGAAATATGCAAGCACAATGGAAATTTTTTCAGTGCCCCCCAGTATAGAAATAATGTCTTCCTTGGGTCATTTCAGGAAATGGGAGTGGGCAGAGAGGATCTAGGACCATTTCACTGTACCCTGTGCTCCTGAGCTGAATTGGGCCCCATGTGACATAGAAATGCAAATCTTCAAGGGTCATTGGACCAACCTGTTCACGATGTTCCCAGAGAAACCATAACCTACAGCCAGAACTACAGGGAAACAACAGAATAATAGGGCAGTTTACAGTTGTTCTCAATGCTCAAAAATAATATCTTTTACTATTGTAGCATTTCCTAATTATATAGCTGCTTATTATTTGGGATGAGCCATTTCCCAACACATACTAGCAGAGGCAGCACTGATGGAAGGAAGCCCCAGATCATTGGGCCCCCACTCAAGAACACACAGCAAGTCCTTGTGGCACGCCTTGTAGAAAAACTTCTAGCAAGCAAAGTGAATACCAGGGAGGTTTGAGAGGAGGATACTTTCTGATGTGGTGCAGTTTCAAGTAATGAAAAAACCCACTTGAGATGCCACATTTGAGAGACACCTGGGGAGAAACTGTGAAAGAATTCCATTGGCCTGCTGAAAATACAAGGGAGTGATGAATAGACTTTACAGCCCAAAGACCAGAATTCCGCACATTCTAGCTTCACGAGATACAATCAATGTATCCCTTTCTCCATGTATTCTGTCTCCCTGTTTGTAAACTGTTCTCTCTCTTCTAGCTGCACTCTTTTCTGAAGAAGGTTCGCTTTAACAATAGTGCTGGGGATGAAATCTCCTTTGATGAAAGTAGAGAACCAGCTGCTGCATTCGACATCATCAACACAATCACATTCCGCAATAAGTCCCTCCAGAGGGTCCGAGTTGGGAAGGTGGACCCCCGAGCTCCTGCAGGCCAAGAGTTCACCATTAATGGAAGTGCAATTGTGTGGAATCCCAAGTATAAGGTGTGAATTCTTTCAACTGAAATGTCAATATTAAGGGTTGAGAAAGTTTCTGTAGAATCCATTTTCACTTTATTTCTCCCAGAAAAGACACAAAGCAGCTTACAAAACTTAAACAGCAATCAACCCAGTACAAAATACACCTATAATCTAAATGAACAGAGAAAACTACTCAGCTGTATCTTGGGGCCATCCTGAGCCCAGTGGTTCAGCTTGTCCAAGACTACAGGGCACAACCACAGGCTAAGAGCCTTTTGACTCATGCCTAATTTTAACTGCTGGAGTCAGGAAACCAAAAGTTCTAATAAAAACAAACCTTGGAGCTCCTCTTTGAACTCCTTAAGAATATAAGGAGAAAACAGCTCAATGAGACCAGCGTTCCATCAAGCCCCCATCCTCTTTCACACAATGAGAACCCGTTTGCTCCTGAGGGCCAATGGCTGGAGCCTAGAGCTCAAACCTTTCCCTTGATTTTTGCTCCCAGCACGGGAAATCAGATGTTTGCTGATGCTGAACATGAAGGGGTCTTTTAGTCCTCGTGGCTCATAGTCATTAATGGACCTCCCTCCATGAAACTCTAACCCTCTTTAAAAACACTTTTTGCTTGTGGCCATCGCTACAGATCCTGGCAGTGAATTCTATTCATTAATTACTCATTGAATAAATCACTTGTGATGTTCCTTGTGGCTTCACAGATGGGGAGATGCCCTTACTCCAGATAGGCTCCCCCTTATCTCATCGTCAACCTTCCCATGCAAGTGCTGCCTGCCCTTACTTTCCTATGCCACCTTCACCTGTGAGTCTCTCATATTGTAGAGGCTGTGGAGCTGGCCCTCTGATAACCCAGCAGGATGGGCACTAGGGAGCAGTGGCTTCAAGCTATAGACATTTCCCTATTGGACTGTTGCTGTCTAGTCCTGACTAGCTGTGTGCCCTGCCTCACTTGCTGCTCTCAGCCCTCTGGGGCACTCGCATCCCTCCTGCCCCTTGCTATGGGTCCGGGGCCTTGGTGCCTTCTTTGAAGCATGTTTCTGCTGGCTGCCTCCTCCAGCCATTCCCTGCACTGGACACTGGACACACCACCACCACTGTCTTGGCCACCTTTCAGAGCCAAACTACAAGTGACGCCTGACACTAGTTGGATACTTGTCAGCTTCCCTCAAGTTTTGATGGGAAATGTAGGCAGTTTGGCGGAATGTTGTACAAGTGACAGTTGAAAAGTCCTTTGGACAGCAGTCAGAGAGCCAAGCTGCAAGACCAGGATGCCTGCTTGCAATGAAATCAAAGGTTTACTCATGAGAAGGCAGGAAAGTGCAACAGTACTGACTGGGAGTGTGGAAAATGTCCCTTCTGTGATGTTACAGTGGAGGTGGAACAACTTCCTGACCTATGAGGCTTGAGTGGTCTAACTTGTCCAAGAGACGTTGGTTCAAATCTCCATTCTGCCTCAAAAGATTGTTGGCTGAGTGGAAACTGGAAATCTCTGTCCTCATGATGTATTAAATCCTGCCATGTCAAACCTTTGTACACATTCCACACATGAACTGCATAGCATATGTGAGTAATACTATGTTCCATCACAGTGGAAGAGGTTAAAATATAGTATGCCAACTACACAAAGCAGTCTAGAATGAATGGATATCATTCACCATTCTTCCAGATTTTTCAGTGGTGATCAGTATTACAATGATACAAAATACAGGTCTAATGAATCAGTATAAGACATTCAGAAGTGTAGACGTTTATCTGGCTTGGGCTCTCTTAGTCTAAGTATACATAAGATGAGACTGCTCTAAATGTCAACGGTTCAGTTTTTGGCTACAGAGGAAATAGCTAACAAGACAGAAAGGATAACAACAGAGTTATGTGATTTTTCTTCCATAAGTGTTTATGCTGATGCCTTTGTCTGATGCCTCCTAGGTTTTAAATTAGAGATAAGAATGGATTAATTCAATTCAATCAAAATGTTGATTTTGAACTTAAGAGACAACATCTCCCTCTCCAACGAGACACCTACTGCCCCTCTTTGGCTACTCTGAGTACTACTCACCTGAGTGGCATGGGGGAAATGCTTTGGGGAATCAGGGGGTGATCAGTGTCAAGCACAATGGCAATGTCAAGCTCCAAGGTTTGGAGCCTGGGGGAGATGAACCCTCTAGGTTGGCCCCTCCCTCAAGACAGCTGTTCAAAGGGGAGACCTCAGAAAGGGAGAGGAAAGGGATTGGTTCCCTCTCTTTTCCATAGTGCTGCTGGTTACTCTCATTTGCACTCTCTCTCAACTTCCTCCAGTCTCCAGTACTCACTGGCCTCCCCTCTCATCTCTGCCTTTATAGAGGCCACCCTGATTGATGGCCTGCCTCTCGTCTGGGTGGGGCTGAGGGCCCGTGGATTGGCCACGGTGCCTCCCATCTCAGTTCCTTGGGCATCCAATGGGGGCAGAGCTCCTGCACTTGCTGTTAACATGATATGCTGCATGATGCTTGCCCGCCCCTGGGCTGCCTGATGCTCTGTCGCTGCTCCCCCTGCTAGGTGACTTTTTGTCATTTCTGTTGTCTCCTGCAGCCTATCGTGGCTTCTCTCTCCTTCTTTCACTCTCACTGAGGGCTCACTGGCCACAGAAGGTAGGGCTGTTTCAGCTCCCTCTCCTCTCATTGTCGGGTCTGCAGATAAATCTGAGGGAAGGGAGCTCTGCTTCCCTGGACAGTGATATTATCCTTTCTAGTGGAAACAATAATAATAATAACACTTGATTTATATGCCACCCTTCAGGACAACTTAATGCCCACTCAGAGCAGTTTACAAAGTATGTCATTATTATCCCCACAACAAACACCCTGTGAGGTGGGTGGGGCTGAGAGAGCTCCAGAGAGCTGTGACTGACCCAAGGTCACCCAGCTGGCTTCAAGTGGAGGAGTGGGGAATCAAACCCGGCTCTCCAGATTAGAGTCCCCCACTCTTAACCACTACACCAAACTGGCTCATCACAAGAAGTGACACCATTCTTTTTGGTGACAACCCAAACTCTACACCTCAACCATAATTTTTAAAGTAAATGCTGGAGCATCACTGCTTTGGAATACTGTCCCTTCAGGGTTGCGCAGAAAGTGACATCATGGTGTTTGAAAAAAGACGAAAATGTAAGTCCCTGCACCTTACAATCGGCCTCTAGTGGTTAGCATTTTGCTGGCAGCAGTATTTTGAACTCATTATACATCACTAGGGATTTTCTACACTGTGCCTAAGTTTGATTTATGTAAATTTGCTCTCTTGTCATTTCTCTGAATTTTGTCCCCTAAATGCTACATGGGGTGGAAGTGGGATTTTCACTTCACATTCCAGCCATGGAAGGACAAGGTGGAAACCAAGCTTTGTAATATTAGCTTGAATCCAACATCTGCTAATCCTCTCCCACAAAATGTTAATTTTAAATCTATTTCCTAAAAAGGTATCAGTTCTGACTGATATGAGAGAGAGAGAGAGAGAGAGAGAGAAAGAGAGAGAGAATTCATTACACAAATATCTTAGCATCCCAGTTCCTTCTGACCCTGATAATTCTTTTACACTTTTCTAACTAGCTTCATTACGGAAAAAAAATTGGCCTTGAACAAACTTCCAGGTACATTTGAAAATATAATTTCCAGAGCTCTTTCATCCTGTGGCTTTCCTCACTCTGCTGAGGCCCAACTGAGGTGAAATGGCAAGTGAGTGTCCATCTTGCTGAATTCCTTCTTCCCCCCCTGAAGCACCACCTGTTTTCCCCACATTATTGTCACAGTATCTAAGCAGGAATCAGGAGAGCCCTGCAGACCTATACTACAGTCTGGCCCTTTTAAAATTGATTTTCTTCCCCCGTCTGTGGAGATTTGTGGCACAGAACGATTCTCAATACACCATAGGATCACATAAGTTTAATTACCTTCTAGGATTGCTGTAATGATTATTGATGATCTGAGAAATTAATAGATACTTAACGGTCAAAATCTTTATATCACAATATTGTACAAGCATGCTCCTCTAACCCTTAGAAATATTTATTTAATTTTATCCTACCTTTTATCCACAGGTAAGGGTAGAGTACGTAGTACATGTGAGATCACAGCTAGCATGCAGGATTAGGATCTGGAAGGACCAGGTTCAAATCCCCATTGTGTCATGAAAACTCGCCAATCTGGGCACTCACATACTCTCATACTAACCTCCCTCATAAAATGTTGTGAGGAGGAAATGGAGGAGAATGAAGCCAGCTACTTTGGGTCCACTTTGGAGAGAATGGCAGGGTATAAATGAAGTAAACAGGGGTGCCAGACTCCAGGAGTGGTGAAGAACTCTCTTGGAATTAAAACTCATCTATTGACTACAGAGATAGTTTTATTGAATTGAATATATAAAGTCTAGTGGAAAAGAAATTCATAGACTCACTAAAGTGATGGATAAATTAGGACTGAGAGGGGTTCGCATGATTTCTCCTACAGGTCTTAAGACTGGATTCCCCCCCCCCCTTTATACTGTAAATTTTTAGAAGGCAATGTTAATGTTTTTGGTTGAGTCATATGAGACAGGACATTTAAATTTAAAACTCTCATTTGGGCAGGTGGAAATGACCTCACAGGTAGGTGAGGAGTTGGAGGAGCTCATCTTTGACTGTGATGTGATATCAAATGATGTGAAATCACACAATGAAAAATCATGTACGTACTGAGTTGCCTCCCCTGCAGTGTTCCAAGATCTCCATCAATTTCCCTCTCTGGAATGGGCCACTCTAAATGTACATTATTTCCATCCTAAAAAAAAAAAAAACCCTTCTTTGTGGCTGCTGTTAGGTGGTACCATATTCAAGATGTGTCAAGACTTGCAAACCTGGATCCAGCAAGACTGTCATGGAAGGGAAAGAAGTCTGTTGCTACAATTGTTCTCGGTGCCCTGAAGGGAGGATTTCAGTGCAAATCGGTAAGGAAAGAAGGAACGATTATTTGAGAAAAGAAGGCAGAGCAAGAGTATGTCAGTATCAGTTGTGCAACTGGGCTTTCTAAAATCTCATTTCTTGAACCAGAGTACAAAACAGGAGGCCCAGGGGCCGTATCAGACCTGAGGAATGCCCCCCCCGCCCCAGGATGCCCTTTTCTTCCTCTTCTTTTACTCCCTGCTGCACATTCTTGCAAAATCTATTGAGCCCAGCACTAGAATAAAGGAAGGTAGCCAAGGGAATGCGGTACTCCCGGCTGCCACACAGTGGCTTGAGCTGGGGACCGTACTTTGCCACTTCGGAAGGAGAAGCTGACAGAGGCATCTCCCAGGCATATGGGGATATGGCTGGGGGGGGGGCAGAGACAAAGCCTTCAGAAGCCAGCTCCGCCCTCCCTGCTGGCAGTTGCTCTGCGTGCTCGGCCCACCCACCTCACCCTGTAGCAGTGCAGGATTAGCCGGCTGCTGTTCCCAGAGCCAGGTAGGAATTTTTTCTCCTCCCCCCATATTGGCAAGGTGGGGGAGGTGGTTTTTCGCCTACCTTGCACTGCAGGCATTGGTTTGAGGTAATTGGTGTCAGACTGTGGCTAAATAAGGTACTCTCTGCAAGATTCCCTTTAGAAGCAAGAATAAGTCCAATGTCTGGCAAAGGAAGCTTTATTGCAGAAAAGATCCATTATAGTCCACTGTCCTGAATAGGAGACTCAGGATGGTACATGATCATTGTTACCAATGAAGAGCAAGCATAGGATACAAAGTAACAATACCCATCTGGAACAGCCTCCCCCCACAGTTCTCAAAACAACATCTTTCAGTCCTGGGAAGCTGCTCTCCTTCAAGGCCAATGCCTGGTGGAACGGTGTTAGACAAAACAGTCTCCTCTGGTGGGAATGCTGCTTGGGAACTGGTGCACCTGAGGAGAAAATACTTAAACACTAAAAGCATTAGAAAATGGAGTCAGTATAGTTAAGATATATATTGGACCTGACATTTCTGCCCCCCTTAAAATAGATCCCCCCCTGGTTTATATGGGTAGCGAGTATGAAATGCTTTGGTTAACCTAGGAGCATGAACATGTGCAGAGTTCACCCATTCATCGTAACCAGAATCAAAGTCCTTCCATCTAATGAGGTAAAAAAGCTGATTTCTCTTGATTTTAGAGTCCAAAATTTGTTGTACCTCATAGTGTATTTGGTCGTCAATTAAAGTTGGAATGGGCGGAGCTTTGATATGCCATTTGTTGTCGGTGGGAGCTTTCTTCAAAAGGCTGACATGGAACGTATCATGCACATGGCGAAGGTTCTTGGGCAATGTTACAGCAACAGTCACTTTATTTATTACTTTGCGCACAGGAAAAGGTCCTAAGAATTTCAGAGCGAGTTTGCGGCTTGTCTGAGCTAGCTTTAGGTTCTTTGTGGAAATATACACATGGTCTCCTGGTTGTAATTCCCATTCGGCCACACGATGGCGATCTGCGTACTTTTTGTAATCCAGTTTGGCTTTTTCGAGGTGTCTCTTAATGATAGTCCATTGCTGCACCGCCTCCCCCCACCATGAGGATACATCTGGCAATTTAGAGGAATGGAGAGGGGGTGCGTCCAATGGGAAGGGATTGAAGTGAGTCCCATATACAATTTTGAAGGGGGCTTCTCCCGTTGAAGCGTGTACACTGTTGTTATAGGAGAATTCGGCTAGAGGGAGAAGGTCCACCCAGTTATCTTGTTGGAAATTGATGTAGCAACGAAGGAACTGTTCTAATATTTGGTTTGTTTTTTCGGATTGCCCGTCGGTTTGTGGGTGGTGGCTTGAACTGATACCTTGTTCAATATTCAACATTTTCAAAAGCTCCCGCCAGAAGTTGGCAACGAATTGTCCGCCGCGATCCGAAATCACCTTGGACGGAAAAGAATGTAATTTTACGATGTGTTTTAGAAACAGATCTGCTAGTTTTCGAGCGGAGGGTATAGAAGTACAGGGGATAAAATGGGCTTGTTTGGAGAACAGATCTACCACAACTAAAATACAATTATGTCCTTTTGAAAGAGGTAGATCGGTGATAAAGTCCATGGAGATTACTTCCCAGGGCCTGTTCGGCGTTTCTAATGGTTGCAGGAGACCCGGAGGTTTCCCTTTCCTGGTCTTTGCGCTGAGGCAAACAGGGCAGGAACTAACGTATTGGGAAATGTCTTTGCGCATGCCCGGCCACCAGAATTGTCTTTGAACTAGGTGTAAAGTTTTCAGATACCCATAATGTCCAGCAGTGGGAGCATCATGACAGCGCCGCAACACTTCCAGCTTAAGGCTGTCCGGGACATAAAATTTGCTCCCAGCTAGCCAATCCCCCTGTGGGGATTGGGTTAGTTTGTTTCGCGGAGCTTTATCCCCCTCCTTCTCCACTTCAGTTTTAAGTTTCGATTTCCATTCTTGGTCGGCCGGGAGGGGCTGCTTAGCACGGCTGCGAGTAGTCACCACGCCCCCAAGTTGCTTAGGTGAGAAGACCGTGTCGACAGTCTCCGCCCGTTTGCTCTTATGTTGGGGCATGCGCGACAGGGCGTCCGCTAAAAAGTTAGTTTTGCCCGGGAGATAATTGGGGGTGAAGTTGAACTTGGAAAAGAATTCCGCCCACCGCAATTGCTTGGCATTCAGTCTGCGTGGGCTTCGGAGGGCCTCCAAATTTTTATGATCTGTCCAGACCTCAAAAGGGTATCTCGCCCCCTCCAGCCAATGCCTCCAGTTTGTGAGAGCTGCTTTCACTGCAAAGGCCTCCTTCTCCCACACATTCCAATTCCTTTCTGCCTCTGAAAACTTTCTAGACAAGAATGCACAAGGCCGCAATCTCCCATCCTCCCCCTTCTGCAGCAAAACCCCCCCTATCGCCGTATCGCTGGCGTCGACCTGTACTATGAAGGGGGACTGTTCGTTGGGGTGGGAGAGGATGGGTTCCGTTACAAATTGCTTTTTAAGGCATTCGAAGGCCGTCTGGCAATCGGGGGTCCATTGTAGTTTAGCAGAGGGTTTTTTGGCTTGGTCCCCTTTATCTTTGGTTTTCAGCAATTCTGTTAAGGGGAGTGTGATTTGGGCGAAATTTGCTATGAAGTCTCTATAGAAGTTGGCAAAACCCAGGAAGGATTGCAGTTCTTTGCGGGTGGTGGGTGTTTGCCAATCCTGGATCGCCTGTATTTTGGCTGGATCCATTTTCAACCCCTCTTGTGAGATACAATACCCAAGGTAAGTGAGTTCGGTTTTATGGAATTCACATTTGGACAATTTGATGGGCAGTTTATTCTTCATCAAGGTGGCCAGGACCTTTTGTACCATTTGAACATGTTCTTCCTCGGTGTCAGAATAAATTAAAACATCATCAAGGTACACCACCACCCCTTTGTACAAAAATTCATGTAAAACTTCGTTTATCATGGACATGAATACAGACGGGGCTCCCGTCAATCCAAAAGGCATAACTAAGTATTCATATTGTCCGAGGGGCGTATTAAACGCGGTTTTCCACTCATCTCCTGCCTTGATACGAACGTGGAAGTAAGCATCTTTTAGATCTAATTTCGTAAAGATCTTACCTTGGGCCACGACGTTGAGAAGGTCTCGGATGAGCGGTATAGGATAGGCGTTGTTGGTGGACACTGCATTTAGTCCTCGGAAATCCGTGCACAGTCTGAGTCCCCCGTCCTTCTTTTTCACGAAGAGAACTGGAGCGGCGTGGGAGCTAGAGGCTGGGCGGATGAACCCTCGTTGGAGGTTGGTGTCGATGAATTTCCGGAGCTCTTCACGTTCATGGAGACTCATGGGATAGAGTCGTCCTTTAGGCAATGAGGCTCCGGGTAAAATTTCCACCGCACAGTCCGTTCGTCGGTGCGGGGGTAGAGTATCAGCTTCCTCCTCCGAGAAAGCATTTAGGAAAGGCCAGTACGGTTCGGGTATTTGGTTGACTTCTTCTTGGGTGAGGAGGGCCTTTTCTTTGTAAGTTGGGTCCTCGCCCCAGTTTTGATTCCAACGGTGAAGTTTACAGTTGGCATGATTGAAGGTAATACATCCTTGAGCCCAGTCTATGTAGGGATTGTGATCACATAGCCATTTGCTGCCTAGAATTAACGGGTACTTGGCAGTAGAGCTGATGACAAAGGACCTCTTTTCCCAATGTTGTCCCATGCCTGTGATCACCGGGATGGTTTCAGTTGTGACCGGATTCATGTTGGTACCATCCATTTGTTCAAAAATTACTGGATTTTGTAATTCCCGAGTTGGTAAGACTAGTCCATTGACTAGAGCTGGGGCTATGATATCTCTTGAGCAACCCGAGTCAATGAGAGCTTGCACCCGAATGTGCATTTTTCTCTCTGGGTTGATTAAAGTCACTGGCATGAATAAAATGGACCCAGGTGGCCGGTTCCGTGCAGGGACGGGCTTGGGGCGGATCTGTCGTTTGGGCCCTTTTACGACAGATCCATCTCGTTTCCCGACTGGGGACTTTCTGGATTGACTTCTGCAGATGGGGAAGCGGGATCGTATTCCATAACTTCTTCCGCTTCCAGCCCTCTTTCTGAGGCTGGCCTTTGGGAAGCGCCGCGGCCTCTGTTTGCTCGTGGAGCTGGAGTCGGGCGTTGGAGCGTAGGGAACGGAGCAAGGGTTGGACGCCGTAATTGGAGCGGAGGTCTTTGCACAGGCCGGTAGGGGCATTGTGCTGCAAAGTGACCAGCCTGTCCGCATTGCAAACACAGCCCTTGTTGCCATCTAGCATCTCTCGCTCCACGGGTGGCGTAGCCAGCTCCCCTAGCTCCCTTCTGTAAGGTCAATGGTCTTCTTTGTCCCGTTTGTTGTTGTTGCTCAACCAAACGGACTTCTAAAATGCGATTCTCCACTTCGCAAACAAGTTGAATCCAACCTAACAGCGTAGGGGGATTGTCTTGCATGAGGGCTCTGTCCAAAAGTCTCGGATTAAGTCCTTGTTTGAACAGAATAATTTTTGTGGACTCCTCACACCTGGGGCACTTGGCAGCCAATTGTCGGAATTTCGTGATATAGTCTCTCGCTGCCATGCTGCCCTGCTTAATGGCCTGCAATTCTGTTCGGGCCCTGGTTTCCTCTAAGGGGTCTTCATATTGTGCTCTAATAGCATCTACCAACCCCTGGAGAGTATCGAGTTCTGGGGCCCCGATATTATATAGTCCTACGTACCAGTCCGCTGCTTTCCCTTGTAAGCGGGAGCCGAGATGTTCAATTTGGCTGGCCTCGCTGCCGAAGAGGTGTCCCCACCGGTTGAAGAATTGCACGACTTGCACTAGAAAAAAGCCCAGTTTGGAGGGATCCCCATCAAAAGTGGCGTCCAGTTTCACCCAACCCATTGGGAGGTCTTGCCTCGGAGCCGGTGCTGGGTAGAAGTCCGCCGGAAGCATCAATGGCACTTGAGGTATGGGGGGACCCGGTTGTGCTGGCGGTGGCATCACCGGTTGAGCCGGGGGTGGCGGCTTCGGCTGGGCTGGCGGTGGTGCTCTCGGCTGGGCTGGTGGTGGTGCTCTCGGCTGGGCTGGCGGTGGTGCTCTCGGCTGGGCTGGTGGCAATGCCGGAGGTGCTGGCCGTAGCGGTTGAGGTCGGTGCGGCGGAGTAATAATCGGCCGCTGAGGGGTGGGTTGGTGGGGTCGTAGTGGTGTAGGCCCCATCGGTTGGTTCGGAGGTGGTCTTACGGGCTGTTCCAGTGGCAAACGTATCGGCTGCAGCGGCGGGGTTAGTTGTGGTCGAAGCGGAAGGGGCCGCAGCGGCGAAGGCCGAATGGGTGGAAGGCCGCGCGGGCTTGCCCCTCCAGGCGTTGTTGTTCTGGGAAGCGTCGGCTGGCCTTTTGGCGCTGGTAGACCATCTCCCGGAGGTTGCCCGACGGGAACAGTTTCGCGCGGTTGACCAGGGGCTCCCTCCCCTGATGGAGCCACGGGTGCTCCCGCTTGGTCCGGCCGGACCGTTTCAGGGGAAGTATGGGGGGGTATCACCGGTGTATCACTTGGCTTTTCCTCCCCTTCCGTAGGCCTCTCAACGGGGGTCTCGTCTGGCGGCACATCCCCTCCCGTGATAGGAGGTTCGATGGGAGTCTCACCGGATGGCACAACCGGGTGGTCCCTTCTCGGTGGAGTTTCTCGCTGAGTGGGAAGTTCCTTGGGTTGTTCTCCCGATTCGCCAGGATAGGTGCCCCCCTCGCCGGTAGGCGACGACCGCTGCTGAACTTCCTCCATCGGATAGGAGATGACACTTTGAAGGGTAGCTATCTGTATCGCCATCTCTTCAGGAGACAGTCTTTCCCCTGCCCCCATTGAGGAAATTAAATGAATGGCGTGAGCCAAACTTTCTTCCATATCCATCAGCTTAGCTTCTAATTGTTGTATACGACTTGGCCCTGGTTGTTCGCTCAGGGAACCTTCATTCGCTGTACTCACCGGGGAGAAAGGGCCCCACGGAGGAGGGTCCCCTTGGACTATTCGCGACCTCGCGGCTAGAATTCCCTTGGCCATACCCGTCACGGCCGAGATGCTGGTATCTACCGCATAGGTGCGACCTCGTATCTGCTCCCAACTTTGTTCAGGGACTTCCGTTGGCTCCTTCCACGGGGCAAGTTCGGAATAATCCCAACTCAGGGCGCCTCGGCGAGACGTGTCCCCCTCCATCTGCTCAAACGTCCTGTTCCAATATCGCCATGGTTGGCTGCTATCTAGTTCCGGGACGGTTTCTAGGCTTCGGCGCCCGTCCATCGAGACTCGTGGATGGAGTCCACCTGCCCGGCGCTCTCTGGTTTCTCGGGGTCTGGCTCCCCACTCCGACGGGGTGGGTACCGAGATCAAGGGGAGAGCGGTTGCTTTCGGCCTTGCCCCGAGGTTGCTTTCGGTCTCGTTCCGAGTACTGAAGTCGATGAGAGGCAGGGTAGAAGTGGAGGCTCCGGTTCCGTTCCCGGTTGCTCCCAGCTCCTGGGAGTCTTGGGTTTGCACCGGTTAATTGTCGGGAGACGCATACGGATCAAACAAAGGATCCCTGTCCGGGACAACCTTGGATTCCGCTGGGCCCGACTCAGACATGATTGGTAACAAAATGTCAGACTGTGGCTAAATAAGGTACTCTCTGCAAGATTCCCTTTAGAAGCAAGAATAAGTCCAATGTCTGGCAAAGGAAGCTTTATTGCAAAAAAGATCCATTATAGTCCACTGTCCTGAATAGGAGACTCAGGATGGTACATGATCATTGTTACCAATGAAGAGCAAGCATAGGATACAAAGTAACAATACCCATCTGGAACAGCCTCCCCCCACAGTTCTCAAAACAACATCTTTCAGTCCTGGGAAGCTGCTCTCCTTCAAGGCCAATGCCTGGTGGAACGGTGTTAGACAAAACAGTCTCCTCTGGTGGGAATGCTGCTTGGGAACTGGTGCACCTGAGGAGAAAATACTTAAACACTAAAAGCATTAGAAAATGGAGTCAGTATAGTTAAGATATATATTGGACCTGACAATTGGCAATGGTGGTGCATCGTTGTAAGTCACTGGCAGGAGAGAGTTTGGGGACAGAGAGTGGGCCAGTGAACACCCCTTGGCAATTCCCCATTAGTGGGGAAATGGGGTCTACCAGGAGCGGATGGTATGCTTGTTTTTTTTTTTTTTGAAATTTTTTTTTATTGGGTTAGGATCATATATTTACACATTACAGTCAATTTCCCCATTTCTCAGTTTCTAACCCCCTCCCTTTCCCCCCCTTTTTTGTTGACTTCCAACAGTTTTCCAACCCTTTGTCCCTTTTCCCTTACTCTTTATTTATTCCTCTATCTAACAAATATATATTCTCCCTTTATTCTAAGCAATACTTCTTTAACTATTTTTAATACTCTGTACCCTAACTATGAGTCCCTTTTTCCATAATGGATAAACAATTTATCCCATAATTCCATTTTCAAATATTTCTATATGACGTAAACTATGTAAACCCTACATTCATATAAATCAACCAGCTTAACTTATACTCTATATATTATTCATTCTATCTTCTTCTTTCTGGTTCAGTTATATTTGTTTACATTAATATTTCTATTTCCTTCAATCATAAATCTATATATAATATCAATCAATTTGACTCATATATACCTTCAGATAAGCATATTCAGTTTGGTACATTGTACAGAATCAGAAAGAAAATATTATTAGTAAATCAATCCCTATATTTAACCCTTATGATTAGTTGTTTTCTCTCAATATTCTATTTATTATTCTATATATATCAATCTAGTAACATAACTGCTTAGAGATTTACTTATACCTCTTCTCCCCCCCGGCAAGATCACCCCCCTCTGCGTTTTAATGAACTTCAATAGTTCTCAAACTGCCACAGTTCTCCTCCCATCTCCCATTTCTTCTCCAAATATTGTTTCAGCTTCTCCCAGTCTGTGTTAAACTGTCCTGAGTCCAGATTTCTCAGTTTTCTTGTCATTTTATCCATTTCTGCCATATACAGCAATTTGTAAATCCAATCTTCGATAGTTGGCACTTCTTGTACTTTCCATTTTTGCGCGTACAAAAGTCTAGCTGCTGCCGTCATGTAAAATATCAACGTCCTATGATGGGCTGGAATTCCCTCCATTCCCAAGTTTAGTAGCAGGAGTTCTGGGTTCTTATTTACTTGAAATTGTAAAATCTCACTCATTTCTCTTATTATTTCCCCCCAGTACTGCCTAGCTACCTCACACGTCCACCACATATGATAGAGGGAGCCCTCATGCTTCCTGCATTTCCAGCATTTATTAGAAGTGTTCAAATTCCCTAGCGCAATCTTCTTTGGTGTCATGTACCAACGATAAATCATTTTGTAAATGTTCTCTTTAATGCTGGTGCATGTCGTTGTCTTCATTGTAGTCTTCCACAAGTATTCCCATGCCTCCATTGTTATTTCTTTGTTGAAGTTTATGGCCCATTTCACCATTTGTACTTTAACTATTTCATCCTCAGTATACCATTTCAACAGTACTTGGTATACCTTGGATATTCTTTTCTTGTCCTCTTTAAGAAGGGTCTGCTCTAGTTCTGAATTCTTTGTTCGTATACCTCCCTTTACAGAGTCCGAGTTATATAAATCTCTGATCTGTCTATACTGGAACCAATCATAGTAAGGTAATAGTTCCTCCTGAGTCTTTATTCTAAGTTTAGATGCTTCAATTCTAGTTATTTCTTTATAAGTTAAGCATTGTTGCTCAATATCAACAGCTCTCGGATCTATCACCTCATATGGAACTACCCACAAGGGGGTTCCTTCTTGTAAGTAGATTCTGTACTTCTTCCAGATTGTATATAAACTTCTCCGTATATAATGATGCAGGAACATCGAGTCCGCCTTTACTTTATCATGCCATAGGTATGCGTGCCATCCAAATATTTTTTTGTATCCCTCTAGGGCTAGTAGTTTCTTGTTCTTTAACGTCATCCACTCTTTCAACCACACTAGGCAGATTGCGTCATGGTAAAGTCTTAAATTGGGCAGTTGCATTCCGCCTCTTTCTTTTGCATCTTGTAAAACTTTCATTTTCACTCGAGGCTTCTTGCCTGCCCATACAAAATCTGATATTTTCCTCTGCCATTTTTCAAATTGCTTAGAGTCTCTGATGATTGGTATTGTCTGTAGCAAAAACATTACTCTTGGTAACACATTCATCTTCACTGCTGCAATCCTGCCCAACCATGACAAATTCAGTCTATTCCATTTGATCAGATCTCTCTCTATCTGAATCCATAATTTTTCATAGTTGTTTTTAAATAAGTCTATGTTCTTTGCAGTCAGTTCAATTCCCAAATATTTCACCTTATTTGTTACTTCACATTCCGTTATTTCCATTAACAATTGTTGTTTTTGCTTAGTCATGTTTTTGCATAATACCTTTGATTTCTTTTTATTGATATAAAAACCTGCCAAATCTCCAAACTCCTTAATCTTATCTATCACTTTTGGCATGTTCTCCATTGGGTCTTCTACAATTAGCATTATGTCGTCCGCAAATGCTCTGACCTTATAAGAATAGCCCTTTATTTTTATTCCACGGATTTCTTCATCTTGTCGTATTTGTATCATCAGGATCTCCAACACCAAAATGAACAACAGCGGAGACAACGGGCAACCTTGTCTTGTTCCTTTACTTATAGCTAATTTCTTAGTCACTTCATCATTTACCACAATTGCTGCATTCTGGTCTCTGTAAATTTCCTTAATTGCTCTAATGAATCTTTCTCCCATTTGTAGCTTTTCCATAGTGGCAAACATAAAGTCCCAGTTTAAATTGTCAAACGCCTTTTCAGCATCAACAAAGAAGAAACCAACCTCTTTGTCACAACGCTTATCATAATACTCAATAGCATTAATCACTGTCCTCAAATTGTCTCTGATTTGTCTATCTGGCAAAAAGCCTGCTTGTTCCTCCTCAATAACTTCCGAAAGCCACCCCTTCAGTCTCTCCGCCAATATCTTCGCAAAGATTTTATAGTCATTATTGAATAACGATATAGGTCTGTAATTTTTCACGTTTATCAAGTCTTGGCCTTCTTTAGGTATCAGTGATATATTCGCTTCATTCCAGGTACCTGGAATCCGTTGATCCTTTAAAACTCCATTAATCACCTCTTTTAGGAATGGTGCCAGTTCATTGGCCATTGTCTTATAGAATTTAGCCGTAAGTCCATCTGGCCCTGGCGCCTTTCCTAGATTTGCAGATTGTATTGCCTTACTTATTTCCTCATCCGTTACTTCATTATTCAGTCTATTCCTCCAAGCTTCCGAAATTACTGGGAGTTTCATTTTCTCCAAATATGTCGCTATTGATTCTTTGTTCACCTCTTTCTTATTGTATAACTTAGCGTAAAATTTGTAAAAGGCTCTACTAATGGTAGTCTGTTCCAAATACGTTTTATTGTCCTCACATATTTTGTTTATTATTTTCTTTTCCCTTCTCTTTTTTAATTGCCATGCCAAATACTTCCCAGGTTTATTTGCTCCTTCAAACACTTTCTGATTCAGTCTTTTAAGGTTCCACTCCAATTCTTTATTATTCATTGCTGTCAGCTGTTCTTGAAGTATTTTAATTTCCTGGTACAGTTTCTTTTTCCCTGGTCTCTTTTTTAACTGTATTTCTTTGGCTTTTATTTTCTCCTCAATCTCTTGTCTCTTCTCCTCTTTCTTTTTTCTCACTCTGCCATTTAAGTCCATTAGTATGCCCCTTATTACCGCCTTATAGGCATCCCAAACTTTGTCAGTTGGTACTTCTTTATTCATGTTATATTGTATGAAGAACTTTGTCTCTCTTCTCAACATCTCCATGTTCTCTCCTTCCTGTAACAAGTCCTCATTTATTCTCCATGCTTTCCTTTTTCTCCTCCTCCCTAATTTCCACATGATTGGATTATGATCTGAGCCTACCCTCGGCATTATTTCTACCTCCTTAGTCCATAACGCTAAGTCTTTTGAGGCCCAGATCATATCAATTCTTGATAGTGTACCATGCCTTGTAGAGTAAAAGGTAAATTGTCTACTTTTAGGATTTTCTCTTCTCCATACATCTTCTAAAGTCTCCTGTTTTATCAGCTCAAAGAAAAGCTTTGGTAACAGTCCTCTTTTCTTTTGTACAGTTGTTGTCTTTTTATCTAATTCCAAGTTAGTCACTCCATTGAAGTCTCCAGCAAGAATTATCTGGTCGTATGAAAGATCATCTAATTGCTTCCTCAAATCCTCAAAGAAGCTCTCTTTTGCACCATTAGGTGCATAAATTCCGACTACCAACACTTTTTTTTAAGTTCCATGTACATTCCACTGCTATAAATCTGGCTTCCACATCTTTTATTACATATTTTGGCTGTAGCTCCTCTTTTATGTACAACACCACTCCTCTTTTTTTCTTATTAGAGGCCGCTACAAATTCATTGCCCAATTTCCCCATCTTTAAATATTTTGCATCCTGCTTTCGAATATGGGTTTCTTGCAGACAAACAATATCACATTTTTGTTTTAATAGCCAGTGGAAAATACTTTTCCTCTTGTTTGGTGAGTTTAGTCCATTTACATTCCAAGATAAAACTTTACACTCCATACTCATAGTCTTGTTGGTAAGTCCTTTTCATTGTCCCTTATAAATCGCTCCATCTCTCGCTCAGATCTGATACGCTTTTTGGCCCCTCCAAACTCAAAGGACACACCTTCTGGTAACTCCCATCTGTACCTGATTTTCATGTCCTTCAAGATCTGAATTAGCACTTTATATTTTTTCCGATCTAGTAACACTGACCTGGGTAATTCCTTCATTATGATAATCGTCTTGCCATCAATCTCCAATGGATCTTGAAACTGTTTTGTCACGATCTTCTCTTTCATATTTCGTGTCGTAAACTGCACAATCACGTCTCTTGGTAGTTTCCTCTGGGTTGCAATTCTCGAATTCACACGGTATGCCACATCTAGGATAGCCACAACTTCCTTCTCCTCCTTCCCCAGGTATTCAGCTAACACCTCAGTCATCTGTTCTTGCGCTGACTTTCCTTCCACTTCTGGCAAACCACGAAATCGTAGCTGCTTCTCCATGTGTTTAGTTTCTGCCACCGCCATTCTTCCCCTCATCAGTCTCATCTCTGTTTGTTGCGTGTCTGCTAAGTTCTCCATCGCGTCTTCTACTGTTTTAACTCTCTGCTGCGTTCCTTGTAGTTCACTTTGTATAGTTTCCATACCTTTTTTGACTTCTGACAGCTCCGATTTTACTGTCTGTTTGACCTCTTTAACCTCTTTTATCAGCTCCAATTTCGTGTCCTTAAGTTCTTTAATCACATCTAAAAGTTTTTTGTCCAGGTTTTCTATTGCCGATTGCCACTCTTTTTTCGACATCGTGGGGCTTGCTTTGGCTCGCTCCCACGAGTCCGCTCTCTTCCTTAACTCCGTGGCGTAAAATTTAGATGTCTATTTATTTCAAATGTCCCGGTCTTCTTGCAAAAATTAATTTTTAAAGAGTCCAAAATGTCGGGCGTCTTTTCTCTATGGTTCCTCTATGATTTTGTAATCCAAGATGGCTTACTTCCTTTTCCGCTGAAGCCGCGACCCTTCCCCTTTCAAAGATGGCGATTCCCTTCTTCCTGCCCTCCGGCAAGGGCCGCTTCCCTCCAGCAGCTCTATTGTTATTACGTACTTCCTGTCTCCCGACTTCCCACAGTAGGTCTCGCGATGGTATCTTTTTCTCACAGCTCCATAACCACAAGTATTCAAAACAATAGTCCAATTTCTTTAATAACTTCTTTAAACTTAGTCTCTTTTCAAATACAACTCTTGCCGAGTCTTCCCCTCCTTATTATTAGCCTGTTGCAGTTTGAAAATCTACTTTTCTTCCTCTCTGCTTTTACCAATCTGTCCCGTATCAGAAAATAGTGATCTTTACCTTCTCATTCACTTTTCTCGGGTTGTAATCGCTGTTTCGATTTTGACTTCTCCTCTCCACTTCTTTCCCCAATCGAAGCTTGGGTATGTAGGTCTTATGCCAGCCGAATTGGCCCCAGAACTGCCGCAGAGATCGTAGCCGACCTGTCGCAGGGTGGGACCTCAAGGATCGGGAGGGGACCCGTTGCGTAGAGCCCCCCCTCGTCCGAGATCTAGCACACCCTAGGGTCTTGAGCGTTCTTTGCCTGCTCTCCGCCTGAGAGCAGTTGGCCGCGGGCTAAATTTTCCCCGCCGGCCACTTAAAACGGCAGTCCGGTCAGCTCCGCAAATGGAGCTGCTTCAGACCTCCATGAATCCCAAACCGGAAGTCGCGGATGGTATGCTTGTGACGGCTACCACCACCTGGAGACTGCCTGCAGTGAACTCCACATGTAAGTTGTTCCCTCATGCTGTATGGCTGAGGCTTTAGGAGCTTGAAGGGGGCAACCATTTTGCCTGGCTGGCTGGGGAAAAGCCATTACATGGATGGCTTCTTCCCGGGACTGTGGGTCTCACCCAGACAGGTCAAGGTGGTGGTCCAGGGGTGACCCCGTGGCTTGACCTGTACCGTTAGTTTGCCCTTGCCGTATTTAATGGTTGATGTTATATTAATAAAGTGGCCCTTTCGTTACAACTCCTGTGCCTGACTCTTCATTCCGACTGGGGTGGCAATTCCTGTAACATGTTAACCTCATTATCTGAATTCTATACCCAATATAAAAATCTATGACCCCATTAACCTCGTAAGGATTATGCTTAGGACTAAACTGGCAGAATATCTTTTTCACTTAGATCTTCCTTGTTAATTTCAGATGCTGAACAATGTCAGAGGTGTCCAGAGGATCAATATCCAAATGTAAAGCAAAATCAATGCATTCCCAAAAGCATCACTTTCTTATCTTATGGAGAACCTTTGGGAGCAGCCTTGGCTTCCTTGGCCCTTTTATCTTCCTTGACCACCGTCATGGTGACGGGGCTCTTTGTTCTGCACTGGGACACTCCCATTGTCAAGGCCAACAACAGGGGCATCACCTGCACCCTCCTGGCCGCTCTGCTGCTCGGCTGCCTTTGCTCTTTCCTGTTCATTGGCCAGCCTGGGGAGCTGACCTGTCTTCTGCGGCAAACCGTGTTTGGCATCACATTCTCCATCTCCATTTCATGTGTGTTGGCCAAAACCATCACTGTGGTACTGGTCTTCTTGGCCACCAAGCCAGGAAACAGCATCATGAAATGGGCAGGGAAGAGGCTGGCAATGTCTGTAATTACTCTCTGTTCTCTCATTCAAATGGGTATCTGTACCGTCTGGATAGCAACCTCTCCCCCCTTCCCAGAGCTTGACATGCACTCCCAGGTCAGCCAGATCACAGTGCAGTGCAACGAAGGCTCAGAGGTCATGTTCTACCTTGTCTTGGGCTACATGGGCTTCCTGGCCATCATCAGCTTCACTGTGGCTTTCTTTGCCCGAAAGTTGCCTGGCAGTTTCAATGAAGCCAAGCTGATCACCTTCAGCATGTTGTTGTTTTGCAGTGTTTGGGTGTCCTTTGTTCCTGCCTACTTGAGCACCAAAGGGAAATACATGGTGGCCGTGGAGGTCTTCTCCATCTTGACTTCTAGTGCTGGGCTGTTGGGCTTCATCTTCTTTCCCAAATGCTACATTATTTTAGTGAGGCCTCAGTTGAACACCAGGGAGCAACTGGTTAGGAAAAAGAATGGCTATTCTTAGTTCATCTCATATTTTCTCAGGATTTTTTTCCTTAAATACTCTTAAAGGAGATATTAGGCAACACTTTGTGGGTTATAGGTGACTTTATTAATCAACTGATCCAAATCGTCAGGTTTTCATTTATCTTTTTAAGTGGATGCTAAAGATAGCTCTCTGGGCACTGTGTGTTTGGAGCTAGTCTGCATGGTCTCGAAAGAGGCCAGTATAAGTTCTTATTTTGTTTGCTCTGGTTGGTGCATGAACTGACCTGAGTGGTGCCATGCCCCCTCTTCCTCCCCACCCCAAGCTCATTGCTCAAGCTCTTAAGGATTTGGTTGATGCTGGTAGGAGGTGTCCCTTGTCCTGTCCACCCTGCTGCTCAAGTGTGCGATGGACTGCTTTGAGAACATCCCTTCATTCTTAGCTGAATCAGGGTGTTTCCCAATTGCCCTACTTTTATTCTATCACCCCAGGTTAATTATGACCTAATCAGAAATTCCAAGCTGATTTTGATTCCCATATTCTAAGAACAACATGGGGCAGGTATCAAAAGATCATCCCCATCTGTCAATTTTATTAGATTAAATAGCATTTCTGCTGGGCTGTGATTAACTAACTCCCCCCGTGCTGATCCAAAATCATGTATTGGTGTGTGTGTTTGGGGGGGGGCACTCTTACAGGCTTTTCTCTTTGTCCTGGTGCCAGCCCATATCCACCACTGATGTCTTGTATGACATTTGAACACAGATCCTTCAGACAGTGTTCATGTGGGACAAAAAGAAAATGAGGAGCTGAATAAGCAACTATAGAGAATTTTTGTGATGACAAAGTTTTTGTAAAGCCAATATTTAATCGTATTCAGATTTGCTAATTACTTGGAACAGCTTGGCCGGTATAATTGTAGAAACTCTCATCATTCCCAATTTTGGCTTTGGGAGTCATTGTTATCTGTGAAAGGCACAACTCATTAGAAAATAAAGGTAGGTATATGAAATGCTGGCAGACAGCTGAAGTTGGTGATGCGATTTGCCATACCAAAAGAAAAGGAAATCTGGATGTCTTGGCCTTGGTAATGTGCAACCTGATGCTGTTTACAATGGACGCTGAAGTTGTCTGTAGCAGGTATCATTCATCTGAAAATAAAACTCAAATGCATCACATTTCTCCCTAAAGTGCCCCTCCCTTGCCTTTTTGTTTTGGAAGGAATGACTAACTGTTGCAGGCATAAATCATTGAAAATGAAGCCACGGGGTTAAAAATAGATGACTACCTTCAAGATGATAATGGGACTTTCAATGAGAAAAATAAAAAAATGTACCATCATGGCAGAGTTTATTAGAAACAAAGGAAATTTGTAATAGATGCAAAGGTTTACTCACGAGAAGCCAGCAATTGCAGTCAGCTCAGATAAGGAGGGGGAAAGCAGGTGGCATGGTATAGCCTGATCTCATCAGATATCGGAAGAAGGACATTGGCACGAAAGGGGGATAAAACCAAACAGGCTGTTCGGTGTTCATTCCTGACGACGAATATGAACAGCTGACCGGAACTGAACATGTCCCATTAATGAACATGTTTGGTGTTTGGTTTTTGTTGGTGCAAGAGGGGCCCCCCTAGCACTCAGAGAGCCCATATTCACAGGGAATGTGCAGCAGGCTCTTCTGCAGCCATCACCCAAGTTTGGTCAAGACTGCAGTATGGATCTCAGAGTTATACATTCCCAAATTCGATGCCACCAGGAAACTCGCATTCAGTAGAAATGGAGCCACCCTCCCTCTCCAGTTCACTTTGGCCCCGTGCGGTGATCCTGAAGGTGGGCCACCTCCCCTCTTGTGGGCAGGGAGCCAGGCCGCTGGCTGGCGGCACCCTCCATATGCTTGCCCACCAGGCCTCACCGGGCTATTTTCTGCCAATGCAGTTTGCCTGCAGCCACCGCGTAACCAAATGACCCAGCAACAGTCTGCAAAGAAAACATTCCAGCAAGACATGTCATGCGCAGATGCCTTGCACACACAAACACATACCCTGGTGGGTCAGCCAATGCTCTTGTCCATGCCACGCATAGTGCAGAAGCTGCCACTGCACAAACACACTGGCTGGACATGGAGCACTGGATGTTTAGGTGCATGGGATAGATAGGTTTCTCAATAGACAGGTAAATAGCTATATTGGATAGGTGTATAGGATAGAGGGATGCATGGGTACATGGAATACCTGTACAGGATTGAGAGGAGAGACCGAGACCATGTTCAGGGATATTGGGGAGACCGGTGGATTGCATTACTGTCTGCGTTATCTCATCATTGGAAAGTTGGAAGGAAAGAACCAAGGGTGGGAAGTGGGGCCTACCCCTAACGTGTAGAAGCGGAGGCTTACGTGCTGTCCATTGAGGTGCTGAATGATGCCTCCCCTCCCTCATGGGGGAGGCACCGTTTCCCCTAGGAAAGGGGATTGTGGGCAGACAGGTAGGTGTCCACGTGTGCAGCTGTAGGCTGCCCCCCCGCATCACCCACCTTCCTGACTTCGTGGAAAGGATGGGAGTCATGGTGCCAGACATGTTCTCCCATGCTCAGAACATACAGCAACTGCTTCAGAGCTGCCCCTCATGGCCAAAACCAGCAGACAGCAGTGCAGCACCCACCTTCCTGCTTTGACAGAAAGGGCTGGATGTGCAGGACAGGAGAGGTTGGGAAGGGTCAGAGTGGTTCTGGACAGGGAGAGGTTGAAAGAGGGACCAGCAGCCTCATGCGCTAGTGATAGAGCAATCCACATGAGTCTGAGACACCTCTCCTGTGCTAGCAGGAGGACAGGCACTTCAAATGAGTGGCGTAGGGTCCCATCAGCATCACCCACCTTCCTGCCTATGTGGAAAGGATGAGATGGACAGGACAGGAGATGTGGTTGGGAGGGGTCGGAGTGGTTCCAGAGGGGTGGGGGTCAAAAGAGAGAACATGGGAGTTGACATGGAGAAAAGGACAAAGGCTTCCTTGCTGCATCGTGCAGCATGACCGGGATGGACGACCCCAACACCCACTCTGAACGATTGTGCAGACTTCTGCAGGAGAGGCTTGTCTGCCCCTCCTGTGTTGCAGTGGAGGCTGTTGCCAGAATCACTCACCTTCCCATCTTCACGGAAAGGAAGTGAGTTGTGGGACCCATTCCCCCCATGCACAGGGGCAACAGTAGGTTCCCATGGACAGGGGTGCACCTTCCCTTTACGCAAAACCATATGTGCAAAAGATATTGAGCCACCACTTGTGCCAAGAAGCAGCGGCAGCGGTACGGCACCCACCTTCCCGCCTTCACGGAAAGGGTGGGAAGGACCCATTCCCCCCCATGTCCAGAGGGGTCAGCAGGAACCCATAGATAGTGGGCCCCATGCTGTTTTGCCCTACCACCATCAGCAGCACCATCACAGCTGGGTAGTGGCAGCAGCTGGCATCACCAACCTTTCTGCCTTCGCAGAAAGGAAGGGGTAGGTAGGAGAGAAGAGGCCATTGGGAAGGGTTTGGAGTGGTTCCAGAGAGGAAGAGGTTGAAAGAGGGAACATACAGGACCTTGCTGGGGAGAGCACAACAGCTTGCCGCTGACTGCATCATGGTGCAGTAGTGGGAATACCCCTTTCATTGGATTGCCATGAGCCGAGAAACCCACTGAGTTGTGGGCTGGTGGCAGCAGAGGACGTGTCTCACCTTCCTGCCTTCACGGAAAGGATGAGAGTCGTAGTGCAGGACCCATTTACACCCCCCCCCCATTCAGAAGGGACAGCAATTGCTTCTGAGCTGCCCCTCGTGGCCAAAACCAGCAGCACCAGGCAGCACCCACTTTCCTGTCTTGACGGAAAGGGCTGGATGTGCAGGACAGGAGAGGTTGGGAAGGGTCAGAGTGGTTCCGGACAGGAAGAGGTTGAAAGAGGGACCAGCAGCCCCAGGATTGAGCAGTCCACATTCCACACCACTCAGAGACACCTTTCCTGCACACGCAGGACAGGAACCTCAAATAAGTGGTGTAGGTTCCCACCGGCATCACCCACTGTCCTGCCTATGCGGAAAGGATAGGATGGTCACAGGACTACAGGAGAGGTCGATGGGAAGGGTCAGGATGGTTCCAGAGAGGGTGAAGTTCAAAGAGGGACCTGGAGCTTAACAAGGAAAGGATGACCTTAAAAGCCGCATTACACAGCAGGACCACAGCATCTACTGTGTTGTGTTGTGCAGACTTTGCTGGAGAGGCTCGTCCGCCCCTCCTGTGTCTCAGTGGAGGTTGTCGCCAGCATCACGCACCTTCCTGCCTTCATGGAAAAGATGTGACTGGTCGTGGCAGTACCCATTCCCTCCTGCCCAGAGGGGACAGTTCCTGCTGTTGACAGGGCCACTGCATCATACAATTTTATGTGCAACAGCTGGTGAGCTGTCCCTTGTGGTCAAAAGCGGGTGCAGCGAACCTCACTCACCTTCCTGCCTTTGCGTAAAGGATGGGATGGGGATAGGCAGGACAGGAGAGGTCGTTGGGAAGGGCTGGAGTAGTTCCAGAGAGGGATAGGTCAAAAGAGGGACTGGGAACTGGGAAGATCCCTACAGTTGCAAGGCCTCCTCCCAGCAACCTGCTGATGTGCTCAGCAGCGGCAGCTCACATCACCCACCTTCCTGCCTTTGTGGAGAGGATCGGAGGGAGTGGAGATGTCCTTTGGAGGGATCAGAGCAGTTCAAGAGCGGGTGAGGCTCAAAGAGGAATGGTGAACTTGTCAGGGAGACAGGGACAGAGGGATGCCAGTTCTTGTCTGCCTTGCCGAGCAGGACTGGAAAACACTGAAAGATTTGGGAGTCTTCATCTTTGAAACCCACAGATCTTGTCAGCAATGGTAGCAGCCATCACCCACCCTCTGGCCTTCATGGAAAGGACAGTATGGACAGGTCAGGAGAGGTTGTTGTGGAGAGTTGTTGTTGTTCTGGAGAGGTTTGTTTTCATCAAAGGAGGGGGAGCTTGATTGGGAGAGAAGGATGAGGAGGACCCCAACATCCAACATGTCAGATTACTCAGGCTGCTGTGGCATAGGCTTGTCTGCCCTTCCTGCATCACAGTGGAGGCTGCCGCTGGCAGCACCCACGGAAAGGGTGAGAGGGACCCATTTCCCCCAATGCCCAGAGAGGTCAGCAGGAGGCCATAGATAGGGCATCAGCAGCAGAGCTGTACCTCATGGCCAAAAGTAGCACAGCTGACATCAGCCACTGTCCTGCTTCTGTGGAAAGGATGGGAGGGATAGGACAGAAGAGGTTGTTGGGAAAGTTTGAACTGGTTCCAGCGATGGATAGGTCGAAAGAGTGACTGGGAACTGGGAGAACACGACAGTTGCAAGGCCTCCTCTGAGCAACCCACTGATGTGCTTAGCGGCAGCAGCTCATATCACCCACCTTCCTGCTTTCACAGAGAGAACGGGAGGGAGAGGAGATGTCCTTTGGAGGGGTTGGAACGGTTCAAGAGTGGGCAAGGTTCGAAGAGGGATAGTGAACTTTTCAGGGAGACAGGGACAGAGGGTTACCACTTGCTGGCTGCCTTGCAGAGTAGGACTGGGAAATACACAAAGATTTAGGAGCCTTCATCTTTGAAAGCTGCAGAAGCAGCCATCACCCGCCCTCCAGCTTTCATGGAAAGGATGGTATGGACAGGTCAGGAGAGGTTGTTGTGGAGGGTCAGAGTGGTTTCAGATAGGGTCATTTTCATAGAGGGAGGGGGAGCTTGATGGGAAGAGGAGGACAAGGTAGACTCTAACATCCAACGTGTCAGATTTTGCAGACTGCTCCAGCATAGGCTTGTCCGCCCCACCTGTATCACAGTAGAGGCTGTCGCAGGCCGCACTCAATTTCCTGCCTTCACTGAAAAATGACACCTTTTCTTCAAGGACAGAGGCTGAGAAAATGAAAGCAACTTCATTCCCAGAGAAAGATAAAGAGGCCTCTCTGGGGAGAGAGTGGCAGGAGTGTGAAATAATTTTCCTAGCCAGAGGTGAAAAGCCTCTGAACCAAAGTTTCAAGAAAGATGGCTTCTTGTACACATTAGAACATAGCTTAATAACCCCAGATGAATTACAGCCTAACGAGAAATGCAAGATGGACTTTGATCCCTTAACCTTAAGAAACACATAGAGCAAGTGTCAAGATATCCTACACATCCGCCTAGTTTATTAGATGAAATAACATTTCTGGTGGGCTGCAAACAAACTAACTTCACCTGTGCTGATCCAGAAAGCATGTGTTGGAGAGGGGTTCTCTTGTAAGCCCATATCCTCCACTGATGTCTTGCGTTAATTTTCAACACAGATCCTTCTGACAGTCTTCATATGGGACAAAAAGCTGAATACACAACTACTGAGAATTGTTGTGATTAACAGAGCTTTTGAAAAGTCAACAGTTAATCATGTTCAGCATTGCTAATTGACTGGAATGTTTAGGCCGGCATAATTGTAGAAACTTATATCCTCACCTTTTGCTTTGGATGTCATTGATGTCTGTGAAAGGCACAACTCATCAGAAAATAAAATCTGTCATATGAAATTTGGACACAAAGTTTAGAAACATGAAGGGATTTGCTGTACCAAAAATTAAGGAAATCAGGATATCCCGTCCCTGGCTTTGTGCAACATGATGTTATTTGCAAAGGAAGCTAATGCTGACTGTTGGAACCATAAGCCATCCAAATATAAAACTAGGAGCCTTACTGTAGCACAGTAGTTAAGTAGTTTGGCTGCAAATCAGCCTTCTACAGGTTCGAATCCCACTGCTGCCATGAGTTCAGTAGGTGGCCTTGGGTAAGCCACTCCTCTCAGCCCCAGCTCTCCAGCTGTATTGTGGCAATAACGATAACACTAACTTGTTCACCACTCTGGATAGGGAACTAATCTGTGTAGAAGAGCAGATATAGCGTTGTTGTTGTTGTTGTTGTTGTTGTTGTTCCACAGGCTTCAGGGTAGCAATTGAAGCTGCATTGCCAAAGATGAAGGGATTCGGAGTAGCCAGGATTACACAACCCTTAAATACCCAATAAATGTTGGAAGTGCAAAAAAAGTGGGCACCTTTTTCCATATATGGTGGCTATGTAAAAAAAAGAAGAAGAGATATTGGAAAGGGATATGTGAGCTGTTGCAAGAGGTGCTAGAAATAAACATACCCCATAAACCAGGAATGCTCCTGTTAAATACCCAATAAATGTTTGAAGTGCAAAGAAAAAGTGAGCATCTTTTTCCATATATAGTGGCTATGTAAAAAAGCAAAGAGATATTGGAAAGGGATATATGAGCTGTTGCAAGAGGTGCTAGAAATAAACGTAGCCTATAAACTGGAAATGCTCCTGTTAAATATAATACCGGAGGAGCTAAATAGGGAAAATAGATATTTGCTAGTACATATAATAATAGCAGCAAAAATAGTATATGCCAGATACTGGAAAAACACAAATATATCAACAAAAGAAGAATTAATAAAGAAAACCTTAGAGATGGCAGAAATGGACACACTGACAGAATTAATAAAAGAAATAAATGGACATGATGGGAAACAAAAATGGACCCTGTTTTATAGACGGGTTAAACAGAAGTATAAAATAAAGACATAACTATATGTTAGCAGAATACAATCAAATGAGCAGAGTAAAGAAGTATTAGAATGAAAGAATGCAGACTTATAGTGATAAAAGCGTAGTGAAAATAGTATAATTATGATGGAACTGTAGAGATGAAATGGAATATCTGATTTACAACATGTATCCAAAGAATGTAACACTTTTGATTCATTTTGTTATTAGAATAAGATGGAACTAAAACAAATAAAAATATATTTTTTTTAAAAAAAACTCTCTTTAAGTAAAGATAGGATCCTCAAGTTGTTGCTAGTTTCAAAATGTTGATGGGGTTTGCTGTCCCCAAAATAAAGGGAATGAAAATCCGAGCCCACTTTATCACCAGACACCACCACCACCTATGCTATTTTCACTGGAAACTACTGTTAACTATATCAGGCATCACACATTTTGTGACCCCTTACCCACTGTTCGTATGCACAAATCTCTCCCAAAAACCAGGGCTACAGTCCCCTAAGGCAGTTACCAATCACCACCTATCTCATCTCTCTTTAACATCAGATGGAGGAGCTCATTTTCCTTTATATGCCACCCCTCATCCAGCTGATATCCAGGGCTATTGGAGTAAAGAACTCAGTATTTCTTCCCCTTATACACTGCCTCAAAGGAATTTACTTGTTCAATAAGTTATCGTCAAAAGATTGTTGTGGGTGAGTGTCCTTTCCTGTGGCACACAAGACATTCAATCACCAGGAGGTTAAGAGAGAAAAAAGAATTAAACTTTATTTACAACTCGAATATTCTGGAACAAATCAAACGCCCAGTCCATTCTAACTGTTGGCATTGCAAAGCCGCAGTTCACAGAATCCAGCCATAACACAGGCTGCTTCCTTCATCAGCACAAAAACCTTCCCTTTCTGACGAACTAATCTAAAGGACCTCCAACTGCTTTCAACTGTCAGCCTCCTTCACACATTTCTTAAGCTCCCATTGGCTTCCTTTGGGAGAGGTGGAAGCAGAGTTATCCATCACACTAATCCAACATAAAGCTAGGAGTCTCAAAATTGGTAACTGGATTATGGATGACGGTGTGAGCTGCAACACCTAATGTGAAAGGAATTGGAAGATCCTGGCCTGTGCAAAACCCCACCCCCTTTTCATTTTTGTTGTGGAAGCTATAACTATCTTTTGCTGGTATAACTCACTGGAAAATAAAGCCAGTAGGTAAAAATAGCTGACTGCAGCAAGCTATGGGGATGGCAAGCAGAATAATCGGGGCTGAGCTCCTAGTTTTTTAATAATATAAACCACCGTAACCCTTTCTTTGTCATCTCGTGTCCTTATTAGGGATTGACCATGCAACTAACCAATATGTGATTTTTCTCTGTTAGCAAGGACTTGAGGCAGAATATGGGTGCCTCTGTGGCAAGAACAGTAGTATAATGGAGCCCAGATGCCAGTGTCTGAAGCACTGAGGCCAGGGCGAGATTTTCAGCAGGTGTCCAGGATTACAGTTACCAGAGAAGCATGCTAGTCCTGCAAAGTGGGTAAAGCAAAAGTATTCTCCACTTAGCCCAGGACTTAAGGATCCTGAAGAACCAGGGCTTGAGAAGACTCCTTCTTAGGTAAAGGGCTATAGATGGCTGGGCGGCCAGCCTGCCATTTTGTCTTCATTGAGCTGCCTCCTAGCAGGCCTACCATCTCTGACACTACCTCCATGTCTTAAGGGCTGGTGGTCTGGAATATGGCTCTACGACAAGGGGGCTGCCAGTGCTGGGGTTTTGCACATTGGCAGCATCACCGGGTGCTAAGCCTTCAGGGCCAGGACCTTTGCAGGTCTGACGGTGTCATGTGTAGAGATGGGCACGAACAGGAAAAAAACCCAAAAGTATGTTTTTGGTTCATTGCCATCCACGAACAGGGACTCACAAACATGTACGGACATTACCTGTTCTTGATCACGTGCGTGGTTGCATGTTCATGGGATCCAGCAGGCTCTCCTCCAGTCATCATCCAAGTTTGTTCAAGATCCCTACCACACCAATCCCAGAAACCTGACCTGTGCAGGCAGCAGGAAAGGTACCAATCAGAAATAATAGCTTGGCCCAGAGCCTGGCAGGAGCCCTGGAACCTGAAGGGGTAGATCCCTATCCCACCACACAAACACAAAATTCAAGCTTCAGCACTCTCTTTATCAAAATGCCAACAGCAGTTGTCTTTCCCTCTCCACTGTCTGCAAAGCCAAACCTGGGAGTCCCCCTCCCTCCTGATCTTTCATTTTTTAAAACAAATTTGGAGCTCCACTCTTGAAAGAAAGACCTGCCTATCAAGGTAAATCGGGCTTAGGGCCAAGCTACACATGACGAATGACACTTGAACGGCAAGTGGATTGAGTGGAGGGCAAGTGAACAGGGAGAAATACACTTGCTGTTCAAGTGTCATTCGTCATGTGTAGCTTGGCCCTTAGATTGGAGTTTCCAGGGCAACAGCAGGAGTTCCAACAGAGTTTAGATAATCCCTGCCTAAGTTGCCTAGTGAATTGATTGCAGGTGCCAGACTGTCTGGCTTTACGAACAGCAACGAATGAGGCTTGCAATGACCACCTTTTCATTTAGAATGATGTCTCATGAACAGCTTGTTCATGAACAGCAGATTAGGCTGTTTGTGGCTTTTTTTTTGTTTGTATGGCTGTTCATGCCATTTCTAGTCGTGTGTAGAGATAGGCATGATCCGCATTACTAAGGTAAAAAAACCCACGAAAATGGTGATCACGCGATCATGACTCGGCAGATCTTGATCGTCCAATGCCAATGATCCAGCGGTCGGGACAGGCCTGGATTGTGGTGTTCGGGCTCTATTAGGGAATCCAGACACTCAGGTGACAGCAATCTATTTCCCTGGCAACGGAGCCAGGGGAATGCCTGAGCTCTATTTAGCCTCCCTCTGTCACCCTGGAAATCTGAATGGAAGCCCAGCTTTCCTTGATCAGCAGAGCTTCCTTCCAACCATGGAGCAGCAACGAAGTCACAAGTTGGGAGAAGACACCCAGGGGAAGGAGGGGGAAGGGGGTGTTCTGTAGCCATGGGCACTCCAATCTCATCCCTGATGGCCAAACACAGATGGCCAAACACAAACACAGATGCTGCCAGCATCACCCACCATTCCTGTATCGCTGTGAACACCGGGGCTCCCCTCCTCTTTTGCCTCCACAATCCATGATCCATGATCCGGGTTTGGGAACGGGAGATGGTTGTTGCTGTTTGGGAATTTGGGATCATGGTCTGCACCGAACCACAATCCTCTGGTTCTGTAATTTTTTTTGGTTCATGCCCATGTCTAGTCATGTGCCCCTTGAGTCCCTGGATTCTCCCCAAGGATTGCATATTTGTTTTAGTAGTTTTTAAGAATTGATGGTAACTTACATGTTTTTTATATATGACCATGGCCATACAGCCTGGAAAATCTACAACTAACTATATATTTTTAATTCACAAATTAACCCCATGATTTCATGAGGAAAGAAATGTTTGGTTAACAATCTCACTTCAGGTCAAAATTCACTTCAAAATTTCAAGAGGTGCATATAAATTCTTATACACATCCATTGCTAGATTGTTTTAGTTAACTGCAGGTTATGAGGAACAAGAACGTCACAGCTCCAAATTAACAGTCAAGATGCGCTTTCATCCCCAGGGAATTAATTGGACCCTGGTTGTTGTGGGTTTTCCGGGCTGTATTGCCATGGTCTTGGCATTGTAGTTCCTGACGTTTCGCCAGCAGCTGTGGCTGGCATCTTCAGAGGTGTAGCACCAAAAGACAGAGATCTCTCAGTGTCACAGTGTGGAAAAGATGTAGGTCATTTGTATCTACTCAGGAGGGGTGGGGTTGAGCTGAGTCATCCTGTAAGAGTTTCCCAGGGTGTGGAATGCTAATGGCGGGAGGCTTCACTGTATCCTGAGGAGGTTCTTTTGCATATGGATTGGTACTTGATGTGCTAATCTTCTCTGCAGGGCTATTGTCGGGGATAGAATGTTTTGTTAGCCTGGTGTTTTTCAGACCACAAAGCGTAGCATCCAGACAAGAATAAAAGAACATGAAAGACACTGCAGACTTGGACAACCTGAAAAATCAGCAGTGGCTGAACATAGCCTAACTCAAACAGGGCACAGTATCTTATTCCAGGACACCAAAATACTGGACAACACTTCCAACTACTTTGTCAGACTGCACAGGGAAGCCATTGAAATTCACAAGCATAAGCAAACCTTCAACAGGAAAGAAGAAACCTTAAGAATGAACAGAGCATGGTTTCCAGTTCTGAAAAACACCAGGCTAACAAAACATTCTATCCCCGACAATAGCCCTGCAGAGAAGATTAGCACATCAAGTACCAATCCATATGCAAAAGAACCTCCTCAGGGTACAGTGATACCGAGACAAGAAGAAAGGCTTCTTCACCAATGCATTTCTATGAAGGTCAAAAAATGTGGGGATGGGTAGAGTTTATCTGAATGCAAAAATGCACCTAGCAGACTTATTTACAATCAGTCCTTATGTACCTTGTGAGGGACAGTGCTCTAAACTGGTAGCATTCTGAGGGAAAAAATTGCCAATGCCTGTAAATAAGCCATCACAGCTCTAACATAGCAACTAAAACTTTCATCCCATCTCAGGGACAAGGCTTTCCCATAAGGCCAATTCACACATTAAGGCATCATGGAAGACTGAAGGCAAATTCATTTATGTATAATCTGAACCATAAATCTCCAGATATTTCAGGTTTTCTAACTCCAGTACAACGATTCAAATTAACTAAGTAACCTCCTTTTCCCATTTTTGAAACAGAAGGCAGAGAGTTTCCTTCTCTTTTGGAGCAAAACCTGAGTAGATCAACATCCCAACAATTAAAAAAAAATCATATTTTTTTCCTTAAAGAAAAGCCTACGGCCATCAAAATATCTGTGAGAAATGTGGTTCTATGCTGTGTGTAGAGAGAAGGCTAGAATATAATGATAAAGCCTCTAGAATTGTTACACAGTGCTTTCAGAAGAACCAAGAAAACAATATTTGGAAATACCAACCTTCAAGTTAAGCTATAGGCATTGACTGGAAAGATATGAAGGATATATTGAGGATATGGAAAACAGGGCTCTGGTGTGGTCCCTTTGGAATGTCTTAAACTAGATGGAAAATTTGAAGCCGGAGATTGTCTGTCTGTAATGGTATCACACTTAGGGCCAAGCTACACATGACGAATGACACTTGACGGCAAGTGGATTGAGTGGAGGGCAAGTGAACAGGGAGAAATACACTTGCTGTTCAAGTGTCATTCGTCATGTGTAGCTTGGCCCTCAGACACCCAGTCATGAATATTGGTGCTCGCCATAGGGACACCCAGCATAACATCGAAGACAGAGTAGTGATGTTAAAAATTATTGTTAAAAGCTATCAGACAGCCTCTTTCTGCATCATGATGGCACATTACCTGCAGGCTAGACTGAATTACAGACTGTCATTTAAAAGCAAGGTTTAAAACTTTTGATAATATTGTAATATCAGAACCGCCTGGTAAGAACACTCTTGTTTTTCACTGTTGCATATGAAAATCTCATTGTAGGACAGCAATTAAATCCAACCAGCATGCCCTGGCCTTTATTTTTACTGTAAATGAGATCAACAGGAATATTCAGCTCTTGCCCAACATCTCATTGGAATACGTGATGGCTGACAACAAGTTAAATGCATTGTCAACAAGTCTGAACACTTTAGAATTCCTATTTAGACTACAGAGAAATCCAACTAATTACAATTGTAAAAGCAAGAAAGACTTACTGACCATCATAGGTGCGTTCTCCTCTCAAAACTCAATTGTGATGGCCAACATGTTAATGAACTACAAGATACCACAGGTATGTGTCATCAGATAAATGAATAATAGTTGCTTCATAGCAGATCCTCCAAAGGGTACTTTTATCCACATCAGAATTTGAAATCTTCAATATTCAGAACTTAAATTCCAATTTACTTTTCCTCCTGCAACTTCTTTTGAGCACTACAGCCCATATCTTCTCATGTACTCTAGTGCATGCTAACTAGGAAACAATGACTCCACTTTGGTATATTGGAAGTTTATAATTTGTGAGACCTTCCGGGAACTTCAGGCACACAAATCTCACAAGACCACATTCTTCAACATTGGAGTTTGTCTAAGACCCAGATTTCATATTAAGATCTACAGTGCTATAATTCTTCCTTTATAAATAGTAATATTTGAAATCTGGTATTTGTTGGAGGACTAAATTTATCCCCCCTAAGATGTACGTACCTACTTGTTTAGAAAAGTGAGTGATGCATTTCTTGATAATAAAAAGTAATATGGGTTTTCCCTCCTTATATCAGCTCTATTATGGCTCCTTTGATCCAGTGTTGCGTGATGAAGTTCAGTTCCCTTCTTTGTACCGGAAGCTTCCAAATGAAAATGCTCAGTATGTTGGGATCGTCCAGCTGCTCAAGCACTTTGGCTGGACATGGGTCGGCCTCCTCACGTCCAATGATGAGAGTGGAGAAACGTTTCTGCAGACCCTGAGACCCAGGCTCCTCCAGAACAACATTTGTGTTGCTTTCACACAAATGATGCCAATTTTATTAAGTGTGCTACTAGAGAATAGCGCCGCTGTCATGTTACTCATCACTATTTCTCTCTTTAAAAAGAAAGAGAATGTTGTCCTTGTTCATGGCGATAGGGAGTCTATGAATTTGTTTCATAACTTTCTATATTTGTATGAAGTTCATGTCTCTTCTCCAATGAAGAGGGTGTGGATCATAACTGCGAAGTGGGAGATGGCTGAAGTGTTTCGTAAAAATGCATTTCCAGCACAATCCTTCAATGGTACTTTGTTCTTCACCCAGCACACAAAGGTAGTGCCAGGATTTGAGGACTTCCTGGACAACATCAATCCATTCACAGAGCCTCTGATGCATAATTTCTGGATAGCGATGTTTGATGGTTCTTTTCCATATGTGAAGCACTTATTCCCAGATCGTCCTCTCTGCACTGGGAAGGAGAAGCTGAGGAGCCTCCCTGATCACAGGTTTGAAATGGGAATGTCGGAGCATAGCTACAACATCTATAATGCTGCATATGCCTTTGCACATGCTCTCCATGCCTTGCATCTGTCAATTGTCAAGCAGAGAGCAAAGGGATGCGGCGGGAGCAGGAAACTTGGAGACATTCAGCCCTGGCAGGTGAGGCTCAGTCACACTTTGTCCTCCTTTCCACAACACAGAAGTGACGGGTCAGTCTGGGATCTGATTTAGTAAAAACTGGCTCAATATTTAGTATTGGGGCCATGGTTTACTATGTAAGTTAGCTAAGTAAGTTACAAGGTAAATTAACAAGAGTGCGCTCCCGCTCACCCTCGTCCCATTTTTGTGCTTTTAAAAATAGTTCCATTAAGGAGTTTTTTTTTTTAAAAGCAAGGTACAGTTTATACATTTCTCTGAATTTAGTTTGTTTAGGTCTGCAGCTAATGCATACTTGTTTTGTATTCAGTCCATACTGAATCTGAATATCTATAGTGCTTTGTTAATGATTCTCCTTCCTTATCCAATTGTGCATACCTAAAAGGAGGATTTGGGACACAACAGGTGGAAGTGCACACAGAGTGGGTTTTTTTTTAGTAAAGATTTTTTTAAAAAGAAAAATTTAGAATAACAGTAGAAAGTGCATAGAAATTTATACAAGCACTACATTCAAATTAGATTTAAGCTAATACAAAAATATATTCAAAATATATAACAGCACAACTAAATTCTATAATAGCCCTCTTCCCATCTCTTTAGCTGCTTGTACCCAGACTTTGTCAATGATATTTAAGCAGTCATCTCTTCCATATTTTATCTATATAATTGCCTTAATTTATCTTAGTTTTAACTGAATTAGTCAAAGAAATATTTCCAAAAGTATCTGGGCTACCCACATGGGATAGAGAAGAGAAATTTACATGTTTTGTAAACTAATTCTGACTCTATTGCTTGTTATCAACACTCTTGACAAAGCAACAACAAAACAGGGGTTCAGCTTGTGACTAGGGATATGCAGCCCAAAAATATTTGGTTTTTCCTGAAGCGGGAAAATTTTTTGGAAATAGTATAATTCTGAAGTGGCAAGCCGCTTTGGAATTATGCTATTTTACTCACTTTGGTATGCTCCATAAATATTCAGAGCATACAGAAGTGAGGGGGGCAATTCCCTCACCTCCATCTCCCACCCCTGCTGGGGAACCTCCCCGGGGCAACCCCTCCACTCCCCACACATTTACCTGGTTGGAGGGAGAGCAGGAGAGACATCAGCTGGGTCAGGCTTGCCACCGCTGCGGCACCGCCTCAGTTCTCCAAACGGTAACAGGGACAAGTAGCTCCTCGTCCCTGTTACCAGCAGATTAATGGAGGTGGTGGTGAGAGCACCCGGAGGGAGGGGCAAACATAACCTACAGTCATAACCACAGCGAAACAAAAGGATAACAAGGCAGTTTGCAGTTGCTCTCAATGCTCAAAAATAATATCTTTTTCTACTGTAGCATTTCCAAATTACATGACTGCTTGTTATTTGGGATGAGCCATTTCCCAACACTTACCAAGACTAGTATAGGCAGCACTGATGGAAGGAAGCCCCAGATCCTTGGGCCCCCACTCAGGAGACAGCAAGTCCTGGAGACACGCCTTGTTGAAAATCTTCTAGCAAGCAAAGCGAATGCCAGGGAGGTTTAAGAGGAGGACACTCTCTGATGTGGTGCAGTTTCAACTACTGAAAGAAAATCCCACACATGAGATGCCACATTTGAGAGGCACCTGGGAAGAAACTGTGAAAGAATTCCATTGGCCTGTGGAAAATACAAAGGAGTGATGAATAGACTTTACAACCCAGAGATCAGAATTCTGCACATTCTAGCCTCACAAGATACAATCAATGTATCCCTTTCTCCATGTATTCTGTCTCCCTGTTTGTAAACTGTTCTCTCTCTTCTAGCTGCACTCTTTTCTGAAGAAGGTTCGCTTTAACAATAGTGCTGGGGATGAAATCTCCTTTGATGAAAGTAGAGAACCAGCTGCTGCATTCGAAATCATCAACACAATCACATTCCGCAATAAGTCCCTCCAGAGGGTCCGAGTTGGGAAGGTGGACCCCTGAGCTCCTGCAGGCCAAGAGTTCACCATTAATGGAAGTGCAATTGTGTGGAATCCCAAGTATAAGAAGGTGGGAATTCTTTCAACTGAAATTTCAATATTATGGTCAGAGAAATTTTCTGTAGACCATTTTCATTTTATTTTTCTCCCTGAAAAGACACAAAGCAGCTTACAAAACTTAATCAGCAATCAACCCAGTGCAAAAGACACCCATAATTTAAATGAACAGAGAAGAATACTGAGCTGTATCTTGGGGCCATCCTGAGACCGGTGGTTCAGCTTGTCCAAGACCATAGGGCACAAACCTCCGGCTAAGAGCCTTTTGACTCATGCCCAGGGCTCATTTTGAGGGGGAACGCAGTTCCGACAGTTCCCCAAAGAAGTCAAATGACAGGTGTCCCCATCCACCTGGCTCTTGGCCATTTTGGGCCCGTTTCAGCCTGGATTGGGGACAAAACGGCCTGGATTGGACCTCTGAATGGTGGTGGATCACTCTCCCACTCAGCACTGCCCTGATCCTGACCATTCTGGGCCCCTTTTTGGCCCTGAAAGGCCAGGAATGGGTCCAAAACTCCAAAGGCTAGGTGATGTCAGGGGGTGTGGCATATGCTAATGAGTTATGCTAATGAGTCCCTCTGCTCTTTTTCTACGACATGACCCTTAACTGCTATGAAATCTTAACTGCTGGAAACCAAAAATTCTAATAAAAACAAAGCTTGGAGCTCCTCTTTGAACTCCTCAAGAATATAAGGAGAAAACAGCTCAATGAGACCAGTGTTCCATCAAGCCCACATCCTCTTTCACACAATGAGAAACCAGTTGCTCCTGAGGGCCCACAAATGGCACCTAGAGCTCAAACCTTTTCCTTGATGTTGGCTCCCAGCACAGAATGAATGAATAAATTTATTTGTGGTCAGAGACCATAACAATGACAGTACATTCTTATCAATCAATAAAATGATTAAATCCAGCATAAAAATGTAAAGGACATAAAAAATACATTTAGCATTTAAAATTTTATCTTAAAACGCATATAGTTCTCTGGAAACCACAGGAATTCTAATATTTAAAACACTGACATTAAAATAGTTAAAATCGTAAAAAGAGCAGGAGACTATGTATGGCTATTCTTTTTATTATGGAATTTAACCAAATAGAGACAGAATTTGGCTATTTGCCTGGAGATAGTTGGATTTTCATCAATTAGGAGTTTTGCCAGGCAGGCCTTATTTGCCTCTGCCATTGGTCTGTCTAAGAGTTGGGAAATAAACTTGTCCCTATAGACTTGATGGAAAGGACAACGAAAGAACATATGAATAAGCAATTCCACTTCACCAATGGAGCAACAGCAACATCCTCATATGGGATCTTTTTATATTTCCCTTCAATGACCATTGAAGGGAGAACTTCACATCGGGCCAGGGTGAAAGCTCTTCTATAAGATGGGACATCCAAATGAGTGAGATATCTGGCCAACTCCCAGCACAGGAAATCAGACGTTTGCTGAGTCTGAGGGCCAAGCTACAAGTGACGAATGACACTTGAACAGCAAGTGTATTTCTCCCTGTTCACTTGCCCACCACTCAATCCACTTGCCATTCAAGTGTCATTCATCATGTGTAGCTTGGCCCTGACACTGAACATGGAGCTGAATTTTATCTACCCAAAGTGATTTCTTCTCATTTTGGGGCTCCATTTTACCATGACTCATTTTTATGAAACTCCCACTCTCAATATTGTAGCTGATAATTGGGGGTAGAAGGGGTAAAAAGCTAAAGACCATCCATGGGGAGACAGTGCCCTTTAGATGCACAAAAGTATAATATTTAATGTCCTTTACCCTAGTTCTCAGCTTCACTTCACATTTACATTCACATTCCAGTCATAAAAGGACAAGGAGGAAACCAAGCTTTGAAATATCAGTTTGAATTCAACATCTGCTAATCCCCTCCCACAAAATATTTATTTTAAATCTGTTTCCTGAGGGGTGTCAGTTCTGACTGACAACAGAGAGAGTGAGAAATAATTCATCACACAAATATCTTAGCATCCCAGTTCCTGATAATCCTTTTACACTTTTTTAACTAGCTTCATTTAGAGAAAAAATTGTCCTTGAACAAACTTCTAGGTACATTTGAAGATATAATTTCCAGAGCTCTTTCATCCTGTGGCTTTCCTCACTCTGCTGAGGCCCAACTGACATGAAATGGTGAGTGTCCATCTTGCTGAATTCCTTCTTCCTCCCCTGAAGCACCACCTGTTTTCCCCACAGTATTGTCACAGTATCTAAGTAGGAATCAGGAGATCTCTGCAGATCTATACTACATTCCGACTCTTATAAAATTGATTTTCGTCCCCCGTCTGCAGAGATTTGTGGCACAGAATGATTCTCAATACATCATAGGAGCACATGGTAAAGCAACTGCAAAGTTTAATCACCTTCTAGGATTGCTGTAATGTTTATTGATGATCATGGAAATTAATAGATCCTTAATGGTCAAGATCTTTATAGTACAATATAGTACAAGCATGTTACTGTAACTCTTAAAAATATGTATTTAACTGAGTAGGAAAAAGATATTCAGTTCATTTTTATCCTCCCTTTCATCCATAGATTAGGGTGGAGCACATAGTACATGTGAGATCATAGCTAGCATGCAGGATTAGGATCTGGGAGGACCAGGTTCAAATCCCCATTGTGTCATGGAAAATGGATAAACTTTGGAGGAGGAAATGGAGGAAAATGAAGACAGCTACTTTGGTTCTTCCTGGGGAGAATGGCAGGGTATAAATGAGGTAAACAGGGGTGCCAGACTCCAGGAGAGATGAAGAACTCTCTTGAAATTATAACTCATCTATTGACTACAGAGATAGTTTTATTGAATCGGATATATAAGACCTTGTGGAAAAGACATTCATAAACTCACTAAAGTGATGGATACTCGAGGATTCAGAGGGGGTGGCTTGATTTCTCCTACAGGTCTTAAGACTGGACTTACTCCCTTTATACTGTAAATTTATTGAAGGCAATGTTAATGTTTTTAGTTGAGTCATATGAGATAGGACATTAAAATTTAACATTCTCAATTTGGGCAGGTGGAAATGACCTCACAGGCAGGTGAGTTGAAGGAGCTCATCTTTGACTGTGATGTGATATCAAATGACGTGAAATCACACAATGAAAATTCATATATGAAATGAGCTGTCTCCCCTTCAGTGTTCCAAAAACTCCATCAATTTCTCTACCTGGAATGGGCATTATTTTCATCCTTAAAAAATCTTCTTTGTGGCTGCTGTTAGGTGGTACCATATTCAAGATGTGTCAAGACTTGCAAACCTGGATCCAGCAAGACTGTCATGGAAGGGAAAGAAGTCTGTTGCTACAATTGTTCTCGGTGCCCTGAAGGGAGGATTTCAGTGCAAATCGGTAAGGAAAGAAGGAACGATTATTTGAGAAAAGAAGGCAGAGCAAGAGTATGTCAGTATCAGTTGTGCAATTGGGCTTTCTAAAATCTCATTTCTTGAACCAGAATACAAAACAGGAGGCCCAGGGGCCGTATCAGACCTGAGGAATGCCCTCCCCCCCCGCCCCAGGATGCCCTTTTCTTCCTCTTCTTTTACTCCCTACTGCACATTCTTGCAAAATCTATTGAGCCCAGCACTAGAATAAAGGAAAGTAGCCAATGGAATTCCTGTAACATGTTAATCTCATCATCTGAATTCTACACACAAGGTAAAAATCTGTGATCCCATTAAACTTGTAAGGATTTTGCTTAGGACTAAGCTTACAGAATATTTTTTTCACTAAGATCTTCCTTGTTGATTTCAGATGCTGAACAATGTCAGAAGTGCCCAGAGGATCAATATCCAAATGTAAAGCGAAATCAATGCATTCCCCGAAGCATCACTTTCTTATCCTATGGAGAGTGCTTGGGAGCAGCCTTGGCTTCCTTGGCCCTTTTATCTTCCTTGGCCACCGTCATGGTGATGGGGCTCTTCGTTCTGCACAGGGACACTCCCATCATCAAGGCCAACAACAGGAGCATCACCTGCACCCTCCTGGCCTCTCTGCTGCTCGGCTGCCTTTGCTCTTTTTTGTTTATCGGCCGTCCTAAAGTGGTGACCTGTCTTCTGCGGCAAACCGTGTTTGGCATCACCTTCTCCATCTCCATTTCATGTGTGTTGGCCAAAACCATCACTGTGGTACTGATCTTCTTGGCCACCAAGCCAGGAAACAGCATCATGAAATGGGCAGGGAAGAGGCTGGCGGCATTTGTAATTATTCTCTTTTCACTCCTTCAAGCTGGCATCTGTATTGTGTGGATCGCAACCTCTCCCCCCTTCCCAGAGCTGGACATGCTCTCCCAGGTCAGCCAGATCACAGTGCAGTGCAACGAAGGCTCAGAGGTCATGTTCTATCTTGTCCTGGGCTACATGGGCTTCCTGGCCATCATCAGCTTCACTGTGGCTTTCTTTGCCCGAAAGTTGCCTGGCAGTTTCAATGAAGCCAAGTTGATCACCTTCAGCATGTTGTTGTTTTGCAGTGTTTGGGTGTCTTTTGTTCCTGCCTACTTGAGCACCAAAGGGAAATACATGGTGGCCGTGGAGGTCTTCTCCATCTTGACTTCTAGTGCTGGGCTGTTGGGCTTCATCTTCTTCCCCAAATGCTATATTATTTTAGTGAGACCTCAGCTGAACACCAGGGAGTAACTGGTTAGGAAAAAGAATGGCCCTTCTTAGTTCATTTCATATATTCTTGAGATATTTTTCCTTAAATAGTTGGCTTTCTTAATGAAATGATCCAAATAGTCAAGTTTTCATTCATCTTTTTAAGCAGATGCTAATGATAGCTCTCTGGCCCCTGTCTGTTTGGGGCTAGTCTCCATTGTCTCCAAAAGAGGCCAGTATAAGTTCTTAGTTTGTTTTCTCTGGTTGGCACATGAACTGACCTGAGTGGTGCCATGCCCCCTCTTCCTCCTCACCCCAAGCTCATTGCTCAAGCTCTTAAGGATTTGGTTGATGCTGGTAGGAGGTGTCCCTTGTCTTGTCCACCCTGCTGCTCAAGTGTGTGATGGACTGCTTTGAGAACAACCCTTAGATGAATTGGGGTGTTTCCCATTTTCCCCTACCTTTATTCTTTCACCCCAGCATAATTATGACCTAATCAGAAATGCCAAGCTGACTTTGATTCCCACACTCTAAGAACAACATGGAGCAGGTAACAAGAGATCCTCCCCATCTTTCAATTTTATTAGATCAAATAAAATTTCTGGTCGGCTGTGAACAAACTAACTCCTCCCATGCTGATCCAAAATCATGTATTGGCGGGGCTCTCTTACAGGCTTTTCTCTTTGTCCTGGTGCCAGCCCATATCCACCACTGATGTCTTGCATGACATTTGAACAGAGATCCTTCTGACAGTCTTCATGTGGGACAAAAAGAAAATGAAGAGCTGAATAAGCAACTATAGAGAATTTTTGTGATGACAAAGTTTTTGTAAAGCCAATATTTAATCATATTCAGATTTGCTAATTACTTGGAACAGCTTGGAGGGTATAATTGTAGAAACTCTCATCATCCCCAATTTTGGTTTTGGGAGTCATTGTTATCTGTGAAAGGCACAACTCATTATAAAACAAATGTAGGCATATGAAATGCTGGTAGACAGCTGAGGTTGGTGATGGGATTTGCCATACCAAAAGAAAAGGAAATCTTGATCGCTTGGCCCTGGTTATGTGCAACATTGGAAGCTGAAGTTGTCTGTAGCAGGTATGGGGCCAGGACTGTAAAGGCCCTGGCCCTGGTTGAAGCGAGACGGGCTTCCTTAGGGCTGGGGACCACCAGTAAACATTTATCTGCTGATCAAAGTGGTCTCCGGGGAACATACAGGCAGAGGTAGTCCAGAAGATATGCCGGTACCAACCCACTCAGGGCTATAAAGGTAAGAACTAACACCTTGAACCTGATTCGGAATTCAACCAGAAGCCAGTGCAGCTGGCGCACAACAGGTGTGATATGTGACTGGTAGGATATACTGGTCAGGACCCACACCACTGCATTCTGGACCAGTTGTAGTTTCTGGATCAGGCCCAGGGGTAGCCCAGCATAGAGTGAGTTACAGTAATCTAGCCTGGAGGTGACGGTTGCATGGGTCACTGTAGCCAGGTCTTGGGGTGACAGGTAAGGGGCAAGTTGCCTGATCTGACGGAGATGGAAAAATGCAGACTTGGCAACCACCGTGACCTGGGCGTCCATCGACAGGGAGGCATCCAGGAGCACGCCCAGGCTCTTCAGCACTGGCAAAGTTGCCAGTGGTGCCCTATCCAGGGCAGGGAGCTGGATCCCAACATCTGGCAGCCCCTGTCCCAGCTGCAGGACCTCTGTCTTCACCGGGTTCAGTTTCAGCCTGCTCTGTTTCAACCATGCCGTCACAGCCTCCCGAGCTCTGGCCAGGTTGTCCGGGGCCATGTCTGGCCAGCCGTCCATCAACAGAAAAAGCTGGGTGTCATCCGCATATTGATGACAGCCCAGCCCAAACCTCCACACCAACTGGGCAAGGAGGTACATGTAGATGTTAAATAACATCGGGGAGAGTATCACCGCTTGCGGAACCACGCACACCAAAAGGTGACGGGGTGATAGATCTCCCCCAAGTGCCACATTGCTCTAGTGACCTGTCTCCACCAGAGGAGACACATGTAACAAGCAGGATATTTCAGAAGAAGAAATGTGACACTCAGGGCCAAGCTACAAGTGACGAATGACACTTGAACAGCAAGTGTATTTCTCCCTGTTCACTTGCCCTCCACTCAATCCACTTGCCATTCAAGTGTCATTTGTCACTTGTAGCTTGGCCCTTAGAGTAAGGCTTTATCACTTGTCTACAAATTCCTGTGCACTGGTAGTTAGAATGTATGCTCAGAACAAGTTTCCATGAAAAGGGGCCTAAAAATTCCCTAACAATAAAATTATGCATGGGTTAGAGAGAAAGGACAGATAGAACTGTTTCTCCCTCTTCCATAATACTAGAGGACAACCATTTAAGCGGAGGGGCAGTAGATTCAGGATGGAAAAAATTAAATACTTCTTTAGAAAACAAGGGACTAGGCATAGACAACTTGAAAAGGCGATTAGACAGATCCATGAAGGATAGATCTATAACTGGATTCTAGCCATAGTCATAAGCAGTAAACACCTGAATACCATTCCAGTGCCTGGAGATAGCATCAGGAGAATGATGGTTGGTGTAGAGGCTGGTTGGCCACTGTATGAGACTGGATGCTGGACTAGTTGGACCATGGGTCTAATCCAGCAGGGCTTTAACAAATGTTACGACATTTGTTATAACCTTTAATTTTGACTACCGTTCACAAAAAAAAGATGATATTGTTGTAGCTCTTTTGGCAGGAAGCAAAACTAAATATAGCAAGCACTACAAATGACAGGGTTGGCAAGTGGCACAAGCAGGAGCTGAATCCCTCGTAGATAATCAACAACAAATCAGAGCGGTGGGGATCAAGCAGTTAGTATATATTTCAATAATGAATCAAAGGACCCACAATAGTAAGGACAAGCAACTTAACACAAAGTACAGCACACACTTATGGTTAAAGTTCCTAACCACTTTTATGAACAATATTAATCACAAAATCCACTAGCCTGTTCCTTTTCAATACAAAATGAACACAAAGATTGCAAAAACAGAAAGTCCACACTCCCCTATGGGGAAGACGTCCCAAAATTGTCTCTTGAGTCACTCCTTTGAGTTAATCACGGTGGTCAAATGATGAACACATTCCAATGACCAGCACCAATCGGGAGATTCCACAAAATGGACGCCAACCCTGCAGGGAGGACAGAAAGCCACCGTGCGCTCAACAGGGCGCAATCTGAACTCCTGTTTCGCCTCTTCTTTATCAAGAGTGCTATATACTGGTGGCTGTGCAGTTCCACAAAGCTGCACTCACTCCTCTAGCTCCAAATTGGATATCAATTGTCAGTAAATAAAGGCACAACTGCCTCAAGATCAGTGGTGTTGAGATTCAGCTCTATAATTGGCTGTTGGAGGCAGGAGGCAGCAGAGCAAAGTAGAATTTTGACAGACATGAGAGAAGAAATGTTGATGAATATGAGAGCAGTAGAACATCCCATCAAGGTGGTTCCAAAGGTCCATATAAGCCAATATCCCACTTGCAATTACTGGCTACTCAAATGTTGCAGAGGTTGATCTCTGCTCCCAAATGCTCTTCATCAGATTAGTTCTTGAAACTTTATGATACCTTAAAGATCTTTAGGGATGCTCGAAGCCCTGCAGATTTAGTTTGTGTCATAATCGCCTGTGATGAATAAACCCCAAATTGATTGCTGATCATATTGTATGATTGCTGAACCACAGACACACATGAGAAAGCAAAAGAGCACGAGAATTGTATTTCCCCCATCGCCGCTTTAAGACTGAGAATTTTCTTCCCTTTGGGGGCTCCGTAGCACACAACACACCAATACTGAGCATCACTTTTACATTAGAAATGTCTTCCTTTGGGGAGCTTCATTTCAGCAGCTGAAACTTTACTGCACCTCCATGTAATTTCTGCCCATTCTGGGGTTCTGTTTCCGCAAGACAACCTTCTAAGGCCACATGCTATGCAATTTGTCCTTTTAATATAGCAGAGGTAAACTGAAGCATTTGTAGAAGTTCTTATGATGAAATCCTGAGCAGAGTTACTCCAGTCTAAGCCGATTGCAACCAATGGCCTGAGACTGAAGTAATTCTGCTTAGGATTTCACTGTTAGTCTGTTCTTTCCTCCTTAGATGGGCAATTGGAAGTTCTATGGTGAGCGGGACAAAGGAACCAATTCCATTTGATTAAAAATCTACTCCCTAGTTTATCATGTGCTCTTGATGTAACGGAGTCTGCCTCCCAGAGAGCAATGCAAGTCTCTCACTTTTCTTTTTCCTTTGCTCTGGTAATGTAGCCAAGCAAATTCCCTAAGCATTTCCACCAAATTTGCCATAAACCATTGTCACTTATGATGAAACTTAAAAGTAGCCATAAAACACAAATGCTGCCTCTTTCCTCCCTTTCTGGAGTTCAGTCTTCATTTTTCCTAGTCACCCTCATTCAGTTTGAGGCAGCTCCAAATGTTAAGTATGTCTGGGGGCAAAAAGTTATTGTGCAGCCACTAATCAGTTTATGAGGCATTCACAGTGTTTGCAGGGGTAGCAAAATCATGCTGGGATTGGCTCATCATCAAATAAGATAAGTTTGGCTGAGTAATTCATTCATGATGAAGAGCGCAACATCTCTACTAGCCTTGCTTCTCCTTTGGGCATGTCTTCCACATTTTAGGTGTATGTAGGGAGGCAGAGACATGTTGAGGTTTGACTCAGAGCATGGCAGTATAAAGGGGCTTTGAAAACTGAAGGATGGAATTTTGCCTTTCGTACTTACAAGCTTCCAGATTTGAACCAAAATAAAAGAGATGTGTTTGTTTCAATATTTTGTTCAAGGGTTGAGAATTAATTGGTTTATTTCCTTTATTAAAAAAACTACATGTAACTGTGAAATTTGCTTAGCTTTTTGCTACACTGATGAACACACCCAGATGCCTCCTAGGTTTTAAATTACAGATAAGAAGAGCTTATCCCCTCCTGGCCACAGGAAGGGATTCACTCAGCTCAATGGAAAAGTTGGGTTTGAGAGACTAACAGTGCAATCCTAAGCAAAGTTACACCAGTCTCAGCCCATTGATTTCAAGGAGCTTAGACCGGTGCCACTCTGCTTAGGATTGCTCTGTAGGTCTCTTGCTTCAGGGGGAGACTTCCCACCTCCATCTCTAGTGTTTGCCCAAAGCTCTATGGTTTAACTATAGAGTTTGGCAACATGATGTTATGGCATCAACACAACGTGGAAAACAAAGTCTCTGCCTGTCACTATCCCCTGCTGACTATCAGCCACTTGCTGGCAACCTTAATTAGAACCCAACTTCATCATAGATAGCATTGGATTTTTCCATGCCGTGCCTATTTTCACTTTATGCAAACCTTGTAGTTTCACCTGAATTCAACTGCTACATTTGCCTACAAGTGGAATTTCCCCCTCACTTTCTAGTTGTGAGAGGACAGGATACTATGAGGCTTTGAACCACTTGGCCAGGATCCAACCCAGCTTCTAATCCTCTCCCAGAAAATATTTATTATAAATCTATGTAAGACAATGGACGTCAGTTCTGACTGAAAAGAGAAAAAATAAATTTAATTAATTCCATCAAAATAATCCCATTTCCTTCCTGCCATCAACTGTTTTACATTCTCTTACTAGCTTCATTTAAAAAGTAGTTTTCCTTGAACACACTTCCAGCTACAATTGAATACACAATTTCCAGAGCTCGTTCATTCTGCATCCTTTCTCATTCTCCCCAAGCCCAACTGAAGAGAAACCAAAAGGAAAATATGGCTCTTCTTACTCCCCAAACAGTACAACTTGTCTTTCCCACAGTTTTATAACAATATCTGCATCTCTGCACCACCACACCAACATTCATTTTTATTTATTTTCTTCAATTGTCTACAGGGATTTCTGACACAGGAGAAACTTAAATTTGTCAGAGCAGGACACAATTGCATGATCTCAAAGCTGAATGACCTTCTAATATTAATCATTACTGAACATTCAGGAAATTATGAGTTCTTAACATTCAAGGTCTTTAAATTACAATATTGCACATATATGCTCCTATAGCATTTAGAAATAATGTTATAACCGATAATTAGCGATTTCAATATATGTAGTTCACTTTTCTTCTCTCTTTCACCCAAAGAGGGTGGAATACAAAGACAGGGTTAGATAGGAGTTAGCATATTGGACTAATTTCTGGGGTGGTGGTGGTGGGGATTGCATGTTTAAATCCCAACTTATTCAGGGAAGCTGACTCTGGGACGGTAACGCACTCACACACACTAACCTATATCATAGGGTGACTGTGAGGAATCCTCAGTGGGGTCTAGCAGCTGTAGTGGTGGCAGCAGCAGCTCCTTCTGCCTCTGCTAGCCACCGGTCAAATTTGGGCCCCCCTTGTTGACTCTTTCCCTCCTATCCTTCTGACCCTGCTGCTGCAGCTGGCTTAACTAGGTAAACTTGTGAGAACCCAACACGTATTGGGTGTCTCGTGTAGTTCGGCTCTAAGCTTCAGATGAGGCCAGGATATCTGTTTGAATTTCAGTGATCCACAAACTACAGAGATCAGTTTACCTGGCAGATGCTTACAATCAAGGAGAAATGGAAGTCCGAGAGTTGCTGCAGAGAAAGAATGGTCTGGGAATGAGAAGGTTGGCATGAATTCTCCTGTGGAAATTCAGACTTGATTTTTTCCCATTAACACTAAGAAAAACATGAGGGCAGTTTTGAGAGGGTGTGGGGGAATACCGTGATGTAAGAGGTTTAAATTCAGAACTGGAATTTTGACAGATTTAAATGACATCACAGAAAAGGGTGGAGTTTGGGAGCAGAACTTTGACCTGTCCACATTTGGAGGCTAGGTGGCTTTGCCCAAATGCATACACTCAGTGCAATGCCAGCAGCACCAACCCACATTGAAGAAGACAAGTTAAAATCTGAATATTGAGATCAGGGTTTAAATAAAACAAAATCTAACCGCCACATTGTTGTCTCCTGTATTCACTGGAGAGTGCTGGATTAAGACTAAGAGAGAGATGTTAAGAGAACTAGCTGAAGAGAGAAAAGTCTGAAGAGCAAAAAGAGATAAAGAACTAAGTGAGCTCATTCTTCTTCCTAACAAGCTGCTCCCTGGTGTTCAGCTGAGGCTTCACTAAAATAATGTAGCATTTGGGGAAGAAGATGCAACCCAACAAGCCAGCACTAGAGACCTGGATGGAGAAGATCTCCACGGCCACCATGTATTTCCCTTTGGTGCTCAAGTAGGTTGGGACAAAGGAAACCCAAACAGTGCAGAAGAGCAGCATGCTGAAGGTGATCAGCTTGGCTTCATTGAAAGTGTCGGGCAACTTTCGGGCAAAGAAAGCCACAGTGAAGCTGAGGATGGCCAGAAAGCCCATGTAGGCCAGGACAAGGTAGAACATGACCTCTGAGCCTTCGTTGCACTGCACTGTGATCTGGCTGATCTGGGAGTGCATGTCCAGCTCTGGGAACGGGGGAGAGGTGGCTATCCAGATGGTGCAGATGCCGGTTTGAATGAGGGAAGGCAGAATTATTACCGATGTCGCCAGCCTCTTCCCTGCCTGTTTCATGATGCTGTTTCCTGGCTTGGTGGCCATGAAGACCAGAACCACAGTGATGGTTTTGGCCAACACACATGAAACAGAGATGGAGAAGGTGATGCCAAACACGGTTTGCCGCAGAAGACAGGTCAGCTCCCCAGGCTGGCCAATAAAAAGGAAAGAGCAAAGGAAGCCGAGCAGCAGAGAGGCCAGGAGGGTGCAGGTGATGCTCCTGTTGTTGGCCTTGACGATGGGAGTGTCCCAGTGCAGAACAAAGAGCCTCATCACCATGACGGTGGCCAAGGAAGATAAAAGGGCCAAGGAAGCCAAGGCTGCTCCCAAGAGCTCTCCATAGGATAAGAAGTCGATGCTTCGGGGAATGCAGTGATCTTGTTTTTCATTTGGATACTGATCCTCTGGGCACTTCTGACATTGGTCAGCGTCTGAAATTAATAAGGAAGATCACAGTGACAAAGATATTCTGCAAGTTTAACCTTTCACAAAAACTTTATCACTTATGTGATCATAGAATTTTACTTTGTGTGTAGAAATCAGATGCTGACATTAATATATACAGGAATACTAATTGCTAGTTTCCCTTATTCTGGAGATACTCTCAACAGAGCTTCTATGAAAACGTAATAGGGAGAGAAAGAAGAGGAAGAAAAGTGTATCCTTGAGGGAAAAACCTTTTGTTCAGGGCAGGCACACCACACTGTTTGTTTGTTTGTTTGTTTGTTTGTTTGTTTGTTTGTTTGTTTGTTTGTTGTTCGCCTTTCTCACTGAGACTCTAGGCGGATTACACAGTACGTGGTTATTACAATCAGTATCAAGGACATTTCCATACAATGTCAAGCCTCGTATTTCGTCCCTCGTTTCAGGAAGTGAGATTTTCTCAAACTCATTTGTACAACAGTTCCTGACATAAGAGAGTATTAGAATTGGCCCAAATGTAAAACTCTCTCTTGTTTCTCTAATAATCATTCCTTTTTTCCTTACCAATTTGCACTGAAATCCTCCCTTCAGGGCACTGAGAACAGCTATAGCAACAGGCTTCTCTCCCCTCCAAAGTAAGCTTGCTGGATCCAGGTTGGCAGCTCTTGACACAAGTTGAAGTTGGCTCCACCTAACAACAGACACAAAGACGGTGTTTTAGGACGAAAATAATGTACCTCTAAAATGGCAAACTCCAGAATGGGAATCTGATGGGCATTTCCTTGCTATACCCTTCTTATTGACATCCTTAATACTATATAATTTTTCAAATGGGTTGTACTCCATATTTACTACTTCGCTATATGTCCTGTGTTTCATATATAGACCCATAATCTTTCACCATGGTTGGTTTCTCACTCTCTCTAATACTTCTTGCATTGGAATCAAATTTCCTTGTGAATCATAGAAATCTTTCATTCTGTATAAACGCTTCTGCTTTAATTCCTCCCAAAAATCCATTCAATTTTTTTTTAAATCTTCATTTAAGGATCCAATAGGATTCCATTTTGAAGGTGCTGGCAGCCAGGTAGCTTTTTTCTTATTCCAAATTTGTAATGCTGTCTGTCGGGGGCCTAATGAATTCTCTATTTCTTTTTTCACCTTTGTTGTAAATATTCCAAACTTACCTACTCCTTTGTTTACATTATCTTCCCATCTCACCCATTTATCCAAACCTTTACCATCCTTTTACAATATCATCCTTAATTGGAAAGCTTCGTAGTATCTTTCCAATTGTGGAATGCCCCACCCTAGATCTCCCTTTTGATGAGTAAATCGCTTTTCCTGGTAGTATGGCTTCCTTACAGCCAAATACCCACTTTTTAATTGTTTGATCCCACATAAATAATTGCTTCCTAGATATCTCTTCCGGGAGTACCTGAAATAAATATAACATCTGGGGTATTATAAACATTTTAACTGCCCTTATCTTCCCCAATATACTTAAATGTTTTTTCTCCCATTTAGAAAACAGTTCCACTTACCACAGAAATAGCATTTTACCCCGGATATTTGTGTAAATTTTTTTCCTCAATGGTAGTCAGGTCAAAAGAAAAAGACAGGGAAAGCAGGTTGTAAGGAACACTGCTGCCAGCTATCACATTCAAAGTTGCAGAGGAGTTAGCCGTGTTAGTCTGTAGTAGCAAAAACAAAAAGAGTCCAGTAGCACCTTTAAGACTAACCAACTTTATTGTAGCATAAGCTTTCGAGAATCACAGTTCTCTTCATCAGATGGAGACGTGGAGACGTGAGGGAGGAGTAGATGCAAACAGTAGCTTCTGATATGGAGATCAGTTTGCTCTGTTAAGGAAGTCAGTTACTTCTGATAATGAGATAACCCTTCATAGTCTCTATTCAATCCCAGCCTGACTGAGTCAAATTTACATATGAATTCCAATTCAGCAGCTTCCTGTTGGATTTTGTTTTTGAAAGATTTCTGTTGAACTACAGTGACCTTTAAGTCCTTGATGGAATGTCCTGGTAGATTGAAGTGTTCTGCCACTGGTTTCTGGACATTTCCATTTCTAATGTCAGATTTGTGTCCATTTATTCTTTTGCGCAGAGGTTGGCTGATTTGTCCAATGTACAGAGCAGATGGACATTGTTGGCACATGAGGGCATATATCACATGGAGGATGAGCAGTTGTAAGAGCCAGAGACAGTGTTGTTGATGCCATTGGGTCCTGTAATTGTATTTCCTGGGTAGATATAAAGGCAAAGCTGGCATCTGGGTCTGTTGCAGGGCCTGGAACCTGTGCTGGTGACACTGCTAGCCAATTCATGATTGTAAGTGACAAGTTGTTTAATGTTGAGGGGCTGTGTGTAGGCAAGGAGAGGTCTTCCACCCAGGGCTTCTGAGAGAGAGGCATCATTTTCCAGGCTGGGTTGTAGATCAGTGATAATATGTTGGATACGTTTCCTTAACAGAAGCAAATCGATCTCCATATCAGAAGTTACTGTTTGCAGCTACTCCTCCCTCCCCTCTCCACCTATATATCTGACCAGTTTCTTCTTGCCCTCCATGCATCTGACAAAGAGAACTGTGATTCTCGAAAGCTTATGCTACAATAAAGTTGGTTAGTCTTAAAGGTGCTACTGGACACTTTTTGTTTTAGCTACCACCTTTGAACTGTACTGTGACTTGCACATCTTTCCTTCTTCCAATAATAAAGATTGAATGTGAGCTGAAGGGCAAGATCCAAAGAGCTCTTGGCCATTTCTCACTGTCCTGTGCCCTGTAGCCTTGAACAAGCTGGCCCTTTGGACTCAGGATGGGCCCGAGATACAGGCCATTATTCTTTGTTGTTTGTGCATTTAAATTGTATCTTTATAGTGCTTATCAATTGCATTTTTACTATTCCAAACTGATATGGTTCTCTTCAGTAAGAAGAGAAATGAATAAATATTCTAACAAACTGTAAACAAGACATAATGTTTCTCAGATGACAACTTCTAAAGTTCAGATAAAACACTTCATACCTGTTTAAACTTGGGATTCCACACAATGGTGCTTCTGTTAATGGTGAACTCCTGGCCGACAGGAGCTTGCTGGTCTATCTTTCCAACTTGGACTCTCTGAAAGGATTCGTTGGCGAATGCGATTGTATTAATGATATCATATCCAGTGGTCATTTCCCCATTTTCATCAAAGAAAATTTCATCCCCGGCACTATTATTAAAGCGAAGCTTTCTCAGAAAAGAGTTCAGCTGGGTAAGAGGAGAAATGTTTACAAAGTTAGACAAACACGTTGGGAGCAGATTGTGACATGATACTTTGCAAAACTTTGACCACTGCTCCTTCAACTAGACTGTTCCATTTTATTGCAATTCTGATTTCTTTGTAAATGGTCCCCTTGAATCTCTCCCCACAGTGATTCTCAAGAGAAGCACCTTCCCATGATTCTTATCTGTATGCATGAAACTGCACTGGATCTACATTGCCCTCTCTCCCATACCTGGCATTCTTTCTGCTCCCGAGAAAGGTTTCTACAAAGTGTGCATCCGAGACTGCTCTCCCCTTACTTGGGGATTTTGAAAGAAGTCTCTACTTGAGTCTGCAGTCTCTGATGTGGCCCAACTTCCCATCCTTCCTGTGCTGCTATAGAAGTGGAAAATGGCCAGTCTGGACTGACCCTTAAGGAATACGCTGCCAACTATATAGTGACCAGTACCCATCCCAAGTAGCAGATGCTGATGAATTTTGAGAATGTCACAGATAAGGTAGATGAGATGTAAGAACAATACGGAATCAGAGCTTCTGGTCATTTTACTGCCCTACATATAAGAAATACTCAAGTTCAAGTTTATTATTACAATCTAGGATCAGAATTTGAGTCAGCATGTACAATAATATATAACAAATACATTGATTTCATGTCTAAGCATATCTAGGAAACTGAACAATATATTTAAATAAATAAAATTGTTAAATATTGGTTAAAATTTCTTAAAGGAAGATGTGATAATCTATCTAATTTAACTAGTCAGGGTGCAGAATCTTGCTACCTCAGCAGTGATTTCATTACAGCAAACAGCTAAAAGGATAACAAAATAAATTTAACTGTAAGAGTTGTAAATTTTTAAATTAATTTTAAGTTTAATTTTAAGTTTAATTTAAGCATTAATTTTAAGTTTACACATGTCTAAGAATTAAGTATATCAGTGTGCTAAAATGGGTAAAATCGTTAAAATCTTAATTAAAATTTCTAGAGGAAGTAATAATGTTCTGTCTGATTACACTAGCCAAAGCACAGAACCTTGCGGCCTTAGCAGTAATTTCTTGGCAGGAATCAGTTAGAAGGAGGGCAGAATAAGACTGACTTGGTCTGCCTGGGTGGGCAGCAATAACTGGTGAGATACGCTTTGTTCGAATCTCCTGATAGAACTTACAATATAGAAGGACATGCTCTATTGTCTCTACCTGTCTGGATTGACAGGGGCAGAGGCGATTTGTGTATGGGATGTGAGTGTATCTCCCCTCCAAGACAGCATATGGGAGAGCATTAAAACATGCTAAGGTAAAAGCTCTGTGGTATTTTGGAAACTCCAATGAAAAGAGATAGCTACGTGGAGTAAAATTTTGTTTTCTGTTCCCCACTAACGGGACATTTAAGGCCCATGCTCTATCGACTTGGAGAGAAGTGTCCCATAGTCTCTGTTTAATAATTATTCTGGCTCCAGTAGCGACAATTTGCGTTCTATTGTTGAGATCCATCTTGAATGGAAACTGTCTAGGAAAATTAGAGTTGTTAATCCTGAAGGGGAAATTTTTATCTTGAGCCATAGACAGATGGCATGGAACCATGCCCGGGTTTCCAATGTTACTAATCCAGCCTCTAGCCTGAGCAAAGCATTATGGATGCATCTTGGCACCCCTAATAAAGATCTTAAAGTTTTTGATTGGATTACTTCAAGCTTGGAGTAATCTTTGTACAGGGATACCTGAGCACCCTACATAAGCTGAGGTATTGTCTTGCCTTGAAAAACCTTCAGGGCATGTGGAATATAAGCACCTCCTTTAGTATGGAAAAATCTCAAAATAGGCAGAATGGGCAAAATGGGCTGTTTTATGGGCAGATTCTGTGACCTGAGAAAGGTGTGCAGCCCATGAACCTGAGTACTGAAATGCAACTCCCAAATACCTGAACACCTTTACCTGCTTAATCTTATGTCCATCTATTTGCCACCTGTGTAAGGTGGGTCTTTTGCCAAAGACAAGTACTGTGGTTTTGGTAAAATTTATGGTGAGATGTTCATCATTGCAATACAATGAAAGTGCTCGGAGGGCTCTTCTCAGCCCTACTTCAGTATATGACAGGATAACTGTATCGTCTGCATATAAGAGTGTAGAGATGGGTCTGTTTGCAATGGCTGGAGGGTTGAAATCCGGATTAGATGGGGACTGTGTCATGGAATGGATATAGAAATTGAACAATTTCTATAGTTCAGATTAGGAGCACATAGCATGAAGAGATGGACAAGTGACAGTTGAAAAGTCCATTGGACAGCAGTAAGAGAGCCAAACTGCAATACCAGGATGCCTACATTTCCCATCAAAACTTGAGGGAAGCTGACAAGTGTCCGACCTGTGTCATTCATCACTTGTAGCTTGGCCCTTACCCAAGACAATGTTCTAAGCTCATGGCAAGTCAGAGTGCTGACTTGGAGCTCAACTGCTTATTAATAACCACTATGTTACAGCAGCTCCCATGTGTACTGAAGAGCATCACATTTTGTTTCCACAGTGGGCCAGACAGCACCCCCACACACACTTGCACACACACCACAGTGGACTGATTTAGAATGTGGAAAGGGTATGGATGGAATCTCCAGTTTCCTTCTGTCCACTCACCATGTTCTTAATTGGAGTTGGAACCCCACTTGCCTGGGAAACACAGAGCTTCAGAAAACAGCTCTCTGCCAGACCCAGGGATGTGCCTGTGATAAATATAAACTGTATTCATGTAGTTATACAACCGGTGGGAGACTGGAAGTATGTGAGATTTGGGCAGCAAAGACAGAGATTGAGAGGATGAAGGAACACCTGCTGGACTGGTCCTTGATCAGTCAAAATAATTTCTACATGAGAATTTACTCCCTTTGGGTTTTGGAAGGACAATGTTACATTCACAGGTCAAGATGGGGAGCCATATTAGTCCGTCTGTAGCAGTGGAAAAGAGCAAGAATCCAGTAGCACCTGTAAGACTAACAAAATTAGTGGTGGGGTTGAGCTTTTGTGAGCCACAGCTCACTTCAGATACTTACAGACTCTTACATTCAGAGGTGCGCTTCATATTGAAATTAAAAGAAATGGATGTTAAAAACAAGGCTGATTTGACAAGGATGGAGGATGGAGTCCTAGTAACTGGAATGGTGGAGCTGCAAATATTTTGGCCACTGGCAGGTTAGGATGGGGAAAGGAGCGGGACGGTGACCCCCTTGGCACATCCCCATTGGTGGGGAATTGGGGTCTGTCAGAAGCGACTGGTGGGCTCCACGGCAGCCGGTTGCGAGGGCAGACTGCCACGTGGCTCCCCTGTACAAGGAAGGCCCTTCTGCTGTATGGCAAGGTGCTGCAGGCTTGGAGGGGGAACCATTTACCTGGCCGGTCAGGTACCAGCCATGCATTGTATGGCTCACCCCCGAGGCAGTGGGGGCTCGCCCAGACAGGTCAAGGCGGAGGTCATGGGTGACCCCAGGGCTTGACCTGTACCGCTAGTTTGTTAGATCCCTTGCTGTATTGACAGTTTGTGTTGAAATGAATAAAGTGGCCCAATTTTATACCCAAGCTTTGTGTCTGCCTTTTATTTCGACTGGGGAGGCAAACACAACTCTCAGAGTATCTCGTGCCAAAGGACTACCACTTCAGCATGCTTTACTACTGTGCCACTTGAAGACAGTGGTTCTCTGACTCTTCTATTTCACACTTGCCAGCTAATACAGATACCCACACGCATATTTGCACAGCCCAAGAGTGAAAGGATCTGCAGCCACTCTCTCTCTCCTTACTACTCCTGGATAAGGGTGACCTAACTGTGTGACGGTGTGAGTCCAAATAACAAGCTTCCAGCATCCAAATAAGTTTTATAAAGAAATACAGTTTTAATAAAGTTAATGAAGATTTAATAAAGCTTAATAAAGTTTAATAACCAAGTGGTCAGGTGGCAAATCAGCACTCTGTTGGTTCAAATCCCACTACTACCATCAGCTCAGTAGGTGACCTTGCGAGGCCACTCCTCTCGGCCCCAGCTCCCCAGCTGTATTGTTGGTATAAAATTAACACTGACCTTTGTTCACTGATCTGAGCAGAGCACTAATCTTTCTAGAAAAGGGGTATATAAGTGTATTCATTGTTATTTATAAAGCAATCAAAGCACACACATGATATATTTATATGGCAATCAGAACAAGGGTCAAATGAAAAGCAATCAAGCAGTAAATCCTCTTATTCTGCTGCATACTTATGAGATGGTTAGAATAAGGTTAGGCTAGTTATTCTTGAAATTAAGTGTTCAGAAATCCTCTATTATGTCAATCTCCCAGGTTAGGATTTCTTCCCTTTTATTCAGGCATATTTGCTCACAGTGGGGTTGATGTCTTAATCCCTCATGTTAATGGGACAGAGTTTAGGAGCATAATGAATACATCGTAAGAGAGCTTCTTTTCCATTTCCAGAGATTTTACACCCCTATTTGAAACCCTCTCTTTGTAGGTCACTTCATCTCTTCCTCCCTTAGAGGCAGGAAACTAGCAGTGGGCTCTCACCTCTCTGTCTCCTCGGTGGGCTCTCTGACCGAAGTGTCAGCTGTACCCACTGATCTTCCTCTGGCCAGAGTTGTCCTCATATCTATGGCTCAGAATTGCCCTCTGCCTGTGAAGCTGAGAGTCTCGATACATGAGACCACTTACATGACGACACTCAAGTGGACACTTGTGTTAGCCAGGAAGGGTAGTTTAAAGGGTCAAAGGCTGTGAAAGTTTCACCTCTCTAGAGCTGGTAGAGATCACTCCTCAGAGAGTTTGTTTATTTCATCTTCATTTCCTGAAGGCTTTATAAATTTCACCTTCCCTTCAGGGAGGTAAAGATGAAATAAATAAACCCTCTGAGGAGCGATCTCTTCAGCTCTAGAGAGGTGAAACTGATAGAGCCTTTACTTCTGTCATTTAAAGAATTCTTCCCAGCTATCATTGCATCTCCCTTCACTTGAGCAGACTCGTATAAGAGGTCTCTTGTAGAGAGACTCTGAGTTCTTGCTCTGTACCTTTCCCATTTTCGATTCCCTGTTAAATTAAAGGAAGGCTCTTGACAGCATATAGAATGCAGACCCAATTCTTGTAATTTTGATGTGAATCCTGGGGTGATGTTCTGGGTATTTCTTAACTCCTTTAAAAAGACCATAACTGAATACTTTTTGATATCCAGTACAATAATGATGTGTGACAAAACTGGAACTTAGACTTACCTGCCATGGCTGTACATTCTGAAATGTCCACCTGTCTCTATGTCTCTTTGCTCTCTGTTTGACAATCGATGAATGGAGGGCATGGAAAGCATGTGCTACAGCATAAACAGCATTATAGCTGCTATAGCTCTCACCAGACATTCTCATTTCGAAGACAGATCCAGGGAGACTCCTCAGTTTCTCTTTCCCAGTACAGCGGGGAAGGTTTGGTGAAAGTTGCTTAAACCATGGGACAGAACACTTAAAAGATTTTACCCAGAAATCAAGGATCAAAGGAAACACCACAGGGTCTAGGTTCTCAAGGTACTCCTCGAATCCTGGCACCACGTTTGTGTGCATTTCAAAGGACAAGGTGCCATTGAGGGATTGGGTGGGGAAACCGTCCCAAGCAACCACCGCAGTGAAATCCCACTTTGCAGTTATGATCCACACCCTCTGCATCGGAGGCTCGTCATCAAAGTCATATTCTAGCAGAATTAGTCGTAAATGATTCATGGACAGAAAATCCCCATGGACAAGGATGACATTTACTTCATTCAACCAGAGAGAAAAAAAGATATTGGCTTTGCTTTTACTTGGTTCATATTCCAGTAAAATTGGCATCAGTTGTGTGAAAGCGAGACAAATGTTGTTCTGGAGGAGCCTGGGTCTCAGGGTCTGCAGAAACGTTTCTCCACTCTCATCATCGGAGGTGAGGAGGCCGACCCACGTCCATCCAAAGTGCTTGAGCAGCTGAACGATCCCCACATACTGAGCGTTTTCGCTTGGAAACATCCGATAGAAAAAAGGGAACTTAATCTTATCACTCAGCACTGGGTCAAAGGAGCCGTAACTTAGCTTATAGGAGTAAAAATATACTTTTAATATGGAGAAATGCATCACTCAGTTATTTAAATCAAGACTTACATCTCTGATGCAATGAATTTAATCCCCGCATTAGCGTCACAACACAAACAATTAATTGCTGGTTTCGCACATATATACTTTTTTTTAAAAAAAGCAGATTTCTATTATCTTTTAACTAAGCTAATATAAAGAAAATAAATTATTGAGAGAGAGCATTGTTTTATAAGCCACGAGTTCTGTTTTTAGCACAATGAATAGCTCCACCAAATGGTTCCACCACCCAAAAGTCATCATTTCAGCTGGAACCCTGAAAGCCTGGTTTCTCCTGTTTCCCCAAATCTTCCTATGAACTCTGGGACTGAGATAGAGTCCAATGCGGAAGAAAGTGGCTGGGAAGGATTTTTAGCCAAGCCTTCCATGAGACCTCAGGAATTATAGTGATGATCTTCCAAGACATTAAAGGGGGGAGGGGGAGTCATTAAAACTTCTGCTTAGTCAGTCCTCACCACATGGTATGAGAAGAAGGGGAATGTAGCCCTACAAAGGGCCCTAGATATGCAGGAACAAAATCATCTGAAATTTTATGAAGTGTTTGTTTATTGGGACTACAGCCTCTGTTGTTGGTAAAGGAACAGTTTTGGGGGACAGTTTGAGCTACTCTGCTACCAAGTGACTGCTACACACATTCCTCTGAGCGTGCATACCTGTGGGATCTTGTAGTTAGTTATCATGTGGGCTATCTGAATTGAGTTTTGAGAGGAGAGGGCACCTACAACAGCCATTATACTCTTCTGAGTCTCACAGTTGTAATTGGTGGGATTCCCCTGGTAGTTTTCCAGAAGTAACCAAGTGTTCTTACTAGCAACAAAGGTATTAAAATAATTATTTCCAAAGAAGTATTTCAGTGTGATGTTGGGCAAGAGATGCGTATTCTGGTTGATCTCATCCACAGCAAAATCAAAGGCCCAAAAGTGCTGGTAGTTTTTAGGGATTAACCTGCAATGAAATGGAGATCACCCTTTAATACCTTGCTTTTCCCAAGATGTTCTCTGAAACCCCCAAGAACCGCTCTCCCTTGAAATCTGCCAGGCAGAGACAGGAAGAGACCAGACAATTCGGGCAACTTCAAAGACTCAAAATGTCCCCATGGATTGTGTGCTTTCAGGACACACCTGTCCCTCTTTCAGCCGGGGTCATCTGCATTTCTAAGGCTCTGCAGCAGGGACGTCATTCATACAAACTATCCTCCTGCTAACTAGCAAAAAACACCTTTGAAACCCTGATGCCTCTACCCACCACAAACCCAGTAATCAAAAAGAAAAGAAGAACATTCTGGCACAGATACTTAGCCAAAGAGTCATATCATCATCACTGTAAAAATAGGGGATGTGTGTTTCATGGAAAACATGATACTAATAAGTAGCAGAAATGGGAGCGGGGAGGTGGCCTCTGATTTTCCTGCCAGAGTCTCTGAATCTGTTGCCTGGACAGGTTACTCTGCAGGGATTTAAGAGTGAGCCATGCCTGGATAGGTTGACGGGCATTCTGCAGAGCAGCACTGTGTTAACTTGGCAGCTGTGCAGGGCAGGGCAGATTCTCAGAAGATGGCAGAATGTCCCAATTTGTTTCTGCGGTCTACGCATATGGGTTGCAGGATTGTGAATTATGACACTAACACCTCTACTTACAAAATACAATGAGCTTGTCCAGAAAAAAAGACAGAATTCTGTGCCTTGCAGGAACTCAAAACTGTGGTGTGATTGAAGAATTCAAATAAAAGTTTTAAAGTATTTTCCAAGATGGAGGTTAGGTCATTTGGCATCTACTGCAAAATGGAGACCTGAGGTTACTCCTTTTGTTTATCTCACTGCATTGCCATTAGTAAAGCTGAGAAATATGGGGAACTGGTTTTGGTTCAAATTCATACATGAATGATTTTTCTTTTCACTCCTCCACGATGACTGAATGTGTGAATTGTGTATGTTACGTGCTGTCAGGTCGCTTCTGACTTATAATAAATTTATGAATGGAAGACCTCCAGAACATCCTCTCATTAACAACCTTGCTGAGATCTTGCAAACTGGAGGCCATGGCTTCCTTCAGCGAGTCAAGCCACCTCATTTCAGATCTTCTTCTTTTCCTACTGACTTCCTCAAAGGTGTAAAGTGGCTATATGGAAAAGCCTAGTACCCAACATAGTATCAAAGTTTTAGTTGTCAAGTTAGAACTGTGATGGCCTTTCCTTCAGAAAGGTGCCAATCTGCAGGCCTTTCCCTAAAAGGGCACATGACAAAGACTCATGTTAAACAATTCTCCTGCGTGCTCAAAATGTTGCACCTAGGCAAACAAGACCCATCCTCTCCTTTTGTGGACCTGCATAGAAAAGCCTCTGTGAAGAAGCTTTCCTTCTTCTGAATCTCTCTGAAATAATTTAGACTTGAATTCTCTACAAGCGACAGGAGTTATTTTAAGAAACACTGCAGATGGTTTCATCACTGACGGGGGCTTACCAGTTTTTTGGGAAATCGGATCCCTTGTCGGTAAAGTTGTTGATTTCCATTTCTCCAAATGAAACGGAGCCAGATTCACCAATAATAAGATACTCGGTTATACGTGAAACCAATTTATATTCCCAGCACACAGAAGAACTCAAATTTCTGTTGAAAGCCTGAGGGGGAAGCAAGAGGAGGAATAACACTAATAAAAGCCATTTGACTGTTTGCAGCTTTCTGCTCCAGTTCAAGCTGACCTCCTGCTTTGTGACCAGCACCTCAGCCAGTGAGGGCAACGACGACATCTGCTCTCAAGACACTGATCAATGCTATTCCTGCCCAGGTTTTCCCTCTAAGCCATAATTTCAGGATTTCATTGGAGGCAGCTCTGCCTTCTTCTCGGTAACCTCCCAGATCACTGTGATCCAGACTGGTTTGACGTTTCACAACCGATGGAGTTTAATATGACTTATTTTGTAATTCATTTAGCAGGTGACAGCAGGTAATGCATGGGAAGCTGAGTTTGATCACGGTAATTTTGATAATTACAGGGCACAGGTAAGCCCCCAGTGTTCATACTCCTAGCTCCAGGAGAGGGTGCGTCTGGGTGCCGCTGGAGAGAAGCGAAGCATCAGCGTGGTGCTTTGATGGCAAGGTCTCCCTGACCCCTGATGAAGCTGGCTCCTCGTAAACAAGGGTGATTTTAACCAGTACCTTGTCGGGTCCCTTAGACCTTGGATGCTTGCCATCTTCTAATTAATTCTTCATAAGACTCAAATGAAGACAACAGTTCTAAGATATAACAAATGCAACTGACCACTTTGGACTTCATTGCCACTTCAGGTTATCCAACTGGACTGTCTGAATGAGTGGCATTTGACTAACATTGTGTAAAACTGAGCATTCTGTATTTATTATTACTCAGTGAGAACTTGGTAGTTTTGCATTTGATTTTCAATGTACATTCAAAGAATCGTTTGCACTGAGTCACTTTAATAATGTTTGCAGATTAAATTCCATATATGAAATAAGGATTTAAAAGTTTTTTCTACCCTGGGTTGCCTTTGTTCTTTTTGTACCTACGTGCTTCTGATCCCAGCTGGGTGAAGGGGAATGGGCATTGCCACCTGCTCCACTCCTATTACCAGCTGGGTTAATGCTGGGTTAATGCCAGGGGTGGCATTGTCACCTGCTCCTCTCCTAGTAACAGCTGGGTTATTAGGAGTGGAGCCTTTTTGTACCTACCTACTTCTGATCTCAGCTGGGTGAAAGGGGAGTGGGCATTGCCACCTGCTCCACTCCTAATACCAGCTTGGTGAAGGGGAATAGGCATTGCCACCTGCTCCACTCCTAATACCAGCTGGGTTAAGGCCAGGAGTGGCATTTCCATCTGCTCCACTCCTATTACCAGCTGAGTTGAGGCGGGGAGAGGGCATTGCCACCTTCTCATCTCCTAATAGTAGCTCGTTTAAGGCAGGCATTGCCAACTGCTCTGCTTCTGATCCCAGCTGGTTCAAAGGGGGCCAAGCATTGCCACCTGCTCCATTGCTGATACCAGCTGGGTTAAGGTGGGGGCTAGGTATTGCCACCTGCTGTGCTCGTAACACCAACTGGGTTAAGGCGGGGAGAGGGCCTTGCCACCTGCTCCACTCTTGATATCAGCTGCGTTAAGTTGGGTGTGGGCATTGCCACCTATGGGTCTGTTCCTTTCCACGCTTTTCCTTTTGAGGACACAGCAATGCCATTGGGTGATCATCTGACTCTGGCCACCAGGGAGAAGATCCTGAAGGGAGGGTATGTGGATGTTCTCACATTCCTCTTGAGAGAGTTAGAAAAGAAAGAGGAGGAGGAGTTGGATGACCAGGAGAAGGAACGCTTGAAGCGCAGGAAGGTGGATAGGACATGGGCCAATTAGCTCCTGGGGATGTTGATTGATGCTGGCATTGTCGCCAGGGCACAACCTTTGCAAGCTGCCCCACTTTTTCAGTATATCAACAGTATTTACCAGGCCTATATGGACTTCGCTGGAGCAGCCTGGCTCCAATATGACGAGGAGTTCCGTATGAGGGCCACCAGCTCAATGGAAAAGTTGGGTTTGAACTTGAGAGACTAAGGGCCAAGCTATAAGTGACGAATGACAAAGTGACAAAGTGAACAGGGAGAAATACACCTGCCGTTCAAGCGTCATTCGTCACTTGTAGCTTGGCCCTAAGTCTCTTTCTTTAGGGGGACACTTCCCACCTCCAGCTCTAGTATTTGCCCAAAGCTCTATGGTTAAACCATAGAGTTCAGCAAGATGATGTCATGGCAGCAGCACAACATGGAATACAAAGTCTCTGCCTATCATTATCATCCACTGGCTATCAGCCTCTTGCTAGCATCCTTTATTAGAACCCATCTTCATCATAGGTAGCATGGGTTTTTTCTACACTGTGACTCTTTTTTCCTTGATGCAAACCATTTAGTTTCACGTAGATTCAAGTGCTGCTTTTGCCTACAAGTGGAATTTTCCTTCACTTTCTAGTTCTGAGAGGACAGGATACAACAGGGCTTTGAACGATTCAGCCAGGAATTGTCCAATAGGCTTTCAGCATGTCTGCCGTGCATCAAGTGTATTGTTTTATAGTATTGTGCTTCAGGGCCTCTGAGTGTGTGCAAAATAGAACCAAACGTCTGTTGCTTTGTTGCTAACTGCTTATCTTCCAGGCAAGGTGTTTTGGTTATAAGTCCCTGCTGAAGCCTGGGAACACGACCTTGGTTTAACACAGAGACTGAGCTGAGCTCCTTTCTCCCCCCTCCCTTCTTCCTACGTGACGCGCACCAAAACTTCTAAAGGCCTCTCCTTCTCCCTGGGGTGGTGGGGGGGGGGTGAAGGCACTAACCTGTAATTGATCCTGTTTTACTATCTTTAGGCATGCCAGTCGATTCCCTTGTACAGTCTCTTGACCTGGTATCTTTCTTTAATCAAATCATCTTTAACTCATACACTGAAGTGATGCAGTGAAGTGTTTGGGGAAGCACTTGGCAAGACCTGACAGGATCCAACCCAGCTTCTAATCCTTTCCCAGAAAACATTTATTTTAAATCTATATAAGACAATGGATGTCAGTTCTGACTGAAAAGAGAACAAATACATTCAATTAATTCCATCAAAATAATCCCATTTCCTTCCTGCCATCAACTGTTTTACATTCTCTTACTAGCTTCATTTAAAAAGGAGTTTTCCTTGAACACACTTCCAGCTACAATTGAATACACAATTTCCAGAGCTCGTTCATTCTGCATCCTTTCTCACTCCCCCCAAGCCCAACTGAAGAGAAACCAAAAGGAAAATGTGGCTCTTCTTACTCCCCAAACAGTACAACTTGTCTTTCCCACAGTTTTATAACAATATCTGCATCTTTGCACCACCACACCAACATCTTTTTTACTTGTTTTGTTCAACTGTCTGACACAGATTTCTGACACAGGAGACATTTAAACGTGACAGAGCGGGACACAATTGCATGATCTCAAAGCTGAATGAACTTCTAATATTAATCGTTACTGAACATTCAGGAACTTATGGGTTCCTAACATTCAAGGTCTTTAAATTACAATATTGCAGCATTTAGAAATAATTTTATAACCGATAATTAGCGATTTCAATATATGTAGTTCCCTTTTTTTCTCTCTTTCACCCAAAGAGGGTGGAATACAAAGACAGGGTTAGATAGGAGTTAGCATATCGGACTAAATTCTGGGGTGGTGGTGGGGGGCTTATATGTTTAAATCCCAACTTATTCAGGGAAGCTGACTCTGGGACGGTAACGCCCTCACGCACACTAACCTATATCATAGGGTGATTGTGAGGAATCCTCAGTGGGGTCTAGCAGCTGTAGTGGTGGCAGCAGCAGCTCCTTCTGCCTCTGCTAGCCACTGGTCAAATTTGGGCCCCCCTTGTTGACTCTTTCCCTCCTATCCTTCTGACCCTGCTGCTGCAGCTGGCTTAACTAGGTAAACTTGTGAGAACCCAACACATATTGGGTGTCTTGTGTAGTTTGGCTCTAAGCTTCAGATGAGGCCAGGATATCTGTTTGAATTTCAGTGATCCATAAGCTACAGAGATCACTTAACCTGAAGGATGCTTACAATCAAGGAGAAATGGAAGTCCGAGAGTTGCTACAGAGAAAGAATGGTCTGGGAATGAGAAGGTTGGCATGAATTCTCCGGGGGAAATTCAGACTTGATTTTTTCCCATTAACACTAAGAAAAACATGAGGGCAGTTTTGAGAGGGTGTGGGGGAATACCATGATGTAAGAGGTTTAAATTCAGAACTGGAATTTTGACAGATGTAAATGACATCACAGAAAAGGGTGGAGTTTGGGAGCAGAACTTTGACCTGTCCACATTTGGAGGCTAGGTGCCTTTGCCCAAATGCATACCCTCAGTGCAATGCCAGTAGCACCAACCCACATTGAAGAAGACAAGTTAAAATCTGAATTCATTTTCTCAGCCATGTCGGATGCTCCTCTCAGCGGGTGTGAGAGGAAGCGCCCGAGCACCCTGACTGGGCGGCTGATCTGTGAAGATTAGACCCCAAGACTCCCAGGTGGGGAGGCAGGGTCCGGGACGCTGCGGGAAGAACCCCCCGGAATCAATGTGGGGGGTAAATTGCCCGTTTGTCCCTATGGAGGCCGGCAGACGTGCGCGGCGCCTCGAGTGCTGCCAGGCTATGGAAAACGGCAAAGAACAGAACTAGGCGGAAGCCTGCAAGTAAGCGAATCCCTTCTGTTATTACAAGCGTACGTGAAGGAGTGGTGGGATCTGAAGCTAAGAAGGCTCGTTCTTCCCCTTCGCTGAGTTTCAGAATTTGGGCTGGCAGTCCCCCCCCCTAAAATGGCAGCGAAAAAACAAAGTCCCACTCTGGGTAAGTCAATCTCGGCTGCCCTGCAGAAGGGAGAATTGCTCGAGGAACTGGTGCGCAGGGCGGTTGTTGAAGCCATAAAACCCTTTGTTGACAAGCTGAACGAAACAGATCAAAGGGTGGGCTTAATTGACAGCGAAGTGAAAACCATTAAGGAAGCAGCGGGGGGGGGGGGCAGAGAAGGCTGCCCGGGAAAGTGCATCACTCGTGAAGGCTACGAAAAAAAGAGTTAAAGCTGGTGGAGAACCAGCTGATCGGGCTACAAGTGGAACGAACACAGACAATTTTGCACCTCCAGAATGTGAAAGAGGAGGAAAATGAGGATTTATGGGGTCTGGTCTCGGAACTACTGGCGACACCCGCGAAGGCAACTAAAGAAGAGGTTAAAAGCGCCATTTTGGAAGTCCGCCGGGCTTCTTCAAAATATGCAACGAAGCGTCAGCTGCCTCGCGAGATCATCATCGATTTTTCATCTAAAAGGATACGAGACACCATCCTATATAATTCATACAATGCGTATTTGGACTTTTTGGGTAATAAAGTTAAGATACTGAAGGACGTTCCATTTTTAGTTCGGAAAAGACGTTTTAAGTATAAGAAGCTCGCAGCTCTTCTGAGGGAACGTGGAATAAAGTACAAATGGTTATTTCTGGAAGGAATCTGGTTTAGTTACAAAGATCAAACCTATAAGATACTATCAGAAGATCAACTAAGGGATTTTGAGGATAAAAATTCGGAATTTCAGTGCACCAAGCAAGAAGAAAGGGAGAAGTCTGAGGAGGGGGGGGGGAGAAATGAGCACTGCGGCGGCAGTTGCTCAGAGAGAATTGCGTCCGGGACCCAGGAGGGGGAGGAAAACTTAATTTGAATTCGATTGTAATTTGTATCCTGTATGATCAACCACTCCATCATTACTCTATTAAGCTATTTCTTTACTATGGCAGTATGAAGGGAAAGCATTGAAGTGTAGTGTTTAGTGTTTGTAGGTTACCTTCCCTTTTTTCCACCCTCCCCTTCCTTTTTCATTTTTCGCCTCTCTTTTCCTTCCCTTGTGTTATTGTAATCTTTTGTAGTTACTGTTATTGTATGTTAGGTATTGAAAAATAAAAAACTTTCAAAAAAATCTGAATATTGAGATCAGGGTTTGAATAAAACAAAATCTAAATGCCACATTGTTGTCTCATGTATTCATTGGAGAGTTCTGGATTAAGACTAAGAGAGAGATGTGAAGAGAACTAGCTGAAGAAAGAAAAGTCTGAAGAGCAGAAAGAGATAAAGAACTAAGTGAGCTCATTCTTCTTCCTAACAAGCTGCTCCCGGGTGTTCAGCTGAGACTTCACTAAAATAATGTAGCATTTGGGGAAGAAGATGCAACCCAACAAGCCAGCACTAGAGATCTGGATGGAGAAGATCTCCACAGCCACCATGTACTTCCCTTTGGTGCTCAAGTAGGTTGGGACAAAGGAAACCCAAACAGTGCAGAAGAGGAGCATGCTGAAGGTGATCAGCTTGGCTTCATTGAAAGTGTCGGGCAACTTTCGGGCAAAGAAAGCCACAGTGAAGCTGATGATGGCCAGAAAGCCCATGTAGGCCAGGACAAGGTAGAACATGACCTCTGAGCCTTCGTTGCACTGCAATGTGATCTGGCTGATCTGGGAGTGCATGTCCAACTCTGGGAATGGGGGAGAGGTGGCTATCCAGGTGGCGCAGATACCCATTTGAATGAGAGAACAGAAAATAATTACAGATGTTGCGAGGCTCCTCCCTGCCCATTTCATGATGCTATTTCCTGGTTTGGTGGCCATGAAGACCAGAACCACAGTGATGGTTTTGGCCAACACACATGAAACGGAGATGGAGAAGGCGATGCCAAACATGGTTTGCCGCAGAAGACAGGTCACCACTTTAGGACGGCCAATAAACAAAAAAGAGCAAAGGAAGCCGAGCAGCAGAGAGGCCAGGAGGGTGCAGGTGGTGCTCCTGTTGTTGGCCTTGACGATGGGGGTGTCCCAGTGCAGAACAAAGAGCCCCGTCACCATGACGGTGGTCAAGGAAGATAAAAGGGCCAAGGAAGCCAAGGCTGCTCCCAATGGTTCTCCGTAGGATAAGAAAGTGAGGCTTCGTGAAATGCATCCATCTTGCTTTGGATTTGGATACTGATCCTCTGAGCATGTCTGACATTGGTCAGCATCTGAAATTAAAAAGGAAGATCACAGTGACAAAGATATTCTGTAAGTTTAACCTTTCACAAAAACTTTATCACTTATGTGATCATAGAATTTTACTTTGTGTGTAGTAATCAGATGCTGACATTAATATATACAGGAATACTAATTGCTAGTTTCCCTTATTCTGGAGATACTCTCAACAGAGCTTCTATGAAAATGTAATAGGGAGAGAAAGAAGAGGAAGAAAAGGGTATCCTTGAGGGAAAAACCTTTTGTTCAGGGCAGGCACACCACTTTGTTTGTTTGTTTGTGTGTGTGTGTGTGTGTGTGTGTGTGTTTGTTTGTTTGTTCGTTTGTTTGTTTGTTGTCCAGCTTTCTCACTGAGACTCAAGGCAGTTTACACAGTATGTGGTTAGTACAATCAGTATCAAGGACATTTCCATACAATGTCATGCCTCCTATTTCCTCCCTCGGTTCAGGAAATGAGATTTTCTCAAACCCATTTGTACAACAGTTCCTGACATAAGAGAGTATTAGAATTGGCCCAAATGTAAAACTCTCTCTCTTTTCTTTAACAATCCTGCAGGGAATGAGGCCAACCACCTGTCCTCTGGACCCTTGCCCATCCTGACTGGTGAAGGCCAGCTTGGCAGGGCTACGGGACCATTTGGAAGCCATTGTTAACATCTCCCTGAGCTCTGGGGTTTTTCCAGGAGAATTAAAGGAGGCAGTGGTGCGGCCCCTCCTGAAAAAAAACACCTTTGGACCCCACCGACCCGTCCAGTTACTGTCCAGTGTTGAACCTCCCATTCCTGGGCAAGGTGATTGAGCGGGTGGTGGCGGTACAACTGCAGGAATTCCTGAATGATGCTGTAGCCCTGGACCCATTACAGTCTGGCTTCCGTCCTGGCCATGGGACAGGGACGGCCTTGATTGCCCTCACAGATGACCTTCGTAGGCATCTGGATCGAGGCGGGTCGGCACTGCTTGTGTTCTCACAGTAGCATTTGACATGGTCAACTATGACTTGCTGGCCAGCCACCTTGCCGACATGGGGATTAGGGGGACAGCCGTACAGTGGCTGGTCTCCTTTCTCCAGCGTCAGGGACAGAGGGTGGTGCTCGGGGGAGATCTGTCGCCCCGTCACCCCTTGTGTGGGGTTCCGCAAGGGGTGGTACTCTCCCCGATGTTATTTAACATCTACACGCGCCCCCTCACCCAGTTGATGCAGAGGTTTGGGCTGGGCTGTCATCAATACATGGATGACACCCAGCTTTTTCTGTTGATGGACGGCCAGCCAGACATGGCCTCAGACAATCTGGCCAGAGCTCTGGAAGCTGTGATGGCATGGTTGAAACAGAGCAGGCTGAAATTGAACCCGGTGAAGATGGAGGTCCTGCTGCTGGGACGGGGGCTGCCAGATGTTGGGATCCAGCTCCCTGCCCTGGATGGGACACCACTGGCAACTTTGCCAGTGGCAAAGAGTCTGGGCGTGCTCCTGGATGCCTCCCTATCGATGGAGGCCCAGGTCATGGTGGTTGCCAAGTCTGCGTTTTTCCATCTCCGTCAGATCAGGCAACTTGCCCCTACCTAATGCCCCAGGACCTGGCTACAGTGACCCATGCAACGGTCACCTCCAGGCTAGATTACTGTAACTCACCCTACACTGGGCTACCCCAGGCCTGATCTGGAAACTACAACTGAATGCGGCGCTGCGCGACCTTACAGGTATATCCTACCAGAAACCAAACAGAGAGAATCACAGGAGAACAAGGCAAGAAGAGCTCATAGAGCACCGTGATATACTAACTAGACACAATAAACCACAAATAAAGAAACTGAATGTTCATTAGTGCAGGAAAAACCACGGGCGGCCCTGGAACAATTGTTGCGAAGAAAACACACAATACCAGGACACCACTATAACGAATGTACATATATTCCTGTCCACATGTAAAAGTGCAAAGTGCAAAGTGCGATGTGTTCAAATATATACAATACAGAAATACACAGTATAATCATATACAGCACATATGTTGTTCAAACAAGTCTTTACAGTCCGTATAGTTCCTTGCTTTCATTTAAAGTGCAACATGCAAAAAATTTTTATATGGAAGCCCATGGAGAGAATCGTGGAAGATGTAATCACATTCCCAGTCCCAAAATTCAAGATTTGTCCAACAATGCCGACGGGGATGTGCAGGCAATTGTCATTAACCCGTTTCGTGAGAGAACTCACTTCATCTTGGGCATACAAAAATTCAGACTGGATACACTGTAAGTGTAGAATAAAATGAATTACACAGCCAAAATAAATCACAATTAGCAATATATACACAATACAATGACTTTTTACTTACAGAAAATTGCAAGAACCAAACTCATTCTCTGAGGGCTTGAGAAGAAGGTGGTGTTAACGGACTCATGATTGAATAAACAGCAACTGTGTATATAACTCAATTTGGGGCCGAATCAATCAATGTACTAACTAGAGCCAGCTGGAGGGTACTGAGTCATGAAACAACTTGCAGCCCAAGTTGCCAATTTTCATAGAAAGCAAGAGTACATAATCTCCATATTAAGTCCATACGGTGTCAAAGTATTGAGTTGAAAAATCCACTTGGATTCCAACCGCATAAGTAATTTACCTATATCCCCTGTATGAGGGCAATCCAAATGTTCAATGACTGAAACCCTGAAATCATGGTATAGGTGATTACACTGTTGAAAATGTCCAACCGGGGGTGCTTCTATCACTCCATTCCTAATCCTCGATAGATGCTCCTGAATTCTTATCCTAAGGGGGCGGGTGGTACTACCTATATAGAGCAAGGGACACTGGCATTGGATGATGTAAACTACATTCGTAGATTTGCAATTTGTGAATTTGTTGCTGGGAACGGAACGGGTCGTTATAATCCGGTCCAGTCCCACCATATGCCCACATACATTGCAATTGCCACAAGCATGATGGCCTTTGGGCATAGTAGTGCGTGGAGAGGTTGCAGAATATTCGGACCTGATCACGATGTCCCGAATGGACCTGGTCCGTCTGAAACCAACCGCCAGTCCCGAGGCACAACCACGAATGTCAGATAAAAGGTGCCAATGCTGCCTAATAATGGAGGTGATTCTGGGGGCTAAAGGAGTATAGTCCAGCCCCCATTTGATCCTGTCATCAAAACTCCTCACTCTGGGGGTCAATAGACTATCCCTTTCCAATACATCTGAACGTGCACTCGCCCTCTCAATAACCTGACTGGGGTAGCCCCTCGCTGCAAAGTTCTCCCCCAGCTCCCTGCGTCCAATCTTGTAAAAACATGGGTTAGTAGAGTTACGCTTTATCCTCAGGAATTGGCCCAAAGGAATGTTATCCCGCAAATTTCGTGGATGAAAAGACCGGTAGTGAAGATAGGAACAGCGGTCCGTGTGTTTCTTAAAGGGACGCACCACCAATCTGTAGTTTTTTTCTCTGTAGATGGTCACGTCTAGATAGTCTATACTGTCAGTACTACCGGTCCACGTGAACTGAATTGCCGGATGCCAAGAATTGAACCAATTACCCAATTCCTCAGCACACCCTTCTTGTCTTAGGACAACAATGACGTCATCTATGTACCGCCTGTAACAAAGGATCTGATCCTTGAAAGGGTTGTTGTGCTCATTAAATACCCTATTGGTTTCCAAGGCGGACATAAACATGTTTGCAATGCTGTCTCACAACCCGACACCGCATATTCAACGCCTCATCAAGATCGTTCTGGATGAGGGGTTAGTGGACAATGAGATAGACATGAAAACTAGGGATGCACTCATTAACCCAAGTCCTAGAACACCTGTCTTCTACACATTGCCTAAAATCTACAAGCCAGGGCATCCTCCCCCCGGACGCCCAATTGTTTCCGGTTCCAATTCGGTTCTGGAACCATTGTCACGGTATTTGGATTATTTTCTGCAGCCTCTGGTTACCAGCACGCCAGCTTATCTTAAAGACACCATGTCTTTAATTTCTTTGATCGAATCCCTAGATATCCCTCCCTCAGTGTACCTTATGTCCCTTGACGTCAAGTCCCTATATACTTCCATTCCTCACGAGGAGGCGAGGAACGTGATACAGGATGCCCTTCTCTCACGAGACGTGCAAAAGCCGTCCACTCATTTTCTTCTTAACTTGTTGGACATTATATTGGAAAAGAACTTCTTTAAGTTCAATGATGTGTTCTACTTTCAGTTGCAGGGGGTAGCCATGGGGTGTGCGGCTGCCCCCAGCATTGCAAACATGTTTATGTCCGCCTTGGAAACCAATAGGGTATTTAATGAGCACAACAACCCTTTCAAGGATCAGATCCTTTGTTACAGGCGGTACATAGATGACATCATTGTTGTCCTAAGACAAGAAGGGTGTGCTGAGGAATTGGGTAATTGGTTCAATTCTTGGCATCCGGCAATTCAGTTCACGTGGACCGGTAGTACTGACAGTATAGACTATCTAGACGTGACCATCTACAGAGAAAAAAACTACAGATTGGCGGTGCGTCCCTTTAAGAAACACACGGACCGCTGTTCCTATCTTCACTACCGGTCTTTTCATCCACGAAATTTGCGGGATAACATTCCTTTGGGCCAATTCCTGAGGATAAAGCGTAACTCTACTAACCCATATTTTTACAAGATTGGACGCAGGGAGCTGGGGGAGAACTTTGCAGCGAGGGGCTACCCCAGTCAGGTTATTGAGAGGGCGAGTGCACGTTCAGATGTATTGGAAAGGGATAGTCTATTGACCCCCAGAGTGAGGAGTTTTGATGACAGGATCAAATGGGGGCTGGACTATACTCCTTTAGCCCCCAGAATCACCTCCATTATTAGGCAGCATTGGCACCTTTTATCTGACATTCGTGGTTGTGCCTCGGGACTGGCGGTTGGTTTCAGATGGACCAGGTCCATTCGGGACATCGTGATCAGGTCCGAATATTCTGCAACCTCTCCACGCACTACTATGCCCAAAGGCCATCATGCTTGTGGCAATTGCAATGTATGTGGGCATATGGTGGGACTGGACCGGATTATAACGACCCGTTCCGTTCCCAGCAACAAATTCACAAATTGCAAATCTACGAATGTAGTTTACATCATCCAATGCCAGTGTCCCTTGCTCTATATAGGTAGTACCACCCACCCCCTTAGGATAAGAATTCAGGAGCATCTATCGAGGATTAGGAATGGAGTGATAGAAGCACCCCCGGTTGGACATTTTCAACAATGTAATCACCTATACCATGATTTCAGGGTTTCAGTCATTGAACATTTGGATTGCCCTCATACAGGGGATATAGGTAAATTACTTATGCGGTTGGAATCCAAGTGGATTTTTCAACTCAATACTTTGACACCGTATGGACTTAATATGGAGATTATGTACTCTTGCTTTCTATGAAAATTGGCAACTTGGGCTGCAAGTTGTTTCATGACTCAGTACCCTCCAGCTGGCTCTAGTTAGTACATTGATTGATTCGGCCCCAAATTGAGTTATATACACAGTTGCTGTTTATTCAATCATGAGTCCGTTAACACCACCTTCTTCTCAAGCCCTCAGAGAATGAGTTTGGTTCTTGCAATTTTCTGTAAGTAAAAAGTCATTGTATTGTGTATATATTGCTAATTGTGATTTATTTTGGCTGTGTAATTCATTTTATTCTACACTTACAGTGTATCCAGTCTGAATTTTTGTATGCCCAAGATGAAGTGAGTTCTCTCACGAAACGGGTTAATGATAATTGCCTGCACATCCCCGTCGGCGTTGTTGGACAAATCTTGAATTTTGGGACTGGGAATGTGATTACATCTTCCACGATTCTCTCCATGGGCTTCCATATAAAAAATTTTTGCATGTTGCACTTTAAATGAAAGCAAGGAACTATACGGACTGTAAAGACTTGTTTGAACAACATATGTGCTGTATATGATTATACTGTGTATTTCTGTATTGTATATATTTGAACACATCGCACTTTGCACTTTGCACTTTTACATGTGGACAGGAATATATGTACATTCGTTATAGTGGTGTCCTGGTATTGTGTGTTCATTAGTGCAAGCAAAACATCATAATACAGCTACAGCTGCCAATACACACCAGGCATGGAAAAGCAGTCAATTGAATGACAATAAAGTGCAAAGTGCAAAAATACAATAAATGCAACTCAAAGTGACCGTGCAGGGTACAAATGTATGCAATTGTAACAGTCAAACTGGAGATGTTCACAAATGGAGATATACACTAAGTCCACTCAGGATCCAAATGAAGGTAAGTAAAAGAACATTGAGGCAATGCAAAGAACAATGACTGTAGTAACCACAATGGAGGTACCGGTGTGTACACCCATTTCCTGTTCTCTTCTTCCTGGCAGTTACCATAAGAGATGGGCACGATCTGAATTACGATTTCAAAAACTCCCCGATTTTAGCATTTGCTCCATCATGACTCAGCTAATCGGTTCTGTCCATGGCAACCGTTCCGGCAGTCAGGAGTTTGCTTGTTCAGGACTTGATCAGATGGGTCAGTTTCTGTTCAGAATTGCAGACACTCTGGCGCTAGTAATTTATTCCCGGGGCAATGGAGTCAATGAAATGAGCTGTGTTTGCCCTCCTTCTGTCACCCTCAAAACACGAATGGAAGCCCAGCTTTCCTTGATTAGCAGGCTTCTTTCCAAACACGGAGCAGCAACCCAGGGGAGGGAGGGGGAAGGGGTGGGCACAAAGGAAAGGCAAAAGGCAGCGCAAGAGGCTGGGAGTCCGCCTGCACTGTTTGCCTTTCCCCAGGACAAGGGGCACGTGGGCAAGCCGGCCGCCCCTTGTCCTGGGGAAAGGCAAAAGACAAAAGGCAGTGCGGGTGGCTGGGAGGCCGCCTGTGCCATTTGCCTTTCCCCAGGACAAGGGGCGCATGGGCAAGCTGGCTGCCCCTTGTCCTGGGGAAAGACAAAAGACAAAAGGCAGTGCGGGTGGCTGGGAGGCCGCCTGTGCCATTTGCCTTTCCCCAGGACAAGGGGTGTGCGGGCAAGCCGGCCACCCCTTGTCTTGAGGGGCAGGTGAATGCCGCGGGCAGCCTTCGAGCTACTCGCACTGCCACCAGCTCCGCAGTGCACCGGGACAGCCAGCTTGCTGCATGGGCGGAGGCAACTCAGGAGCACGCGCGCACGCAAGAGCCTGACTACAGTTGCCCTGGGCGCTGGCCTCCCTGATTCCTGATTGTGGACCGGAAACGAGAGTTGATCATTTAGAATCGGTGGCCTGCATTTGGCAGCAGCCCAGATCCACGAACGGCTGAATCGGATTTTTGGGGGGGATCGGGCCCATGTCTAGTTACCACTCTATAAATATTGATATATACAATTGACAGCAGCAATGTCTTTTCTTACAAACCCATACACATACCCTGAAGTAAATAAACTTATATGTAGCAGTTATTCAAAGTACACAGCATGACACATCACCTCCAAATAGTAAAGAATGAAAAGGCAGCCCAGCCGGGTACTAGCCCCAAACATAAATAAAGAGCTTCAGCTGTAGAGCTGATGAGAAAAAGCTCAGCAGTTAAAGCGACAGTGTCAGCTATACAAAACATAAGTAAGGTACATATCATACACATCAAGTACGTAGCATAACATATCATCTCCAGATAGTAAAGATTAAAGAGGCAGCCCAGCCGGGTACTAGCCCCAAACATAAATAAAGAACTTCAGCTGTAGAGCTACTCAGAAAAAGCTCAGCAGTTAAAGCGACAGTGCCAGCTGTACAAATCTTAAGTAAGGTAGCAAGTTAAATCCATATTAATATTAAGTCCATATGGGGACACAATGTTAAGCTTAAAGATCCACCTAGCTTCCCTCCTAAGTAAATCTCTTTTTATGAATTCAGGATTTACAGCTCTACTTACATACAAGACAGTAAATATCAAATCCCTTCCATCATGTCCCACTTGAGAAAAATGAGGCACTAAAGGACATTTCTACCTGGCATGGTCACTTTGAATTGTATTTATTATATTTTTCCACTTTGCACTTTATTGTCATTCAATTGACTGTTTTTCCATGCCTGGTGTGAATTGGCAGCTGTAGCTGTATTATGATGTTTTGCTTGCACTAATGAACATTCAGTTTCTTTATTTGTGGTTTACTGTGTCTAGTTAGTATATCACGGTGCTCTATGAGCTCTTCTTGCCTGGTATATCCTACCAGTCACATATCATACCTGTTCTGCGCCAGCTGCACTGGCTTCCGGTTGAATTCTGAATCAGGTTCAAGGTATTGGTTCTTAACTTTATAGCCCTGAGCAGGTTGGGACCGGCATATCTTTGGGACCGCCTCTCACGGTATGTTCCCCAGAGACCGCTTCGATCAGCGGACAAATGTTTACTGGTGGTCCCCAGCCCCAGCCTTTTCAGTCCCGGCCCCAGCCTGGTGGAACGCTCTGTCAATGGAGACCCAGGCCCAGTGGGACATATTATTGTTCCGCCGGGCCTGTAAAACAGAACTGTTCTGCCAGGCATTCGGTGGTTGAAGGGGGCGGTGCCATGTCGGCCTCCCACCTTCGGGGTGTGTGGGGGTTCTCCCCCCATTGCACTTAGTTAATTTATTTCATTATTGTTTTGTATATTGATTTTAGTATTGTTGTTTTCTTGTTTTTATCGATTTTAAACGGTTCACTGCCCAGAGTCCCTGGGGATGGGAGGTATATAAATTGAAATATAAATAAAATAAAAATAAATTCCTTTTTTCCTTACCAATTTGCACTGAAATCCTCCCTTCAGGGCACTGAGAACAGCTATAGCAACAGGCTTCTCTCCCCTCCAAAGTAAGCTTGCTGGATCTGGGTTGGCAGCTCTTGACACAAGTTGAAGTTGGCTCCACCTAACAGCAGACACAAAGACAGTGTTTTAGGATGAAAATAATGTACCTCTAGAATGGCAGACTCCAGAATGGGATTCTGATGGGCATTTCCTTGCTATACCCTTCTTATTGACATTCTTTATACTATATAACTTTTCAAATGGGTTGTCCTCCATATTTACTACTTCACTATATCTCCTGTGTTTCATATATAGACCCATAATCTTTCGCCATGGTTGGTTTCTCACTCTCTCTAATACTTCTTGCATTGGAATCAAATTTGCCACCCCATTCAGAAAAGAGATGGACACCAAGTTGGATCTAAGGGCCACTTTATTAACTTAATACAGACAAAACAACCCAAACAGCGGCAAGGACCTAAAGCGGTACAGGTCAAGCCACGGTGTCCCACCTGGACCACCGCCTTGACCTGTCTGGGCGAGCCCCGAAGCCCCAGGTGGGACCCATCCGGTGGATGGGGCGGACCCAGCCGGCCAGGCAAATTTGGTCACCCCCCCTTTAAGCTCCTGACACCTCAGCCGTATAGCAGTGAGGGAAAGGACTCGCAGGCAGGGGTTCCCGAAGGCAGCCTGCCTGTGGGCCTGGCAGCCGTCACAGCAGTACCAGCCCTTTAGGCAGGCCCCTCTTCCCACACAGGGAAGCACCAAGGGTGCTCACCGTCCCGCACCCTACTCCTACAAACCAGCCAACGCCCGGGCCAAGCCTCTGCTTAGGCTCAGGCGCCCCACTGATGGCCTAAGGCCAACTGAAGTCCTTGCCGCAGATCATCAAGAAAAATCTGATTGCCTGTCTGAGACAAGTGCACCCCATCACCCCTGTAGAGGTCGGGGAATTCGGCCCTGATCCTGGGGTGAGGCAAATAAATGCCTAACCCCCTCCCTAAAGCCTTTTGGATAACCCGATTGGCTTTCATCCTGGCCCGCTCGATGGCCTGGCGATTTTCAGCCTCCCTCCAGACTTGCCGAGGGACCATAGCTGACCACATGATCAGCACCCCCGGCCAACGCGCCACAATAAGGCGCATATCAGAGAGCGCCTGGGAAGATAATGCCTTACCCTGCAGTAATCCCAAATCGTTTCCCCCTAAATGTATAACAAGGATGTGGGGTGGCGTGTCACACCCAACTCCAAACAACAAAGGCAACAGGCCCGGCCAACGAAGGCCCCGCCGGCCCCGCCATTCAACCGTAGCCCGGTCGCTAAGCCCCAGCTGGGACCCAACCGGCATCCTGCGTGCTTGATGGGCAGCCCAGAATACAAAACTGTGCCCACATATCAAGATGCGCTGACGTCCAGCCCGCGACGCAGGAGCTAAGAAAAACAACAATTAGTAACGTTTAAACATGCTTTAAAGGACGCACATAGGAGCGGTAAGCCGCAGACCGCCACCTACCAACCCTTTGGATAACCTGACCTGAATACCCCATAGCAGCACCTGTCGAAGCCGCTCCGATTCTAAAGGAATGAGTTCCAAAACTCACACCCTGCAGCCCAAGCGCCGCCAGGGCTCGCTTAGTTACTGCCCAGAACTGGTAGCGAGTTAAGGGGAAGCCATCTAGGTGCCGAAAAAGGCATCCCTGCCCACTGCCCCTCACTTGCCAATACCTCTTCAATGCACGGACTGGGCACAGCTCCGCTTCGGAGCAAGAGCCCAGCTGAATGCAAGCCCCCTTACGCATCTGGTCTGTTTTAGACCAACGTATTGTCAGAGAAACCGAATCCCCCTTAAAAGCTAGGTCGCTAGCCATAAGAGCGCGGCCAGAGGTATCCTTACAGGATGAAGCCACCAGCTCCCAAACCCGGAGGGTCCCAAAAAAGGCAGTCAACGCAGCCGCGTGAAAGAGCCTCACCTCATAGCCAGAGGTACAAACTGTTTTCCAAACCGCACTAAGGCCCCTAAGCACAGACGGAGAAATGGGTTGACGCGGATCCTTATGGACCGCGCCCTCCCTGGACCAACCCTCGAGCATCTTCCGTACCCGGAAATCGCCCGTGGCCTCAGGCAATCCCCGAGCTTTGCTAACAAAGGCCAGGGCGGCCAGTTGCCCCTTAATGGACTTCACTGCCAGCCCCCGAGCCTTCTGGTGTACACAGAACTGAAGAATGTGCTCCACCGGAATGGGCCAAGTGTCCTCAATCCCAGCTTCCCGTCTGAACCCCTCCAACTGGCCTACCGCTCTCCAATACGCCCTCCGAGTACTGGGCGCGATGGCTAGCTGGATGGCGCGGCACGCCTCGACCTCCCAAGCAGCCAAAGCTCTGGAGGCATCACTGCTGGACGAGAATCCGACTCTGGGGCAAGCTGCCAAAAACGCTCCATCTGTTGGCGAGACAAAGCGTCCACCACGCCGTTGCACACACCAGGAACGTGCCTAGCCTTAAACAATATATTGCGCCGGAGGCACAATAACGTAAATGCCCTCACCAATCGCATAACCCTGGGGGGCTTTGAGGACAAGGAGTTGATGACGTGAACCACAGCCAAATTGTCACACCAAACCAGGCGCAACAGCTTTGCACGCAAAATTAAGGTGACCAATGAGCTGCTGCAACTCAACCAAGGAAGCCTTGTGCTTACCTTTGAAGTCCCTCAGACGAGCCCTAAGGTCCTCAACTTTATCCAAAGGCAATCGTAAAGATTGCTGAACAGTGTCCAACTCAATACCCAAGAAGATGAGAACCGTAGAGGGGCCCTCCGTCTTCTCGTGAGCCAATGGATCCCCCAGCTCATCTGCCAGCTCAAAAGCCCGGCACATGGAGACGACCGTGCCCGCCCAACGAATAAAAAAATCATCTAAATAGTGGGCGGAGTCACAGCTAACAGCGCACCGCCTCAGTTCCCACTCCAGGAAGGAACTGAATCGTTCAAAGGCTGCACAAGACACGGAGCAACCCATTGGTAGGGCACGGTCCATGTAATACTCACCTTCAAAGGCAAACCCCAAGAGCTCAAAGTCCAGCGGGTGGACCGGGAGAAGACGAAATGCAGACTTAATATCGCATTTCGCCAGCTCCGCGCCCACCCCACACCTGCGCACTACCTGCACAGCCTGATCAAAAGAGGTGTACCGGACAGAGCATAAATGCTCTGGAATGGCATCATTAACTGAAGTCCCTTTAGGATAAGAAAGGTGGTGGATGAGGCGGTACTCACCCGCCACCTTCTTGGGGACCACCCCCAAAGGAGACACCCTAAAATTGGGGGTTGGAGGGGTCGCAAATGGCCCCAAAACTCTGCCCTCCACACATTCTTTTTGGATTTTATGCCTGACAATATCCTCCATGCCGCAAACTGAACGTAAATTCTCGGCCATAAACGGGGCCCAAGGACCCTGAACGGGGAGTCTGAAACCATCCCTAAAACCATCCAACAAATAAACTGCATCCTCCTTAAGAGGATAATAACGTAACAGGCGTTCAAGGACCCTCAGCTTTACCGGGCTGGGGCCCTTTTCCAGGAGGCTGCTGGCCGCCGGAACCACCACCTCCTTGCTTTTTGCCTCCCCACCCTTGTCGGGCTTTACCACACGCATTGTAGGGGTGCTGGCCCCCACAAGATGGGCATTCATGCCGGAATCGGCAAGGTTTTCTAGGGCAGGTTCCTTTATATGCATACTCCCAGCAGAGCAGCCGGAGTTGAACCTGCTGCCCCGCTCCGCTGCGGGTATTGGACGATTGGGTGTTGCGAGAAACTACATGGCCGCTGTCCGAACGATCCCCTAAGTTAGGCTTAGCAGGGGACATCACCGACAACCACAGCTGTTGGTGAATGCGGTCCCACGGTAGGCTGGGGTTCATAGCCGCCCGCATACGGAACTCCTCATCCTACTGCATCCATGCAGCACCTGAGAAGCCCGTATAACCTTTCAAAATGATGTCGAGGTACTGAAACAGAGACGCAGCCCGACTGGGCTGCGCCCTGGCAATTACCCCAGCATAAATCAAGAAGCCAGGCAGCCAATTGTTCCAGGTCCTATCAACCCGCCTCCTTTTCATACGTTCCTTGTCTCTATCATCCATCTCGTCCTTGTCCTTCTTCTCTAACTCACGATAGAGAAGGGAAAAGACGTCCACATACTCCCCACGAAGAATTTTCTCCCTAGTGGCCTGCGCCAGATGGTCGCCTAATGGAAGAGCCGTATCACCAAAAGGCAGAGCATGAAAAGGAACCTGGCTGTAGTTCAGTGCCGGGTAAGGATAATAGCCCCAAGGACCGGCCGAAAGGCCAGGCCAACCAAAAGGAGGACCCCCCCCAAACCTGAAGGGGAACCGCCTGTTGTTGCTGCGCACCCGGAGGAATGCTCTGATTGAAAGCGGGCTGCACCCCACCCGCAAGAGCGGCTGCGGCATTGGATGGGGCATCCTGCACTCCGCTGATTGACCCGCTGGCTGTTCCCTGCGCCCACGGGCCCCAAGGCCACGGGTAAGTGTAGTGTGGTGCATGGTCCTTACCAGTCGCCTCTACTGGGTCCACTGCCACAGGCGGTAACTCATCAGGCGCATTCACAACTTCTGCCACCGGTTCCTGGACATCAGACACCGTCGCAGCGTGGCCACTGCTGGCTCCAGCCGCCGGGGATCCAGTAGCGCCCTCCAAAGCGGATAAACGACGCAAAATATCACGATTAGTTGCGTCCCTAGCTGCATGCCGCACAGGCTGACCTGCACGCCCCCCTTGCGGCGCAGAGCCCTTATCCCCTTTGGACTGCTCAAGAGCCTCTAGGCACCTCAAAATATCCTGCTGATCCCCCAAAGAATCATCCTCATCAGAAGACGAAATAGCTGGGGGAGGGGGCCGCTTAGACGGTGCCCTCCTAGCAGGCTGCTTCCCCTTGGAAGTTCCCTTGCCTTTCTTGGGAGCCATACTCCAGGCACGCCCGCTCGTATAATACCAAGCACCCAACACAACTTCCCCCAGGCCAAAGGCCGGGTCCAGCCCCCAACCCACCAAGCAAGGCTAACCCTGCTTAGCTTCCAAGATCTGATGGGACAGATAAGTCGCCTATGAGGCAACAGGGTGTCAGGACCAGACTTTCTTCTTGTGTGCCTTTGCTTAACCGACTCCATTTTTAATCCTTTCAGTGTTTAAGTGTTCTCTTCCAGGTGCCAAGGTTCCCAGGCAGCTGTCTCACAGAAAAGGATTGTTTTGGCTACCGACGTTCCACCAAGAACCGGCCTTGGGAAGTTTCCGCGCTTTTGGCTTCAAAGGGGATGTTTTGAGAACTGTGGGGGGAGGTTGGGCCTGCTGTGATCTGTTCCTCTGTTCCTCATGCTTTGCCTTTCATTGGTAACAATGCACATGTACCATCCTGGACCTTGTGTTCAGGCTAGTGGACTATAATGAACTAATTCTTCAGTAAAAGCCTTTTGGAAACAATGGACTGTTGTCTAATTGCAGAAGGTAGTCTGGAGTAGAACGTTATCTAGCCACAAGTCTGACATTTTGTTACCAATCCCATTTTCCAATGCCTAAGCCGGATCAGACGGACTCCAAAGCTGTCCCTGTCAGGGATCCTTTGTTTGACCCGTATGCCTCTCCCAGCTCTCAAGGCTCGGACACTCAAGTACCTGCACTGAGGGAGGATAACTCCTCAGTTACAACGATCTATACCCTTGCTCCAAGCAGGGCTGATACGCAGCCTCGGGCCACGGCTCTCCCACTGCTATCGCTGCCTACCCCGACACAGTGGGGTGCGCGACCAAGGGAAACCAGGGATAGGAGGGCCAGCACGATGTTCACGCATTTACAGCTGGATAGTCGGCGTAGCCTGGAATCCATCCCTGAACAAACCGGTGATCAATCTTGGATTTACTGGAATAGAACGACCGAACAATCGGAGTGGGATGCGTCCCGCCGTGGCACCTTGAGTTGGGATTATGCAGAAGTCACCCCGTGGTCGGGGCAACAAGACGTAAGTGAGCACCAGTGGGTGCAACTGCAGAGCAGAACGTTAGCCATTGACTCAGGAATATCGGCAATCACCGGCCTGACAAAAGGAGTTTTAGCCGCGAGGTCCCAAGAGGAGCGAGGAGACGAGGCACCCTTGCCTTGGCAGCAAACGCTCACCACGGGGCCGCGGACTGAAACTGGGCAAACCTCGCAGACGGCCGAAGCTGCTGAGGGTGAGGAAACCTTGGGGAGAGTACAGCTTTTGGAAAACAGACTCATAAATATGGAAGAAAGTTTAGCCAGTGCCGTCCACTTGCTGTCGGTGCTAGTCGCGGGGGACGGCGGTCGTGAGCGGCCCGCTGGATGGCCAGACATCAGCCAGAGTCTGGCCAATCTTCAAACGCTCCTGCCTCGACAGGGGGGTCCGATCCAACCCTGGCCGCAACAGCCACCAGAGACGGGGGATGAGGAAGAGGTCCCCGGAGAAGGACCCGTTCCAGATGATTCATGCCCAGATGATTCCCAGCCTGACCAGCCGGTCGGACCAGTTGACGACGGAACCAGTGGAGGGGGTGACGGACCGCAACCGGGGGAGCCCCGTCCCACCAACGGCGGAGGGGAACCGATACAACCGGGGGGTCCAATTCTCCCTCCAACCACGACGCAAGCTGATCAGCCGATAGCCCCTCCACCTACAACGCAAGCGGGACCAACCCCGGGGCCGCGAGGTGATACGCCTCCGCTTCATCCGCTACCACTCCATCCCCAACCACTACGACCGGCCCCTCATCAGCCGCGGCCGAGAGGGGCAACGGCCCCAGCACCAACGCGGCCAACGCAACCTATACCGAGAGGACTTTTTCCCCAGCCGCGTCCGGGAGTACCTCCACTGCGCCAGCCACGACCGCACCCGCAACAACCTCTACCACAGAGACCACAGATGCCGCCAGTTCCGCGACCCCTCGGCCCGCTAGACGTCTATCCAATGCCGGCCCTGGCCCCGCGACAACCCCTCGAACCGCTCGATGTCTATCCAATGCAGGCACCGGTTCCGCGACAAGATCTCCCGATGGGTTGGGTCAAGTTGGATGCTACGTTCGATGGGGACCCTTCCAAATTGGGATTTTTTCTAGTGCAAGTAGTGCAATTCTTTAATCGTTGGGGACATCTTTTCGGAAGTGAAGCTAGTCAAATCGAACATCTGGGGTCGCGTCTTCAAGGCAAAGCAGCTGACTGGTATGTAGGACTGTATAACGTGGGGGCCCCCGAGTTAGATACCCTCCAAGGGCTGGTAGACGCAATCCGAGCTCAATATGAGGATCCCCTAGAAGAAACCAGAGCCCGAACAGAATTGCAGGCTATCAGGCAAGGCAGCATGTCGGCTAGAGACTATGCCGCCAAATTCCGACAACTCGCTGCCAAATGCCCAAGGTGTGAGGAATCCACCAAGATTATCATGTTTAAACAGGGTTTAAACCCTAGATTGCTGGACAGAGCTTTAATGCAAGATAATCCTCCTATGCTGTTGGGGTGGATACAATTGACCTGTGAAGTAGAAAACCGTCTGATGGAAGTTCGTTTGGTGGAGCAACACCAACAACCTCCGGGCCAAAGACGCTCCTCCACTCCTGCTCGAGGGAGCCGGGGGGCTGGCTACGCTATCCGTGGAGCGAGAGATGCTAGATGGCAACAAGGATTGTGTTTGCAGTGTGGACAAAGTGGTCATTTTGCAGCGCAATGTCCTTATCAGCCTGTGCAAAGACCTCTGCTCCAACTTAGACGCCCAGCCCCCGCTGCCTACCCGGCGCCACCGCGCCCTACCCCAGCCCCCAGAACGGCAAGAGGTAGGGGAGCGCCGAGAAAAAATCCCCCTGAGAGGGGGCTAGAACTGGAAGAAGTTATGGAATATGATCCAACGGCGATGGCGGGAGGGGAGAATCCAGAAAGCCCCTCCTCGGTTAACGAAATGGATCTGTCGTGAAAGGACCCAAACGGCAGATCAAACCTCAGTCAGTTCCGGTTCCGAACCGACCGTATGGGTCCATACTCTTCATACCAGTGACTTTAGTGAATTCTGACAGAAAGATGCACATCCGGGTACAAGCCCTCATTGATTCGGGCTGCTCTAGAGACATTATTGCACCAGCCTTGGTAAATGGACTAGTACGCCCTGTCAAAGAATTAGACATACCGGTCATTTTCGAGCAAATGGATGGCACTAACATGAATCCAGTGACTACAGAAACCATTCCAATCATCACAGGCATGGGACAACATTGGGAAAAAAGATCTTTCGTTATTAGTGCCACAGCAAAGTACCCCTTGATTCTGGGGAGCCGGTGGTTATGCGACCATAACCCCTACATTAACTGGGCAGAGGGAAGCATCACATTTACCCATGAGTCATGCAAAAGTCATCGGTGGGATCAAAATTGGGGAAAAGATCCGACCACAACCGAACCAGCTCTCCTCTCCCAGGAAGAAATCAACCTAATACCCAAACAATACAGGGCGTACACCCAAGCCTTCACAGAAGAAGAAGCCAACTCGTTACCTCCTCACAGGAGGACAGACTGTGCTGTGGAAATTTTACCTGGCGCCTCGCTGCCCAAAGGCCGCCTATATCCTATGAGTCCCAACGAAAGAGAGGAGCTCCGCAAATTCATTGACCTCAACCTTCAAAGAGGATTTATTCGGCCAGCTAACAGTCCCCATGCGGCGCCAGTACTTTTTGTAAAAAAGAAAGATGGGGGCTTGAGATTATGCACGGACTTTCGAGGTCTTAATGCGGTCTCTTCCAGCAATGCCTACCCTATTCCGCTCATAAGAGATCTACTCAACGTCGTGGCTCAAGGTAAGATCTTTACGAAATTAGATTTGAAAGATGCTTACTTTCACGTTCGTATTCGAGAGGGGGATGAATGGAAAACAGCCTTCAACACATCACTCGGCCAATATGAATACTTAGTTATGCCTTTTGGCCTGGCCGGAGCCCCCTCAGTTTTCATGTCCATGATTAATGAGGTTCTGCATGAATTCCTCTATAAAGGTGTAGTGGTGTATCTGGATGATGTGTTAATTTATTCAGAAACTGAAGAGGAACACGTAGAACTGGTAAAGAGAGTCTTAACCACCCTCATGAATAACCAGTTACCTATTAAACTCTCCAAATGTGAATTTCACAAAACGGAACTCACTTACTTGGGCTATTGTATTTCTAAGGAGGGTTTGAAAATGGATCCAAGTAAAATACAAGCAGTACTAAATTGGCAAACCCCCACAACCCGCAAAGAATTACAATCCTTCTTGGGCTTTGCCAACTTCTATAGAGAGTTCATTGCAAATTTCGCCCAAATCACACTCCCCCTAACTGAACTGTTGAAAACCAAAGATAAGGGGGACCAAGCCAAAAAACCAAGTGCAAAACTGGCTTGGACGGCGGAATGCCAAACGGCGTTCAATCACCTTAAAACGCAGTTTGTATCCGAACCCGTTCTACAACACCCCGACGACAGTCGCCCGTTCATAGTACAGGTCGATGCCAGCGACACGGCAATTGGGGGTGTACTGCTACAGCGGGGGGCGGATGAAAAGCTCATACCCTGCGCCTTCCTTTCCAGAAAATTTTCAGAATCGGAAAGGAATTGGAATGTATGGGAGAAAGAGGCCTTTGCTGTAAAAGCGGCTCTCACTACCTGGAGACATTGGTTAGAAGGAGCCCGCCATCCGTTCGAAGTCTGGACGGATCATAAAAATTTAGAAGCCCTGCGCAGCCCTCGCAGGCTAAACGCCAAACAACTGAGATGGGCGGAGTTTTTCTCTAAATTTGATTTCACATTGAACTTCCTCCCTGGGAAAACCAACTTCTTGGCGGACGCTCTATCACGCATGCCCCAGCACAAAAGCAAAAGGGAGGAGACAATAGACACGGTCTTCTCACCTACGCAATTAGGGGGCGTGGTGACCACACGCAGCCGCACCACCCGCTTTCCCCAACCCTACCAGGGATGGAGAGAAAAATTAAAAGCTGAAGTGGAAAAGGAGGGGGAAGATGTGCCCAAAGACAAACTGCAACAATCCGATCAGGGGGAATGGCTCTGGGGAGATCGCTTCTATGTACCCAAAAGCTTAAGGAAAGAAGTGTTACAACGCTGTCACGATGCTCCCACAGCGGGACATTATGGGTACTTAAAAACACTTCATTTGGTACAACGCCAATTTTGGTGGCCGGGCATGCGCAAGGACATTTCACAATATGTAGCGTCTTGCCCCATCTGTCTCAGCGCCAAGTCCCGAAAAGGAAAACCTCCGGGACTCCTGCAACCCCTAGAAACGCCAAGCCGACCGTGGGAAATAATTTCCATGGATTTTATCACAGACTTGCCCCCCTCCAAGGGACACAATTGTATCTTAGTCGTGGTCGATTTATTCTCCAAGCAAGCCCATTTTATACCCTGTACTACAATTCCTTCAGCTAGAAAGCTAGCTGACATCTTTATAAAAAACATTGTAAAAATACATTCTTTTCCATCCAAGGTGATCTCAGATCGCGGCGGACAGTTCATTGCCAACTTCTGGCGGGAGCTTTTACAACTTCTGGGTATTGAACAAGGTCTGAGTTCAAGCCATCACCCAGAAACAGACGGACAGTCGGAAAAAACAAATCAGATATTAGAACAATTTCTGCGCTGTTATATTAATTTTCAACAGGATAATTGGTTTGATTTGCTCCCCTTGGCGGAATTCTCGTATAATAACAGCGTGCACGCTTCTACGGGAGAAACTCCCTTCAAAATCGTCTATGGCTTCCACTTCAAGCCCTTCCCGTTCGAGGCGCTTCCTCCCCCTACTACAGCCTCCAAAGACGTCACCGAATGGTGGGGGGAAGCAGCCCAACAGTGGACGCAGATTAAGAAACATCTCATCAAAGCCAAACAGGATTACAAAAAATACGCTGACCGCCACCGCGTGGCAGAATGGGAATTACAGCCGGGCGATCTGGTCTACCTTTCCACCAAGAATTTGAAAACAACCCAAACCAGCCGCAAGCTAGCATTGAAATTTTTAGGACCGTTTCCTGTTCGCAAAGTAATCAACAAAGTGACTGTTGCTCTAAATCTGCCAAAGAATCTTCGTCATGTACATGATACCTTCCATGTAAGTTTGTTGAAGAAAGCCCCTCCTGCTAATCAATGGCACACCCGTGCACCTCCAATCCCCACTCTGATCGATGATCAAACCCACTATGAAGTTCAACAAATACTGGACTCTAAAATACAAAGAAATCAGTTGTTTTATCTCATTAGGTGGAAGGACTTTGACTCTGGGTTTGATGAATGGGTGAATTCTGTACATGTTCATGCCCCTAGATTAGTTAAGGCATTCCACTCCCGCTACCCACAGAAACCTGGGGGGGGGAGCATCTTAGGGGGGGCAGAATGTCAGGACCAGACTTTCTTCTTGTGTGCCTTTGCTTAACCGACTCCATTTTTAATCCTTTCAGTGTTTAAGTGTTCTCTTCCAGGTGCCAAGGTTCCCAGGCAGCTATCTCACAGAAAAGGATTGTTTTGGCTACCGACGTTCCACCAAGAACCGGCCTTGGGAAGTTTCCGCGCTTTTGGCTTCAAAGGGGATGTTTTGAGAACTGTGGGGGGAGGTTGGGCCTGCTGTGATCTGTTCCTCTGTTCCTCATGCTTTGCCTTTCATTGGTAACAATGCACATGTACCATCCTGGACCTTGTGTTCAGGCTAGTGGACTATAATGAACTAATTCTTCAGTAAAAGCCTTTTGGAAACAATGGACTGTTGTCTAATTGCAGAAGGTAGTCTGGAGTAGAACGTTATCTAGCCACAAGTCTGACACAGGGAACCAAGATGTCCTTGCTCCGGTTCCGCTAACCACTAGGCAATGCTCCCTGGCCACGTGCTAAACCAAAGGAAGGTACAGCCAAGGAGGGCAAGCAATAAGACTCCAACCCTGTAGAGTAGCCCAATGCCCCTTAAGTAAGCCGCCCTTCTCACTAGGCCACACTGCCTTGCCGTGCAATAGCAGCCTAAATGGCCAACCAAACAGGGCCGCGCACAAAATGGCCACCGGCCACTAACAAGCCAAAATGGCGGCCAGCAACAGAGGGCTATCCAACGGGTCCGCCCTCGAATGCACCGTAAGGACCCCAATTAATGGTGCTCTCCCAAGGCCAGCTGTGCAGCCGAGTTAAGGGGGACCCCAGGGGCAAACTAAATGGTAGCCGCCCCAGCCGCGCCGCGCCTCTAACGGCCGGCAAACTGCCGCGCCACGGAACGGCCTGCCCAACCTCCCAAACCGTCCCGAGGCCCCTGCAGCCTTAAACGCTTCGGCTAGGGTGCACTCTCACACGTGCACCCAGCCAACAAAAATGAAGAGGCCGCGCGGCCGCGCCACGCCTCCGCTGGCCGGCGCACTTCCAAGCTCCGGAGCGACCCTCGAGCCTCCCAAGCCGCTCCGGGATGATCAGCCTCACCTCCGCCGCTTTCCCTGCGCGTAGGCAAGCCCCCAGGCCAAAGCCTGAGCACAGGGCCCTCAGTCGCTCTCAGGAGACGTCCTCCTGTACCGAGCAACTGAGCAGCAATGAGCTGGGAAGGGCAGAGCTGCGTCACAAGGCTCGCTCTGCCCTCCCAGCCACTCCTTATAAGGAATGGAGGGGGTGGTGCCGTCCATCCCTCAGGAGTGGCAATAAACGGCCCCTGGCTGAACAGCATAGCTGCTTGCCAGGAAGGGGCCGAATTCCTTGTGAATCATAGAAATCTTTCATTCTGTATAAACCCTTCTGCTTTAATTCCTCCCAAAAATCCATTCATTTTTTTTTTTAAATCTTCATTTAAGGATTCAATAGGATTCCATTTTGAAGGTGCTGGCAGCCAGGTAGCTTTTTTCTTATTCCAAATTTGTAGTGCTGTCTGTCGGGGGCCAAATGAATTCTCTATTTCTTTTTTCACCTTTGTTGTAAATATTCCAAACTTACCTACTCCTTTGTTTACATTATCTTCCCATCTCACCCATTTATCCAAACCTTTACCATCCTTTTCCAATATCATCCTTAATTGGAAAGCTTCGTAGTATCTTTCCAATTGTGGAATGCCCCACCCTAGATCTCCCTTTGGTGAGTAAATCGCTTTTCCTGGTAGTCTGGCTTCCTTACAGCCAATAATCACTTTTTAATTGTTTGATCCCCCATAAATAATTGCTTCCTAGATATCTCTTCCGGGAGTACCTGAAATAAATATAACATCTGGGGTATTATAAACATTTTAACTGCCCTTATCTTCCCCAATATACTTAAATGTTTTTTCTCCCATTTAGAAAACAGTTCCACTTACCACAGAAATAGCATTTTACCCCGGATATTTGTGTAAATTTTTTTTCCTCAATGGTAGTCAGATCAAAAGAAAAAGACAGGGAAAGCAGGTTGGAAGGAACACTGCTGCCAGCTACCACATTCAAAGTTGCAGAGGAGTTAGCCGTGTTAGTCTGTAGTAGCAAAAACAAAAAGAGTCCAGTAGCACCTTTAAGACTAACCAACTTTATTGTAGCATAAGCTTTCGAGAATCACAGTTCTCTTCGTCAGATGCGTGGAGGGCAGGAAGAAACTGGTCAGATATATAGGTGGAGAGGGGAGGGAGGAGTAGATGCAAACAGTAGCTTCTGATATGGAGATCAGTTTGCTCTGTTAAGGAAGTCAGTTACTTCTGATAATGAGACAACCATTAATAGTCTCTATTCAATCCCAGCCTGACTGAGTCAAATTTACATATGAATTCCAATTCAGCAGCTTCCTGTTGGATTTTGTTTTTGAAAGATTTCTGTTGAACTACAGTGACCTTTAAGTTCTTGATGGAATGTCCTGGTAGATTGAGATGTTCTCCCACTGGTTTCTGGATGTTGCCATTTTTAATGTCAGATTTGTGTCCATTTTTTCTTTTGCACAGAGGTTGGCTGGTTTGTCCAATGTACGGAGCAGATGGACATTGTTGGCACATGAGGGCATATATCACATTGGAGGATGAGCAGTTGTAAGAGCCAGAGACAGTGTAGTTGATGCCATTGGGTCCTGTAATTGTATTTCCTGGGTAGATATAGGGGCAGAGCTGGCATCTGGGTCTGTTGCAGGGCCTGGTACCTGTGCTGGTGACTCTGTTAGCCGATTCATGATTGTAAGTGAGAAGTCGTTTCAGGTTGGGGGGCTGTCTGTAGGCAAGGAGAGGTCTTCCACCCAGGACTTCTGAGAGAGAGGCATCATTTTCCAGGATGGGTTGTAGATCACTGCTAATATGTTGGATGCGTTTCCTTAACAGAAGCAAACTGATCTCCATATCAGAAGCTACTGTTTGCATCTACTCCTCCCTCCCCTCTCCACCTATATATCTGACCAGTTTCTTCTTGCCCTCCATGCATCTGATGAAGAGAACTGTGGTTCTCGAAAGC